>NW_024425563.1:94564703-94573474 GCF_017311325.1 Ursus maritimus | reverse complement strand
CCCCCCCCCCCACACGACAATGACCGCTCTGATTCCCTGCCCCCGTCCCAGCTCTGGGGTGGCGACAATGGTCATCTGTCTCCCGGAGCCGGAGCCTGGCACTGGGCGGGAGCGAGCGCGGGAGGGTCCGGGCAGTAGCAAGGGCATGGCTCAGGCAGGCTCGGGAGGGCTTGCGGCCCTGGGGTGTGGCGGAGGCGGCCGCCGAGGCGGAAGGCGTGATTCTCCTCTTCCTCCCGCCCAGGTGTCCGGGAGCCGAGCTGCGGGGCGCGCGGGACCCGTGCGCGCAGTTTCCCCCGGGGCAGCCTTTCCCGCGGCGTTCCAGCCGTGCCGGCTCCGGTCTCCGGTTTCCATGGAGCCAGGAGGCGGTTGCCACGGAGACCAACGTGCGACGGCCAGCCAATCAGCGTGGAGCTGCGGCTCCACCTCACCTCCTGGATGGAGGCTAGGGGGGCGCAGGAGGCCGGGCCACAGGACGGCGCCGCCACGTACCCCAGGGCGCCGAGGCCCCCGCGCCCCGCGTGCCGGCGACCCTCCCCAACCCCGCCTCTTCCAGGCCCGGCTTAGGGGTGATGTTCCCTGGGGTCTGACCAGCTTCCGACTGGCCCCCGACCCCCCTCTCGTTCAGGGGTAATGCTGCGGGAAAGGCGGGGCTGTGCAGCGCGCAAGGAGGGCGCAGCCCGGGTCGGGGTAAGGAGGGAGGCCGCCCCCAGCCACGGCGCTCTGCAGTGCTTGGGGCGCACGCGCACGCTCACTCGGGGCGTCGGGCGGGCGGGGCGGTACTGACGTCATCCGATGACCCACCCACCCCTACCCCCTGGCCAAGGGGCGGTGGCCGCGCAGGCTCCGCCGGACGGACGCACGGACAGACCGGGTACCAAGGGAAGGGCGCACGGTCAGGCCATGCCTGGGGAGGCTGCCCGCGCCGAGCCGCTGCTGCCAGAGGCGGGCAGGCCCGGGCCCCGCACAGGTGAGGCCTCGGGCTGTGCCCCCTGCGTGTGTCTCGGCCGCCCTGTCCCTGCCTGTCCCCTCTCCGGTCCCTCTTCCTGCCTGTCCCCTCTGTCCTTCTCCCTTCTCCAATCACCCCCTACCCCGTGCCCTCTCCGGTCCTTTTGGTGCCCTGCCCTTTCGAGCACCTGAATCCTGACCGCCCCCCACAACACCCCGCCCCAGCCCCGAACGTCCCAGCTCAGGACTGCGGGGAAGGGCGGGCTCCTCCAGGAGCCAGAAACAACGCGAGGGCCTGTGAGCATCCCAGGGCTCCGTTGCTCCCGGCCCGCGTCCCGCCCTCTGGGCCGCCGCCGCCCCATTGTCTGAGAGGAGCTGCGGGCCCTGGCCCCGCGGCTCTGAACCAGAGGTGGGGGGTTCTCAGCTGCACCCTCACCACCGGGAGCACCCGCCCCTTAGATGCCTGAAGCCGCCTCAGGGCCCGTGACTGGTCTGGCCTGGGCAGGTGGAGTGAGACTGGAGCTGGAGCCTGGGGAAGCCTGGGGTGGGGTGGTGGTGGGGGCAGGCTGTGAAGGTGGGAGGTCGGAAGCCCTGGGGGAGCAGGGTCTGGGGGTAGTGGCCTGGGGTGCAGGCCCACATCCTTGGAGAGGCTAGGTCAGCAAGTGTCGGTGGAGGCTGAGGGCGTCTGCCTGGGTCTGGAAGGACCAGCCAGGGTTGCCCAGCAGGAGGTCAGCCATGAGTGACCCCTGGAGGGCCAAGGGCACCTTGCTGTGATAAATCACCTGGGAATGTCACCAGTGCTGGGTCCAGGGGCCTGGCCTCCCTCTGGGGTCCAGTAAAGCAGGTGGGGGCTAGGACTCCCCAGACCCAGGGTCTCAGGCTGCTTGATGACCTTGAATGTTTACAAAAACCTTTGATCTTTGGCTTCCCTTCCTCACCCTCCTTGGCCTAGCTCTGGTGGGCAAGGGTACCACAGGCTCGGAGCCAGGAGCCCAGTCTCCACCTGTCCCCACTCACCACACCCACCTCCAGTCGGGTGTCTGTCACACGGCTGAGGACCTGAAGGGCCCCCTTCTCGGGATCCCCAGGCCACCTCAGAAACCCAGGAGTGCGGCCCAAGGGCCCCGGGCTCTGCCATTGCTACAGGCCGACGGACGGGCTGGGGAGGGCCCTGCCCCTTCGTAAAATCTCTAATCCTGTTAGATACTCGACTTTGCAGACAGACGGCTGAGGCCCGGAGGTACTTGTGGAGTGATCATGGGTGACAGAGCAGGAACCACCCCTGAGAACGTGGTCGGGGCCTAGGCAGCCCCCAGCACACTGCCCTGGGACCCGCTCGCATATTCCTGGCAGAGGGAGCCCTTCCAGCCCAGTGGGGCGGCTGCCACCGTGGAGAGGCCTGGCCGGCCCTACCATCCCACAGCCCGCAGAGCCCATCCCCCACAGCTGCCCTCTCCCACGGGACCCCACCCCCACCCCAGGCTCCAGCTCGGCCTCCGTGGGACGCGCAGCCTGAGAACGCACACACAGGGGCCCCGCTTCCCTCCTCCGTCCACCAGCTCTGGGAGCAGGATGGGGGCAGAGCTGGATGGCACCCCCAGGGGCTGGCCTCAGCTGCGGGCAGCAAGGAGAGAGACGAGGCAGAGAGGCGAGACCCCCATGCACAGGAGGTGGGAGACCTAGAGCTTTCCAGGGCCAGCGGGGTGCAGATCCCCTGGCCCTGGGGGCCTCTGACGCAGGATGTCAGGAGAGGTCGCCTGCCGGGCCTAGCGCAGATTGAGGGCAGGGAGCCAGCCAGCCAGCGTCCGCAGACAGGTGCTAGTCCCAGCCTTGCCGAGCCTCAGACAGGAGGCACGCCCCCCACCCCCTGGCCCCAGGCTGTGTCCCCGGGGTCAGAACTGTCGGAAATTCTCCCCCAGAAGCAGCAGCTCCACCTCCCAGAGGGTGTCTGCCCTCCTCATGCCCCTCTCTTTCCACAGAGTCATCCTGTGATGTGGCCGTGGCCACCACCCCTAGAGGGGACCGGCTGGAGCACTGTGCCCTGACCCCCGGACCCAGCGCCCTGGCCCTGGAGTTTCTGCCCAGCAAGCCAGGCACCCGGCCCCCGCCAGAGGGAGCCAGCTGGGATGCAGGGCCGGGTGGCACCCCCTCGGCCTGGGTAGTCCCCGCAGAAGGCGGCCCCAGCCCGGGGCACCCCGAGGCCCAGCCTGCTGGGGGTCCTCCCCCAGCCACCCTGGAGCCCCGGATCGTGATGGGCGAGGAGACCCGCCGGGCGCCCCAGCCATCCAGGGCAGCCCTGCCAGAGCTCAGGGACCGGGAGGGTGGGCACTGCAGCCTGGACCCATCCCCCGAGTTGTGTTCTCAGGGTGACCCTCCTGTGCCTTGCCCTGCCCCAGACCCTGACTCCTACTTCACGCCACCCTCCACCCCCACTGAGACCGCCTCTGCCCTGCTCCTTGGCCCTGGGACCCGCAGGGAGGCCCGGGAGGCCCCAGCCGAGCCAGGGGACTCCCCGCCTGCCTCGCCCTCGGGCTCCTACATCACGGCAGATGGGGACAGCTGGGCCTCGTCCCTGTCCTGTTCCCTGAGCCTGCTGGGCCCGGCCGAAGGGCTGGACGTCCCCTCAGGCTGGGGCTTCTCCCCACCGGGCTCTGTGGCCGACGAGCAGGAGCTGCCTCCCATGGGGCTCCCCGGCCCCCCGTCCCCAGAGTCCAGCATCTCGGCCGACAGCAGCTCTTCCTGGGGCCAGGAGGGCCACTTCTTCGAGCTGGACTTCCTGGCCAACGACCCCATGATCCCCGCCGCCCTCCTGCCCTTCCGAGGCAGCCTCATCGTCCAGGTGGAGGCCGTGGAGGTGACGCCGAGGGCCCCCGAGGACGAGGAGGAGCAGGAGGAGGACGTCCCTGTCCCTGGAGAGGACCCTGCCGGGGAGGGCGAGGACGACAGCACGTTTGCATCCTCCCTGCAGTCCCTGTCTGACCTCTCCATCACCGAGGGCATGGACGAGGCCTTCGCCTTCCGGGACGACACCTCGGCAGCCTCCTCTGACCCCGACTCGGCCTCCTACGCGGGGGCCGACGACGAGAGGCTGTACAGCGAGGAGCCCCACGCGCGGCCCGCCGCCCTGCTCCCGGACAGCCCTGGTGAGCCTGCTCCCGCGGTCTCCGAGGGAGGGGCCGGCCAAGCCACCGAAAGCCAGGAGCCGGGTACACAGGTCCCTGGGGCAGGCCATGCCTCAGGCCAGGCATCCACTGCTGCCACGGCCCCTTGCACCCCGCAGGATGCCCCAGGCCTCACCACGGTGACTCCCCAGGCCTGGGGGGAGGAGGTGGGTTCCATCGTGGGTCCGGCACCTGCTGCCGCGGGCACAGCTCAGCCCCTACGGGAGGATGACAGCACTGCCTTAGGCCCAGAGCCTTGGACAACCCCGGAAGAGGGAGCCCTCACTCAAAGCCCAGACTCTCTGCAGAACCTGGAGAAAGAAGCAGGCCAGGAGCCTGACTCTGTGGCCCCACCCCTGCCCCTGCAGGACGCGGGCCTCCGCTCAGGCCAAGTGCCCGCCGCTGAGGTCAGCCCTGTGCCCCAGCCAGGAGAAGTGGACAGGACCTCACCCCAGGACCCTGACTCTGTGGCCACACCTCTGTCCCTGCAGGATGAAGGCCTCCCCTCAGGCCAGGGGACCCCCGCTGAGGCTAGGCTTCAGACCCTGCAGATAGATGCAGGCTGCGTGCCAGCAATCGAGCCTGTGGTCACTGCAGCCCAACAGGAAGGACGAGTGACCTTGGAACTGAGGCCAGCACCTGAGGAGAGGGACACGAGCTGCACTGGAGGCCCGGAGCCTCCAGCCTGGGACCAGGCCCAGCTGGATGGCCCAGAGCCAGCTACAGACGCTGGGGCACCCTGGGCCTCATGGGGAAATGCAGGTGCCTTCAAGCCTGCCATGGAAGCCCCGGATTCCCCCAGGCCTGCCACGGAGGCCCCAGAGCCCCCTGAGCCTGCCACAGAGGCCCTGCAACACCCCAAGCCTGCCACAGAGGCTGTGGAATTCCCTGAACCTGACACAGAGGACACAAATTGCCCCAAGCCTGTCACGGAGGCCCCAGAACGCCCAGAGCCTGTTACAGAGGCTGTAGAATGCCTGGAGTCTGCCACAGAGGCCCTGGAATGCCCAGAGCCTGCCATGGAGGCCCCAGAACATTCCAAGCCTGCCACGGAAGCCCCAGAATGCCCAGAACCTGCCACGGAGGCTATAGAATGCCTGGAGTCTGCCATAGAGGCCCTGGAATACCCTGAGCCTGCCACTGAGGCCCTGGAATGCCCACAGCTTGCCACGGAGGCCTCGGAATGCCCAGAGCCTGCCACAGAGGCCCCAGAATACCCTGAGCCTACCACTGAGGCCCTGAAACATTCTGAGCCTGCCACAGAGGACCCAGAACACCCAGAGCCTGCCACGGAGGCCCCAGAACGCCCAGAGCTTGCCACAGAGGCCCCGGAATTTCCTGAGCCTGCCACTGAGGCCCTGGAACATTCTGAGCCTGCCATGGAGGACCTAGAACACCCAGAGCCTGTCACAGAAGCCCCAGAATGCCCAGAGCCTGTCACAGAAGCCCCGGAATGCCCAGAGCCTGCCACAGAGGCCCCGGAATGCCCAGAGCCTGCCACAGAGGCCCTGGAATTTCCTGAGCCTGCCACGGAGGCCCCAGAACACCCAGAGCCTGCCACAGAGGTCCCGGAACATTCTGAGCCTGCCACGGAGGCCCCAAAACTCCCACAGCCTGCCACAGAGGCCTCAGAATGCCCAGAGCTTGCCACAGAGGCTCCGGAACACCCAGAGCCTACCACAGAGGCCCCGGAACATTCTGAGCCTGCCATGGAGGCCCCGGAACTCCCAGAGCTTACCACGGAGTCCCCAGAACTCCCAGAGCCTGCCACGGAGGCATTCCCTGAGCCTGCCACTAAGGCCCTGGAACATTCTGAGCCTGCCACACAGGCCCCAGAATGCCCAGAGCCTGCCACAGAGGCCCCGGAATGCCCAGAGCCTGCCACTGAGGCCCCGGAATGCCCTGAGTCTGCCACTGAGGCCCTGGAACACTCTGAACACTCTGAGCCTGCCACGGAGGCCCCGGAATTCCCTGAGTCTGCCACTGAGGCCCTGGAACATTCTGAGCCTGCCACGGAGGACCCAGAATCCCCAGAGCCTACCATGGAGATCCCGGAATATTCTGAGCCTGCCACGGAGGACTCAGAATGCTCAGAGCCTACCACGGAGACCCTGGAATGCTCAGAGCCTGCCACAGAAGCCCTGGGACACCCTGAGCCTGCCACTAAGGCCCTGGAACATTCTGAGCCTGCCACACAGGCCCCAGAACTCCCAGAGCCTGCCACAGAGGCCCCGGAATGCCCAGAGCCTGCAACGGAAACCCCAGAACACCCTGAGCTTGCCACTGAGGCCCTGGAACATTCTGAGCCTGCCACGGAGGCCCCAGAATGCCCAGAGCCTGCCACGGAGGGCCCAGAATGCCCAGAGCCTGCCACGGAGGGCCCAGAACGCCCAGAGCCTGCCACGGAGGCCCCAGAACGCCCAGGGCCTGCCACGGAAGCCCCGGAATGCCCTGAGCCTGCCACAGAGGCCCTGGAACGCCCAGAGCCTACCACTGAGGCTCTGGAACACTCTGAGCCTGCCACAGAGGTCCCAGAATGCCCAGAGCTTGCCACAGAGGACCTGGAATGCCCAGAGCTTGTCACAGAGGACCCGGAATGCCCAGAGCTTGTCACAGAGGACCCAGAACGCCCAGAGCATACCACGGAGGCCCCGGAATTCCCAGAGCCTGCCACGGAGGCCCCGGAACTCCCAGAGCTTACCATGGAGGCCCCGGAATGCCCAGAACTTGCCACGGAGGCCCCGGAACACCCAGAGCCTGCCACGGAGGTCCCGGAATGCCCAGAGCCTGTCTTGGAAGCCCCAGAATGCCCAGAGCCTGCCGCAGAAGCCCCAGAATGCCCAGAACTTGCCACAGAGGCCCCGGAATGCCCAGAGCCTGCCGCAGAGGTCCCGGAACGCCCAGAGCCTGCCGCAGAGGTCCCAGAACGCCCAGAGCCTGCCACAGAGGTCCCGGAACGCCCAGAGCCTGCCACAGAGGTCCCGGAATGCCCAGAGCCTGTCTTGGAAGCCCCAGAATGCCCAGAGCCTGCCGCAGAGGCCCCAGAATGCCCAGAGTCTGTCTCGGAAGCCCCGGAATGCCCAGAGCCTGCCACAGGCCCTCCTAGGCCTGCCATGGAAGCCACAGACCCACGCAAGCCTGCCTCCATTGGAGAGGAAGTAGAGGAGGGCCTGTTGGCACCTGAGCTGGGAACCTGTCCCAGTGCCTGTGTGTGTGCTGGTGATGGAGCTGAGACCCACTCGCCCCAGAAGGAGGCCCCAGGGAGTGAGAATCAGGGGGCTGGAGGCCTCGAGTCAGCACCCCAGGGTGCCAGGAAGGCTCCTGGGGATAGTGGCCCAGAGGTACACCCTGCTGCTTGCCCTGAGGTTGGCCAGGCATGGCCCCAGAGCCCAGCAGAGGAGGGAAAAGCCAACCCCGAGCCCAGGTCTCCTGTTGCTGTGGCCTCAGAAGCTGGACTGGGCTCCTGCTCCGAGTTTCCACCGAAGTCTGTGCCCAGGCCTGGCAGGGGCTGCCCCAAAGAGCCTGCCCCCACCTCTCCAGCACCCTCTCGGCAGCCGGAGCCCATGCTGGGCCGGGGCAGTGGCGAGTGGGTGCAAATAGCACCCGGAAGCCCCAGCTCGTCCCCCCCACAAGCCCCCAAAAGCCCTGCCAGAGGCCTGCCCAGCGTGCCCCAAGACAGGCTTCTCAGCCCAGAGCCCTCCGTTCCTGGGGTCACCACAGAGGCAGCCCCATGCCCCATGGCACCCCTCACCTCCTGCCCTTGCCAGGGCCCCAGGGAAGACTCGGCAGAGGGCAAGGAGCCCCTGGGCTCTCTGGGCCTCCAGCCTCCACGGGCAGGAGCCCAACGGGCAGTGGCTGCCTTCTCAGGAACCACGAAACCTCCTGGGGCTGGGCACCGGGTCAGCCTCCCACCCCACTCCCCCCTCCTCAGCCCCAAGATGGCCCCCACAGGGGACACCCATGCCAAAGACCAGGCCTGGCGGATCTCACCCCCCTGCCAAGTGCCTCCCGGCCCTCGAGGGCTCCCGGCCGCCGAGCAGCAGGATGACCAGGACAGCCTGGAAGAAGGTGAGGGGGGCTGAGGCTGGGGTGCTGTCCTGAGCCGGGGACCAGAGGTGGAGGTGGGCGGGCCATGGGGCTGAGTTACAAGGCAGAAGCCGTCCTCACACACACACACCCCTATCCCATGCCCAGACTCGCCACCAAGGGCTCCGGGATCCGGCCAGCACTCGGACAGCCACGGGGAGTCGTCGGCAGAGCTGGAGGAACAGGACCTCTCGGGAGCGCAGACAGCACAGTGCCCAGCCCAGGTGCCCAGCCCGGGAGGGGGGAGGCTGCACCCCTGGGAGGGCTCCACCCCACCCTCCCCTCAGGTGTTCAAACCCTGTTCTCCCCAGGCCCCGGCAGGTGGCAGCAGCGAGGAGACCGTGGCCAAAGCCAAGCAGAGTCGCAGTGAGAAGAAGGCCCGAAAGGTGGGTGGGGGTCCCTCCAGGGGCCACTCCACGGGGGAGGGGCCCACTGCATAAGCGGACCCCTCACACCCAGTGGCTGATAAACGCCACCGGTGGGGCCATCAGGTCGTGAAACTGCTGGGGCCAGAGTGTCGATCAAGACTGCCCCCAGCTGGGGTCCTGCACCCCACTGTACCCCACGGGGGGGGGGGGG
>NW_024425563.1:94541228-94564693 GCF_017311325.1 Ursus maritimus | reverse complement strand
GGGGGGGGGGGGGGCAGGTGTTCCCAAGGTATCCCCCCGAGTTGGCAGCAGAATCCTCGTTCCCCCATCAGTCTCTCCCTCTGGGCCTGCCCGCTCCTCCCCACCCCAGCCTGGGACCCTGGGGCCGATGCCCAGGCCTGAGCCCCCACCCCGTGCCCCAGGCGATGTCCAAGCTGGGCCTGCGGCAAATCCAGGGGGTCACCAGGATCACCATCCAGAAGTCCAAGAACATCTTGTTCGTCATCGCCAAGCCCGATGTCTTCAAGAGCCCGGCCTCGGACACCTACGTGGTCTTCGGCGAGGCCAAGGTCTGGCCGGCCGTGGGAGGGGGCGGGGGCCCAGAGCGTGGGCTGGGCTGACCACTGTGCCCCTGCAGATCGAGGACCTGTCCCAGCAAGTGCACAGAGCTGCTGCCGAGAAGTTCAAAGTGCCCACGGAGCCTTCCGCCCTGGTCCCTGAGTCCGCGCCCGGGCCGCTGGTGAGGCCCGAGTGTGAGGAGGAAGAAGAGGAGGAGGAGGAGGAGGAGGTGAGGCACAGGGACGGTGGGGGGTGGTCCTCACGGCTTTTCCTGGAGGTGGGGGCAGCCCCAGAACCTGCCTGCTTGCCCCTCTCTAGGTGGATGAGGCGGGGCTGGAGCTCCGTGACATCGAGCTGGTGATGGCACAGGCCAACGTGTCGAGGGCCAGGGCCGTACGAGCCCTGAGGGACAACCAGAGCGACATCGTCAACGCCATTATGGTGAGTGGCTGGCTCCTTCTCGGCCCCCCTGCTGCGGGCCCTACTGGGCCCCTCCCCAGCCTGCCCTCTCTTTCTGCATTTCCTGCAGGAGCTCACCATGTAGCCGCTGACTGCCACCTGACCGCACGGCTCCGTCCCTGCCCCCCGGCTCTGCTGCTCAATAAAGGGGTGTCTCCTCATGGTCTCTGCTCTCGCTCCTACCTGCCTGGGCGCCTGCTCCGGCCACATGGGATTTGTGAAGGGGTGGAGACACTTCCTGGGTCTGTGCAGAGCCCACGGAGGCAGGGTCCTCCCTTCCACATCCCCAAGGGTGGGGATCTGTCCCCCGTGTTCTCAAAGGGCGGCGGTCCTACCTGCTCATGTTCCAGAGGTGGTGGCCTGCCCCTGGCCCTAGAGGGTGGATGTTCTCTCCCTGGGTCCCCGAGGATGGGGTCTGTCCCATGTCCCCAGAGAGTGGGAGTCCTCTCCCCACCATGTCCCCAGAGGGCAGGGCTCTGTCCCCATGTGTCCCCAGAGGGTGGGATCTGTCCTGGGACTCCAGCAGCTGGGGGTCTGTCCTCCCCCCACGTCCACGGTGCCCCACCTGCCCAGAGATGGTAGGCAGTCACCTGGCTGTGGCCCAAGGCGTGGGCCTGGGGCCTGGTTTGGGGAAGGAAGTCCCCAGACTCAGGGGCTCCAGAGGTTTAGCCACGGAAAGGTGTTTGCTGGGGAGGCAGCGACTGGCCCCCAAAGTTCTTGGCCCTCCTGGCACTCAGCTCTGGAGTGGCCACCCATCTTCTCCACGTTCCCTCTTCTCAAAGTCCAGGGACGCATGAAGGGGGGCTGCGTGTGAGAGGGGCCCCTGGAGAGGAGGGAGCAGCTCCTGCCATCCACACAGGACCCTCAGACTAGGTCCCACAGTGCGGCCACTGCAACCCCGACCGCCCGCTACGGCCACTCACACCCAGAGTGGGCTGGCCCTGCCTGGACGACTTCAGCTGTTCCAGATGCTTCCAGAGCAGGGCGATTTGCACATGTCTGGAGACCTACCCATGTCCCCTTAGCGCTGCTGGCCTGGGCCCACTACCAGCTCCTGGAAAGCCCAGGCCAGAACCTTCTCCTATCCTGACCTGCCGCTGGCCAGGAGGCCGACCCCCACCTGGCCCCCACATGGCCTGTGAGCCCAGGGCTCTGTCCTCCCTTCTCCCGGACCCCAGCACCCACCCTGCTCAGCCTGGGGCTTCCCACACGTGCTGTTGGGGGTCTCCCAGGGCAGAGGCACCTTCTAGGTGAGGAGGGGGTCTCCAGGGCCCGGCCCAGGGCCACCCCCATTGCCTCCCCACGTGCCAAGGGCAGAGGAGGGGCCCAGCCCAGGAACAACCTAGAACACAGTGCCCCCCTGTGACCCCCCCCTGGAGATCGGGACCCTGGGCTCCAAGATGACACGCTCTGGGGGGGGGGGGCAGGGCGTGCTTTGGTGGGGAGGTGAGGGGTACAGGTTTGCAGTGGAGACCACCTGTGGTAGCAGTGAGACCAAAGATTGGGGGACTCGGGTGAGGGGACAGAGAGCAGGTCCTCGGGAACCAGGATCCCGCTCCCAACAGCGAGGGCCTGACACTCACACCAGCGCCTAGGCCCCCTGCTGCCCACCCCATGTCCATGAAGCAAAAGCCCCAATCCTATCCTCCCAGTTTGCTGCGACGAGCACCGAAGGGCAGCCGGCCCCCAGGCCACAGCACCCAGCCCGGACTTGTGGGCCCAGCTCCCACACCGCAAGACCAGAAGCATGCTGGGACCAGAAATGAATTATTCACATCGCAGTAAACTTCTTTGAAGGTCTCTTGAGAGTTTCGACAGGAACGTCGTGTGCAAAACCGAAAGGACCCCCCAGGACCCCTCGTGGAGCAGGCCACGGGCACCGGTGCCCCGGGGCCGGTCCTTCACAGTAGAGGGCGCACCAGCGGGTCCCTCCCGGTGCCGTCAGGCCGAGTCCCGGTCCATGCTGCAGCCCAGAGCCTCGATGTCGTTGCTGATGTCCGAAATCATGCGGTCCCACTCGTCCCCTTCCGAGGGCGCGGACTGGTCATCAGAGCTGCCCGTGGCCCTGTTTCCGGTGCCGGTGGAGGTGGAGCTCAGGGCTCTCCGGTACCGGCCAAAGCTGTCAGTGATGATGCCTCGGCCGTCCTTCACCCCTATGGTCTCGAGGAAGTTCTCGAAGTGCTGGCTGTCCTTCTCCGGGATGAAGGGCCGCAGACCTGTGGACACAGGGTGTGTCTGACACCAGGCCTCCAGCGGGGAGAACGACCCTGCCCACCCTGCCCGCCCTGTGTCTGGCCCAGTCCGATGGGCACCACGGGCCCAAGCAGGTCATGGCCCTGCAGCAGGTGGCTGGCCCCATCTCCCTCCCTTGGGCCTGGAGGAAGCCCACCCTCGGGCCTCCAGGTGCAGAACAGAGGGAGCAGGCTGACCCCTAGGGGCACCACCCCGTTTGGTGGGGAATAAACCAGAAAGGAACACGGGGCTGGGGCCTCCGACCCCTGGAGGGAGGCCACAGGGTTGGCAAGAGCTCAGACTGGACACAGCAGGCCAGGCCTCCGGCCCTACATCCCCCAGAGTGGAGAGCCCTTCGGTGGCTGCTGACAAAGGTATAATCCACCCCTCTTGGATGGTGGGGGGCAGCGCCCAGGAGCCTCCACCAGCCGCCAGCGAGTTTTCTAGGGTCAGCATGTGGGAGACACAACCATGCCGTCATCCCCGACGGTGCCGGCAGGTGTGCAGAGCCCCGACCACCCTGCCCACCCAGCTCTCAGGGCCAGTGTCTCGGCAAAGGCTGGTCCTTCTACCGGGAAACGGGGTCCACTTCTCCACCCACCAAACTCCTGATCAACCCACCAAAACACACTGGAGTGCCACCCCCCCAGGAGCCCCACCCCTGGCCCCCACTCCGCGGTGCGCTGCTCCTGGCTTCCCCTCAGTCTGGCTCCCCAGGGCAGAGCCGGCCAGTCACTGGGAAGAGCTCCCCTACGCTGCGGCCGCACCCCCACGGGACTCACCGAGCAGCAGGAACTTGCGGCTGTCCCCGTACAGCTGCCGCAGGTTGATGCAGAACTCGTGCACCGACGCCCCGTCGCGGTAGTCGTGCAGCAGCGCGGCGAACTGCTGGATCTCCTGGGAGGACAGCTTGGTGCGCAGCTGCCCACAGCGGGGCAGGGGTGGGGGTGGTGAGCGCCACTGCGGAGCCCACTGCGACCCCGCGAGCCCACCCGGTGCCCCCACGGAGCGCGCCGCAAGGAGCTCAGGGCAGAATACGCCCCTGCGGGGCACGCGCATGCACGGAACCACGTGAGGGCCGGGGAGTCCGCTGAGCAGCCCGCCCCCAAACGCCGCTGGCGCCCCCTCCCCACCCGTCGCTCCAGCTCAGGCCGGGCTGGCGCGCACCGTCAGCATGTAGTCCTGCAGCAGCTCCGTGGCGGTGGCGCTCAGCTCGCTCTCACTGACCGTCTTGGCGTGGGGCGCCGTCGGCATACAGAAGGACAAGGGCGAGACGCCGCCTGCGTGTGCACACTCGGGGAAGGAACTGCAAGGACAGGAGCCGTGGGCACGTGGCTCCCGGCCTCCGGCCTCCACCTTGCACCGTGCCCCCAACCCCCCCCCCCACCCCGCAGACGCGCACTTCCGGCCAGAGACGCCCAGCGGGGGGCGCGGAGGCGGCCGGCAGGGGGAGGGGCGGGTACTCACAAAGTGCTGGTTTCCGTCTCATACGGTTCCTTCACGTCCACCTTGGTGGAAGAGTCGTCTGTACAGGGTGCAGAACATAGAGGCTCCCGGTTACGTGGGGAGGGGGCACTGAGTCCCGGGGCCCAGCACCCCACGACACGTGTGCCCTGGCGGGGGGGAACCGGCAGGCCCTTGGGGGACAAGCCTCAGGCAGCACCCAGACGGGCTCCTCCTGGGGGGTTTTGACAGGCACCACCTGTCGCAGGTGTGGGCCTGAGCGCGATGCTCTGGGCTTCAGGGGTCGCAGCAAATGGGAGGCTGAAGAACGCTCCCGGAGGGCCAAGGAAAGACAAGCGCTACTTGGGGCCGCCGCCTGCCCGGTGTCCTAGAGCCTGGGTTACTTTGTTTCCTCTGCCCCCTTTAGACGAGGTCGGACAGCTTGCCCTCCCTCACAGGGCCGGCCGAGGGCAGAAGCCACAGTCAGAGGCATGGCTGACCCCCAGCCTGGACCCGGTGGGCTCCGTGCGCGTACGGAGGCAGGACCCCAGCATGCCTGAGCCCCTCGCACCAGCAAAGAGCCCGGGACACAGCAGCTACTCGGGAAACACCGGACAGGTGACCTAAAGTCCGTGTGACACAGACTGTGAGGGACACGGACACCATTCTGCACAGCTGGTGAGATCTGAGAGAGGCAGGTGAGAAGTGCGGAGTCGGGGAGGTGTGCGAGGAGCAAGGGGCGCTCCTGGCGCGTGGAACACGGGGCTACAGACGCCTCCTAAAAATGCTCCCCGAAAATGCTAAGCAGATACAAAGGGGGTGGCTTCCAAGTGCCCCCCCAGCCTCCGTCCGGGAAGAAGCCCCCCGCCCAAGAGCTGTGAGGTCCGGGGGTTCCTCCCCCCACACACCCCCTCCAGCCCCCACCCTCTGTTCTGAGGCAGGTGAAGGGACTTCAGCTGAGAAAGCATTCCCTGGCCCCCAGCGTGGTGCAGGAAGCCACCAGGCTCGCCGAGGTGGGGGACGTAGATCTGGGAACGAGGCACTGGCGCGATGCCGTGGGGACAGGGACAACAGCATCACTGTCCGCCCACGCTCACGTACCGCTGTGAAGGGACAGGTGGTGGGTGGGTGTCGAGGCCCCATCGAATATGGCTCTGTCCAGAAAATCGATGGTGGACTCCGTGTACACGATCTGGAAGACCTGCCCCAGCAGAGAGCACAGCTCCTCCGCAGCGACCTGCCGTGGGGACAAAGCTGGACCTTCCTGGGCAGCTTGCCGGCCACCTGGCTCCTCTGATGCCCAGCCTGCACCAGGACCAAGGGCCCTGGCCCCCCACCGGCTGACAGGGCCACAAGGAGACCAGCCCACATCCAGAAGGTTCTCTGGGCCCAAGGGGGCCAGATGTGTCTGTCAGCTGCCAGCCCTCCTGTTCCCCCGACCTGGCCCACCAACACCCTGCCGCCGCTGCTGCCCCAAGGCTGGCGGACGGCATTCCCAGCACGGGACACGGCTTCACACCCGTGCTGTCAAGGCAGGGTCTCCTCTGGGGTGGTTCTGCCCCCGGACAAGGGGCAGTGACCAGAGGGGCCTGCGGTGGCAACAGGCCAGGGAGGCAGCCCCACAAGCAAGAACTGCCCAGCTAGAAGGTGGCCAGCACCAAGGAGGCGCCCTGATCAAAGGGTCCCCGAGGCAGGGGGTCCCTCCTACGGTCTCAAAGACCCAAACTACACACAAGGAGACCAAAGAGCTCCCAGAAGCTGGCAGCCCTCAGAAAGCTGAGGGGGCCCCAAGCCCTAACTCGCCACTCCCAGGGCACAGCTTGGGGTGCAGAAGACCATCACCCCATCAGCACTGGGGAAAGGGTGAGGGCCCTGGAAGAGAAGGAACACAGACTGAAGGCACCAGACTTAGTGAGCAGGGCAGGGGCCAGAGCAGGGCCTGGGCGAGGCTGTGGGAGCGGCCTGGGTGGGGGGACGGGAGGGGCCTGGGCTGGGAATATGGGAGGGGCCAGGGTTGGGAATATAGGAGGAGCCTGGATCAGGGTGGGGGAGGGGCCCGGGTTGGGGAGGTGGGAGGAGCCTAGACAGGTTGTGGGCAAGACAGGTGCCGAGTACCCAGGTCCCACCCTCTACTCACCTTGCTCTCTGTGGCCAGGACTACCAGACAGCAGGCCTCCACAGGCCCCACTCCGCTCTCTGACAAGGAGACTGCGGTGAGGCCTCTGGAACTTTCTGCACACAGACTCTGGCTGGGGGAGATGCCAGGGTCCTGGGCTGAGAAGTCAACAGCACAGCAGGTTAGGGCAGGTGTGGGAGCTTGACAGCCGGCTCCAGACAGCCCCGACCTGGCTCAGGCATTCCTCCGCGGCCGCTCTGGCCACTGCTCGCTGAGAACCACCACCCTACAGGACCCTCTAGCATCCCTACAGGACCCTCTAACGTCCCTACCACAGATGATGCTAGTATCTTGGGCTGAGACCTGAAATGGCCTATATTCAGCTGCTTTTGGTCTACACACCATGGCATTCCCAGAGTTCCACTCACAGGAACCACGGGCATGAACTCAATCTTGACAGATGGGGACACTGAGGTATGGGGCCCAAGGGTGTGAGAGGGGCAGAGTCTACGAGGGGATGTGGACCCCAGCCCACGTTTCTAACACTCCACACACCACCTCCTCAGACAAAGGTCCCAGGACACAGACGCACGAGGTCTCTCCCAGCCTGCCCACGGCACGGAGGGAGGCCCCCGCCCTGGGAAGCATGAGCACATCGGCTCAGCAGACCAGGAAGCAGGAATTGGAAGTGAAGCCTCCCATTCCCCCCGATGATGGGGGGTGCTGGGGTATCTCCGGACCAGCCCATCTCAGCACGCAGAGTACCTGAAGCCTCAGATGTGGCTGGGAGCCGGGCACCAGGCAGAAGCCACACTCGGACAGGTGTGCCTGCCGGACCCGGGGTGCAGCACCCCATGAGCCCCATGAACACCACCGCCAGACCCCAGGACTGCATTGCCCCACGGCGGCCATGGGCCACAGGCACTGAGCATGCGAAATGTGGCAAGTCCACACGGTGCCGTGTGCAGAGTGTAAACTCCACACAGGGTCTCAGGGGAAGTACAAGGAAGACGGGGGACATCTCGTTAATAACGGTCATACTGGTCATGCACGGCTGCTGTATTACTATGATATGAAGGGCTGAATAAAATACATTAGGAACACTGATTTCACTCGCTTCCTTTTACTTCTTTTACCGTGGGTCCTAGAACATCTTAAGTAGCTCCGCGGCTGTTTTCGAGGAAGCAGGGTGCGGGGCTGCAAAGCCATACACAGTGAGGGTGGGCTGTGTCTGCAAAGCCCCCGTCTGGCCCCCAGCAGCATCCCACTGGCTGTCCCCACAGCTCCGGCTTCAGATCCCCCATCTGTCCTCCTACACCCATGGAAGCACCCTCCACGAGATGTCTGCACGGTCTGCTCCGCCCCGGTGTGCCCGGACATCTGGTCACCCACCCCCCCAAGACATGCCCGCCACATGGAGCCCCTGCAGCCAGACCCGACCCCGCACACCCACCCCACCCTGCACTGCCGCAGGCACTGGCGTAGCCTGGACCCGCAGAAGCACACGTGTGTGTCTGCACGTGGTAGGCACTCAATGAACAGTAGCCGTCATTGCCAGCGTGCTGAGGACCGCTACGCGCATGATCTCATACACAGCACGCCGGGGCCACCGGGGCGTGCAGGCTCATGGTCTCAGGACTTCGCTGCATGAGGAAGACGCCCAGGACACAGGGATTCCTTCTCTCCCTTTAACTCAAAAGCTCTCAAAGCTGTGGATCCCGGTTTCGTCTCATTTTGCAAAGGATCTCCTACGGAGCTCATTCTCTCCCTCGTAAAAAATCTGTTCCCCTTTCTTAGCCGATTCGTTCTAACGATCAACGCGGACACATGTCCCGCCACACAACAAACCAGGGGGGCCCAGCTCCCCGCCCACCCGCTTCCTCGCCTGCAGGCGCTGGTGAGAGGTCGGTCTTCCCATGGCTCAGACCCTGGGCCTCCTGCGGAACCGTCCGCCCCCAGGAGGGGAACAGGCGGTCACTGCGGCAGCGGTGGCGGTGGCAGGAGCCCTGACGAAGCCACTTCCCGGGCCGGCCGGTCCCGCCACCGCCCCACTGGGCCCCCCGCCAGTCACTCAACCTCTGTGCTCTCCTACTCCATCTGTGAAGTGGGAGAACAGGGTCCCCCTCACCGTTGGGGGTGGAGGGTACACCAGGTAATCCATGTCCCAGGCTTTCTGCTAGTTTGAGCCATTTTTGTAAATTACAACAGTTACATATGAGCAGCTCTGTGTGGTTCAAACTGAAGTAATGCCCATTATTCAACAGTAGACGTTTACCAAAGGGAAATGAGGGATAGGCAGAGCACACAGGGGTGGGGGTGGGCCTGCAGCATCCCTACCGGATTTGTGCCACAAGAGCCCCCCAAGCTCAAGGGGTCATGCGAGGAGGCTCACCAGGGCCCTGGCTCTTAAGAAAATCTCTCGGATCTGCCATGAACTGCCGACCTCAGGTAGAAAAACAACTTTCCCTCTGCACTGCCACGGGCCCTTTGGAAATGAATGGCTTCAGGACGCTATCCCGCCCCAGAACGCCCAAAGGAGCCCAGGACAAGAGCGATACTCCAGCGCCAAGCTCAGAACCCCACCCGGAGGGGCGTGACGTCTCTCCTGTGTCTCAGTGACCTGGTACCAGGCAGAGGCTGTGGGACCCGGGGGGCAGCTCATCTGGAGAGCACAGTAGGCAACACTGGGCTCCCAACCCCAGGGGAGGGGTGCAGGGGGCTGGGGTCGGGGCCTGGTTTAAGATTCCTCCTGACTCCCTTACAAGGACATGCTCAGAACGTCTCTTGGACCAAGAGCTCCGCGATGGTCTGGTCTCCTCTTTGTACCCAACTCTGGGAAGCCTGTGGCCAAAGGCAGGGCCCACGTGTTGGTGGGGCTGAGCGAAGGCCCACTCTCGGGCGGCAGCTGACCCGGTGCTGGAGAAACTGTGTCCAGAGCTCCACTAAATTCCCAGATTCGCTCCTGAGGACAACGATGTGGGCTGCTCCTGCCAAGGACCCCTGACGCCGGCCCCCAGGTCCATACCTGTCTTCAGGACCACCAGGTGTGAGGCGTCATCCCGCACGTAGGACACGGCAGCGATGTCGTGGATGGGGACCCTGAGGATGGTGTCCTCCCCGTCCCGCCAGGCCAGCTTGACGTTGTAGGCAGACAGGCTAATCACAGCGTCGTGCTCCTGGGTCAAGTGTCCGGGGAGCTGGTGGGCTCTCTGGAAGGGACTGCAGCACATCAGAAACGCAGGCCCGGCCGCGGCCCCCGGGAGCCCTGCTGCTTCTGCAGCTGCTTTTATTCACACCTGTGCTGTGCGCTGTGCATATCTGGAAAATGTGAATTCTGAAAGCAGCCCAAAACCATAAGGAGCAAAGCCTAGAGAATAAAGCTCATGTTCAGACAGTATCAGTCTTTACGGCCCAAGAGCCAAGCACACCCATGACATGATGGGACGGGGTCATCCCTCCCAGCCGTGAAGGCCCAGTGTCAGAAGACCAAGAGCTGGCATCAGAGTACAAAGGTCAGAGGTCCGAGTTAGGAGCTGGAGCAGACTGAGGGTCAGAGGTTAGGGTTAGGGGGTGTTACAGGCCAGGGGTCAGAGGTCAGGGTCAGAAGGATGGAGTTACCTTTGCATTGTCTATGAAATGCAGGATTTCGGTCCTACTGGAAGGATTCAGGTATCCTGGTATGGACGTTAACTGACCTAAGTACTGCAAGAAAGTGTGGAGAGAAGCTGCCATGAGAAAGGGAAGATCAGCCCAGACCATCGTGGACACACAGAGGACATGGCTTGGCCTCCGTCTTCTGCCACCAGGCCTGCTGGCCTGGCTCCGGGCAGGGGGCCTCCGCTAGGAAGTGTGCTCTGAATTCTTGAAGCAGTCTCTACTGGCTCAGGAGATGCGCCCACACTTCCCGCTGTACCGCACTGTGAGGACTGTTACCCGTAACGGGGGCCCTTCCTCAAGGAGAATTAGTTCCGGCAGGGATGGAAATACTCAGCTCCAGCCTGAAGGGGGAACCGAGTGAGAAGCACGCGTGGCCGTCCAGTCCAGGGGCATGGGTCACTGGAGGACCGAGACACACTGACCACAGGATGGAGAGTGCACCCCTCCCCACATGGCATCCTCCAGCCGGATAAGCACACGGCCTCCCGCGGAAGGCCCATCCCCCGCCATTCCTGTTACCCCATACGACACGTCCAGCTGACGAAAGGCACGCCGAATGCGAAAACACCATCTGAACAGACAGAGCAAGCACCAGAACCAGACACGGACGCAGCAGGGCTGTTCTCAGGGGCCGCCAGCCCCAGAGTTTAAAGCAGTGCGACTGCGGTGCCTGCGTGGCTCAGTCGGTTAGGCAGGCCCATCTGGCTTCGACTCAGGTCATGATCTTGGGGTCCTGGGACTGAGCCCCGCATCCAGCTCCCGGCTCCGCGGGGAGCATGCTTCTCCCTCTCCCTCTGCCTCCCATTCCCCCTGCTTGTACTCTCTTTCTCTCTCTGTCAAATAAATAAAATCTTTTAAAAAAATAAAATTTATATATAAAGCAGTGGGATTAATGTGCTAAGGGCTCCAACAAAAGAAGTGGACATCGTGCTTCATGGGTGATGTAAGCAGAGAGACAGAGATGCTGAACACGGACCGATGGGAAATGCCAACAATCAAAACCACCGTAACAGAAACGGAGAGTGACAGGTGCTGTCGATGGACACATCTGTAGGCTGGACATGGCCAAGGGAGGGGTCAGCGGGCGTGCAGATATATCAAGATATGTCAACAGAAACTCCCCAAACTGGAAAACAAAGAGGAAAAAGCATGAAGAAGATGGAACAGAATATCCAAAAACGGTCAGAAAATTCAAAAAGTTGTGCCGTGCGTGTGGTGGGATGACGGGGAGAAGCACTAACACAGACGCGAGACCACAGATCCAGGGACTCAGTACCAAGCAGGACACACAGGGAGAAAAGAAGAAAGGGAATAAAGACAGAAGCAGCCCAGCACCTAGCATTTCATAGGCAAACTGTAAACAATCACAGAGAAAACCCTGAGGTAAGCCACAAGACAAAAGCACCTTACCCCCAGAAGAACAAGGATAAGAAAGATATCAGACTGGGGCGCCTGGGGGGCTCAGGTGGTTGAGCGGCCGCTCTTGGTTTCGGCTCGGGTCATGATCTCAGGGTCATAGGATAGAGCCCCGCATCAGGCTCCACACCCAGTGTGGAGCCCCTCGTAAGATTCTCTTTCCCTCTCCCTCTGCCCCTCCCCCCTGCTCACACAAGCTCGCTCACTCACTCTCTAAAAGTAAATAAATAAATCTTTTTTAAAAAAGATTTTATTTATATGTTTATTTGACAGAGAAAAAGAGCACAAGCAGGGGGAGTGGCAGGCAGAGGGAGAGAAGAAGCAGGCTCCCCACAGAGCAGGGGAAGCCCGATGTGGGACTTGATCCCAGGACCCTGGGATCATGACCTGAGCTGAAGGGAAGTCGCTTAACCAACTGAGCCACCCAGGCACCCCTAAATAAATCTTAAAAAAAAAAAAAAAGAACGAGGACAGCTGGTCGGCTCAGTTGGTTAAGCGTCTGCCTTCAGCTCAGGCCATGATCCCAGGGTCCTGGGATCGAGTCCCACATCGGGCACTCTGCTCATTGGGGAGCCTTCCTCTCTCTCTGCCCCTCCCCCCGCTCATACTCGCTCTCTCTCTCTCTCTCTCTCTCTCAAAAATAAATAAAAATACTTAAGAAAAAAAGAATGATATCGGACTTTTCTTCAGAAACTAGGCAAACGAGAGGAATGAAACACTGAAGTGTAGACAGAAACCCACCAACTTGCAATTCTGTATCCAGTAAACCAGTCCTTTAAGCAAAGGAGAAATAAAAACTTTCTCTGACAAAGAAAATTTGAGGGATTTTAAGATCTATTTATTTATTTATTTGAGAGAGAGAGAGAGCACTAGAGTGCGCATAACGCTCTTAATCTCAGGGTTGTGAGTTCGAGCCCCGTGTTGGGCACAGAGCTTACTAAAGATGTTTTTTTAATTTTAATTATTTTTTTTTAAGATTTTATTTATTTATTCGACAGAGATAGAGACAGCCAGCGAGAGAGGGAACACAAGCAGGGGGAGTGGGAGAGGAAGAAGCAGGCTCCTAGCAGAGAAGCCTGATGTGGGGCTCAATCCCATAACGCTGGGATCACGCCCTGAGCCGAAGGCAAACGCTTAACCGCTGTGCCACCCAGGCGCCCCTAATTTTAATATTTTTATTTAAAAAAATTTTAAGTTTTATTTAAGTAATCTCTACACCCCACATGGGGCTCGAACTCACAACCCTGAGATCGAGAGTCACACACTCTACCAACTGAGCCAGCCAGGCGCCCTAAAAAAAATTTTTTTTTTAATTCAAGACCTAACTACATGTTGCCTACAGGAAACCCACTTCAAAGAGGGATCTTATGTAATGAAAACAGTTCTCTAAATATGTGACAATCCTTCACATGTATGTACCTAACAACAGAGCATCAAAATACATAAGGCAAAGACTGACAAAACTGCAAGGAGAAATAAATGAATCCACAATTGCAACTGGAGACTTCAAGACACTCTTCTCTAACGGAAATGGGCAAACCCAGCAGGCAGAAAATCAGTGAGGACACAGGTGAACTCAACACCCTCAACCTACAGAATATAATTGGTAACCATAGACTACTTATCCAAGAGCTGCAGAACACACATTCTTCATGAGCTCACACGAACATTCGTCAAGAAGCAGCAAATTCTGGGCCATAAAACACACCTTAACAAATTTAAAAGACTAGAAACCATACACAGTATGCTCTCAAATCACAATGGAATTCTTTGAAAGACACAACTATCGGGGCACCTGGGTGGCTCAGATGGTTAAGCGTCTGCCTTTGGCTCAGGTCATGATCCCAGAGTCCTCGTATTGAGTCCCGCATTGGACCTTGCTCGGCGGGGAGCATGCTTATCCCTCTCCCTCTACTGTTCCTCCTGCTTGTGCCCTCTCGCTCTCTCTGCCAAATAAATAAATAAAATCTTTAGGGGCGCCTCGGTGGCTCAGTCAGTTGGCCGTCTGCCTTCGGCTCGGGTCATGATCCCAGGGATCCTCGGATCAAGACCTGCATTGGACTCCCTGTTCAAAAGGGAGCCTGAATAAATAAATAAAGTCTTTTTAAAAATCCATATCAGAAGGTTGCTTTCATGAGTATAAAATCAGAAAAAAAGAAAAAAACCTTAAAAAAAAAAAGGAAAGACACAACTATCGAAATTCACATAAAAAGAAATGGATAATCTGAATAGGCGTATGATCTATTAAAGAAACTGAATTAATAATTAATAACCTTCTAAAACAGAAAGCACCAGGCCCAGACAGGCTCACGGGTGAATTCCACCACACGCTAAAAGAAGAAATGATACCAGGGGCGCCTGGGTGGCTCAGTCGTTAAGCGTCTGCCTTCGGCTCAAGGCGTGATCCCGGCATTCTGGGATCGAGCCCCACATCAGGCTCCTCCGCTGGGAGCCTGCTTCTTCCTCTCCCACTCCCCCTGCTTGTGTTCCCTCTCTCGCTGGCTGTCTCTCTCTGTCAAATAAATAAATAAAATCTTTAAAAAAAAAAAGAAGAAGAAGAAGAAGAAATTATACCAATTCTCTATAATCTCTTCTAGGAAATAAAAACAGAGAAAACACCCTAACCCATTCTATGAGGTAGCACGACCCTAATATCAAAATCAAAGATACTACAAGAAAGGAAAAACTACAGATCGATATTTCTCATAAACATAAATGTAAAAATCCTCAACAAAATATTAGCAAATCTAATCCAACAAGGTATAAAGATATTTATATAGATTATATAATTTATATAAATTATACAAAGATAATAAATATACACAATGACCAAGTTGTGTTTACCCCAGGGAGGCAAGGCTGATTCAAAATTCAGAAATAAATTAATGTAATCCTGGGGCGCCTGGGTGGCACAGCAGTTAAGCGTCTGCCTTCAGCTCAGGGCGTGATCCCAGCGTTATGGGATCGAGCCCCACATCAGGCTCCTCCGCTGGGAGCCTGCTTCTTCCTCTCCCACTCCCCCTGCTTGTGTCCCCTCTCTCGCGGGCTGTCTCTATCTCTGTAGAATAAATAAATAAAATCTTTAAAAAAAATTAATGTAATCCCTCACACATCAACACTCTCAAGAAGAAAAATCATACGATCCGATCAACAAATGCAGAAAATGCATCTGACAACATCCAACACCCATTCATGACAAAAACCCTCATCGAACGAGGAATAGAGAGAAACTTCCTACATTGACACAGAACATGTACAAAAACCTGCAGCTAACGTCCTAATTAACAGTGAGATGCCTGAAGACTGCTTAAGACCGGGAGTAACACAAGGATACTCCCTCTCACCGCTGCTTTTCGACACTGTACTGCAAGTCCTAGCTAATGCAATGAGACAAGAAAAGGGAAAAAAGAAGGTACAGATTGGGAAGGAAGAAATCTGACTGTGTTTATTTGCAGATGCCCTCTCCAACTGAGGAACCAGGCAGGTCACTCTGGGGATTCCCGAGTGCAAGTAAGGTAAACACAGTGGCCCAAGTTGGTCTGCCCAAGGCTGCGCCAGGCAATCACCCGCTCACACAGAGAAGGAGCTGGCTGAAGTACACCCAGAACACAGTGGCAGGTACCAGTCAAGGGGCCGAAACTTCAGGAAAGCTGCTTTCAACAACTGTCCATGGGTGCTGGGCAGCTCTGTAGGGAGACACATACTCATTCTCAGAAGTTTTATATTTCATCTTCTCTAAACTGGGGGCTAGGAAGAAAGGATAAAGCTAAACTGTGCACTGGTTTCCCCACCCTCTCTAGGGCTGGGAATGTCTCTCTGAAAGAGCAGTTTGAGAATAAATAAGCAGCACATGGAACCACTGGCTCGTACTTAGCTTCTCATCAGTAAACAGTCCAGAACGTTTCCACGGAGCTGCAGCTGGCCAATGCCTTTCCATCCGCTTCTTCTGTGCTCATGTAAAAAAAACACAGAAGCTTGTTTACATTGATCAGTATTAAATTCACCTATTCTCACAATTCCTGATTTCAAAACTTACTACAAAGCTATAATAACCGAACAGTGTGGTACTGGCATAAGGACAGACATACAGACTGATGGAATAGAACACAGTCCAGAAAGAAACCCTCACAAACACAGTCAGTTCATTTTTGACAAGGCAGCAAAGACCATCGATAGGGAAAGGACAGTCTTTTCAACAAATGATGCTGGGAAAACTAGAGTTCCACACAGAGAAGAAAGAAGTTGGTCCCTTACCTCACACCATATACAAAAATTAATTCAAATGGATCAAACACCTAAATGTAAGACCTAAAGCTCTAAGAGTCTTAGAAGAAAACAGAGAAACAGCTTCATGACATTGGATTTGGTAATGATTTCTTGGTTACAACACCAAAAGCACAGGCAATTAAAAAAAAACAAACAGATAAATTGGAACTCATCAAAATTAAAAACATTTGTGCATCCTACTGGGTATTTACCCCAAACATACAAATGTAGTGATCCAAAGGGGCACCTGCACCCCAATGTTTATAGCAGCAATGTCCACAACAGCCAAACTATGGAAAGAGCCCAGCTGTCCATCGACATATGAATAAAGAAGATGTGGTATATATATACAATGGAATATTACGCAGCCATCAAAAAAATGAAATCTTGCCATTTGTAACAACATGGATGGAAGTAGAGGGTATTATGCTAAGCAAAATAAGTCAATCAGAGAAAGACAATTATCATATGATCTCACTGATATGTGGAATTTGAGAAACAAGGCAGAGGATCATAGGGCAAGAGAGGAAAAAATGAAACAAGATGAAACCAGAGAGGGAGACAAACCATAAGAGACTCTTAATCTCAGGAAACAAACTGAGGGTTGCTGGAGGGGAGAGGGCTGGGAGGGATGGGGTGGCTGGGTGATGGACACTGGGGAGGGTATGTGCTATGGCAAGTGCTGTGAATTGTGTAAGACTGATGAATCACAGACCTGCACCCCTGAACAAATACTACATTATATGTTAATAATAAATAAATAAATAAATAAATAAATAAATAAATAAAAATAGACAAAATTAAATTTAAAAAATTTTTAAAGAAATTAAATTTCTTAGGGGTGCCTGGGTGGCTCAGTTGGTTAGGCATCTGCCTTCAGCTGATCGTGATCTCAGGGTCCTGGGATCAAGCCCCACGTTGGGCTCTCTGCTCAGCAGGGAGTCTGTTTCTCCCTCTGCCTCCCCCCCCGCCGGCTTGTGCTCTCTCTCTCACTCTCTCTCTCTCAAATAAATAAAATCTTTTAAAAAATTTGTGCATCAAAGACCATAATCAATAGAGTGGGATGACAATCGACCAGTGGGAGCCGGTATTTGAAACCAGGGGAGGGGACAGGGAGCTGGTGTTTCATGGGGACAGAACTTCAGTTTGGGGAGATGAGAACGTTCCAGACATGGATGGTGGTGGTGGCCGCAGAGCAACGTGAGCGTACTTAATGCCACTGAACCGCACACTTAAACGTGGTTAAAATGGGTTAAAATGACCAATTTTGTCAAATATATATATATATATATTTTTTTTTTTTAAGATTTTATTTATTCATTTGACAGAGTGAGACCACACAAGCTGGGGGGAGGGGCAGAGGGAGAGGGAGAAGCAGACTCCCGCTGAGCAAGGAGCCTGATGCAGGGCTCGATCCCAGGACCCTGAGATCATGACCTGAGCTAAAAGCAGATGCTTAACCAACTGAGCCACCCAGGCGCCCCTGTGATGTAGTTTACCACAATAAAAATTATCTTTTTAGTTTTACTCTTTACTCAATAATTTCATTTGCTAACAACTTTTTGAATCCTAAGCAGCACGATCCTGTCCATGAACCGTCACTCTCAGCTTCAGTGCTTTGCTGAAATGACAGTGTCCTGCTGTGTGTGCACAGGGCTGCACAGGGCCTGCCCCCGCCACGTGGCCTGGGGGGGATGACGTCACCCGTCTCCTCCCTTTCTCTTAGCGCCGCTGTGCTTCAAACCCAGCTAGCACATCTCCAGGCAGATTCTACTTTCTTCATAGAACGGGGAGCCGCCATTCATTTGAGATTTGCTTCACTGCAACATAATTCTTGGCAAAACAACATTTTCATTAACAGAACATTGCAGCTGTCATCCTTGTTACAATTCCAGATGGGACAAGGTGTGCCTCCTGGACAGGGCTTACCACACACGTCCCATCATGCTGAAAGGTCCCCTAATCGACGCCCTGCGCCCTCACAAGGTCAGCTGCGGCTGGCCCACACCCACCGTGGGGGCAACGGCATGGGGCGCCGGCCCGACCAACGAATCACAGCACAAGGGCACAGCTACAGAGGGGTGAACGTGATGAAGCGTGAGAGGCCCCGAGGGGACCCGTGACTAGCAGTCACACCTGTCAATGGTCCCGGCATCGGCGAGGTGGAAGATGCGACCACCAGACCGTTCTGGGCACCCCTCACCCCGCTGCCCTCCTGCAGCCTTACAGGGACCACAGCCGGCGCAGAGGCGTGCTAGCAAGCTCACGCTCCGGCTCCAAATATAGAAGGTGCTTCCAAAAATCACTGCTGACGGGACACAACAGAAGTCTGTTTCTATACTGACCCCAGGGTGGCCTCTCGACAACATCCACCCACCACTGGCCTCGGTCGCCAAGATCCCCGCAGCAGAGCGGGGCCTGATGGAAGGAAGGGCAGGACTTTCCCACGGGGCAGGGACACCAGGGCGGGTGCACGACTTCTCAACGCGCCGGGCCTGCACAAGTGGCCCATCCCCACTTGTTGGAAGACAGATGACACCACATTCACCACACGCACACACACACACACACACACACACACACACAGCAGCCCTGGCAAACCGTGGGTGAAGGTTTGAAAGGGCTCAGAGGTGGGCTTGCTGGATGGGGTCCCCCATGTAAGACGCTGCTGCTCCCCTGCTCCTTGGGAGGGCCGGGAAGACACCCCACTCTGGAGGATGAGCAGCTCTGAGGAGGTACAGCTGACGGCAGGAGACGCTCACAGAACGGGGCACCCCGGAGCGAGGGGACAGGAGGACCCCAGGGAGCAATGACAGGCAGTGGCGCTGACCTGCAGGAACCGCAGGAGTGCGTGGAGAGGCAGTGGGACGTGGCCTGCGGGGGCCACGGAGCCGGCTCCCACAGCACAGGAGCCCAGGACGCCACCTAATGCACACACACAAGGACGCCACCAAGTGCACGGCTCGGGCACAAAGGCGCGATCCCTGACGCCGGTTCCAGACCCAGAAACGTGGCTGAAGGAGAGCCGGAGCCCCAGGAGAATGTACCCACAGCTCCCGCTGCAGAGACGCCCCCAGCTCTCCCGGAGGGATTAGTCTCTCCCTTGAGCAACCGTACCCTGGGGACCAGGAAATCCTTCACAGTTTAGAGATGATGCCAGCACCCCAGGACCCGGATGGCCAGGGGTCCTGCCGGGCCGGGGGCTCAGGGACCAGGCCCAGATGTGCACACGGTGCCCTCGGCGTCCAGACCCACATCCCCTGTGTCATAGGAGCAGGTGTACTTAGCAGTCTCCAGAATGCGGGAGCTACTGACATACAAAAGGCCACGTGGCGCCCCTGACGCTCATCCCGCCGCTGCCCCTGGCCACAGCTCCAAAGCAACAATGATGTCACTGCCAGTGGCCAAAGCAGAGATGCGAGCTGCCCTCCAAGACTTACATGGCGTGGGGACGGCGGGCTCCACCTCATACCCAGCCTGGCTCTGCAGAACTGGTGGGCCGTAGCCGTGGCCGTGGCCTGCACAAGGGAGCTAGACGGATTCTTTGCGAGAGAGGGTGAGCTCACGGGACAAACACCTTCCCCTCCAAAGCCGCCAGGAGCCATTCCCATCCACCATCCAGGATGGAGCGAAGCAGAGTCATGGTCCTACCCCCGAGCCACGAGACCCCAGTAGAGAAGCACGGGGCCTCCCCTTAGCTCAGCCTACGCTCAGCTGACAGAAGGCGGAGGCCAAGCTGGGCTCACCTCGCTGGGGACAAGCCAACCCACAATAGTCCCTGTCCTGGTGGCAGACTCCGAGGCCCCCATACAGCACCGTCCCGCGAGGGCCAACCAGGCTCTGGGTGGCTGGTCAGCCTCCAAAAGGGAAACTCTTTCCTGGTGAGGACAGACACATACCCCAGGAATGGGTTCGCCTGTCCTGCCCGCAGCTTCTCAGCCAGCTCCAGCCTGTCCCAGGTGAATTTTTTGCACATATGGGGGTGGAGAGTGGGGTGAGGTCCACGTTTTTCTCTGCGGGTGCCCAGCAGCTCCGGCACCGTGCTGAGAAGACCGTCCTTCCCGTTATCGCTGCGTTTGCACCTTCGTCTAAATCCAGCGGGGCACGTCAGTGCGGGTCTGTTTCAGGCTCTCGACCCCGTCCCGCTGACCTCCGTGCGGGTCCCTCTGCCGATACTGCGTGACAGCAGTCAGCCTGGCTCCTCTCGTTTGCTCTTCTCTTTCAAAACCGTCTCAGCGACTCTGCTGCTTCTGCTTTTCCGTATACATTTAGAGTCCTCTTCGGATCTACAAAAAAACCTCGCTGGGATTTTGATAAGCGGCGCATGGGTCTGGGGATACGTGACACGCTGACAGGGCTGAGTCCCCTACCCGCCAACACGGCAGGTCCCCGACATGCAGATCTGTGCTTCCCTGCGCCCCTACTGTGAGCTCTCAGCAAATCCCGTACACGTCTGGTTCCATCTGCACCTCAGTCTTTCTGAAGTAACTGTAAATGGTATTTCGTTTTTAAGCTTGGTGCCCACTTTGGACGTGTACCGTGGCTCATACACACACCCTGTTCTTCTGGGTTTTCCTCATGAGTGGGTGTTGGATGTTTCTTCTGCATCAACTGATAGGATCCCGTGAGATTTCTACCCTGGCCTGTCGATGCGATGGACTCCCTCTTGGAATCCCGAGCCAGCCCTGCACCCCTTCAGAGTAAGTTCGCCCCTTCTCTTTCCAGGAGAGACTGTGCAGCACCGGCATCCGTTCCCTGATCAAGTGAGGGAATCTTCCAGTGAGAGCAGGCAGGCCTCTTCCGCCGGGAGAGGCCAGACAAGAGCCTGAGTGTCCTTAGTCGTCGCAGAGTGATCCAAGCCAGCCGTGCTGGCCCGCTAGACGCGCTGCGGTGGGGGCTCCTGAGGCGCGCATGCTGNCGGGCCCCGCCACTGCCGGCACCCCGATCTCCCCGTGGATAAAGTGCTCTCCTCACTGTTCTCCAGACCTTCTGGCTCTGCTCCTGACAAGTTTCACGGTGACACGTTGGTGTGAACTGCTCCGGATTCGCCCTGCTTGCGGTGCGCTCCGCTTCTTAAATCTGTTTGTCTTTGGCCAAATGAGTGACAATTTGGACAGGACTCCCTGGAACAGTTTCTCAGCCCCTCCGGGCCACGACTCCAACCACACATACGCCGGAAAGCGTGCTCTGGTCCCACAGCCGCCGCCGAGGGGGCTCCTCTGTCCTGTGGGGCATGGCGGGCATTCTGGCTCCCCCAGGGCCCCACGGATACCCCAGGTTCATCAGAAGCGGAAGTCCCTGCTCCCGGTCCGGCCTCCTCTGGGGCAGGTGCTGGCCCCCACTCGGCCTTGGCTGGCACCCCTTTGCTGGTCTTTTGTCCAGATGGAGAGGCTTTTGTTGGGATCTGTCTGCACCTGCTTGTGTTTCTGGGTTGCTGGCCTCTTCGACCCCACGCCTAGGATACACGAGGACAAAGAGAAGCGGGGCCTCACCTGGGGCCCCCAGGTCCCTGAGGGTCTGCCTTGTATCCATCCTGCAGAGGTCACTGCATGTGCAACATCCAGGATTATAGTTGTGCGAAGTAAGAGGCCCAGGGAGAGGCACGTGGACCCCACCTTCTGGAAGCAGAAATCCCCAACTTTTACCTTTCAGGGTTTAATAGGGGCCACCTTTCCCCGCACCTCGCTGGTCTTCACGCACGGCTCTGACTCTCCCCAAACACAGAAAACATCCTGTCCCCTCTCCCAGAGGTGCTCAGGCCTGGTCCTCAGAGTCTCACCAGGGCCTGGGCTCTTCCGTCGCGCCCGGAATCCTCCCGGCTCCTTTCTGGGTGGAGCCCTGGCTCTGGAGCCGCGTCTCCACCTTCAAGGAGTGTCCCATACTGGGAGGCAGCACGTCCTCCCGTGGCTCCCTCAGAACAGGGTCAGCCTGGTCACCGTGGTGGGACCCCTTTGTCCTGCGAGGTCACACTGGCAAACTCTGCGACAGGTCCCAAATTACCGCCTGGAGGCCGCCTCTCCCCCTCCACCCCTGCTGGGCCTCCCTGGTTGACCCTACCATCTCCTTTTACTCTTTCCGTCTCCCGCTGACTAATTTCCTCTCTCTTCACCTTCTGGTCATTCTTTCTGGTGCCTTTCCTGACTTCCGTTCAACCCGTCTCATGAAAGTTTTAAGACATACCTCTCGTTCCAAAGGCTCCCATCTGCACCTCCTTATTTAGAAGCGGAGCCTTCTTACTTCAGAGTTCACGGTGTTTGCTCTTACCTCTCCAAGGGCGTTACATTTTCCCACTGTTTGCTGCGTGGCTATGGCCACATTCACACTTGCCTCTCGTGTTTGTCGTGCGCTCTATCTCCTTGGACGTGTATGAATCCATGCTGTCCCTGACAGAAGCCACGCGCAAGGGCAACGTCGCCAGACATGGCTATGCTCAGGCCGGTGGGCGGTAACCCCGGTTTCCCCCTGAGAGCACCCTCAGGACCCCGTGTGGGACAGGCCTCCGTGCAGGTGTTCCGGAAGCTTGGCAGGGAGAGGTGCGGGGGACTCTCCACTCCGTACACAGGCTGGCTTCATGTCTTCGTCTTCACTCAGGGTCGCCCCAACCCTCCTCTGTGCCAAGTGTCCCCACGCCTGAGCCTCCCCAGTCACCTGATGGCCAGGTGAGGGCAGAAACCCCTTCAAGGACACCAACCGCCCCACACCCTCCCTGACCGGAGGTCAGGCTGGACCGCTCTGCGTGCTCTGAGAGGACTCGGTAGCTGGCTGTCTCCGTGAACTCTGCTGACCCACCTTCCCCGGCACCCTGTCCAAGCACAGGCACCAGGCTCCTGGTGCCCCCCACGACCTCAAGGCCACAGCCCCTCTCCCTAGTTCATTTTCACTCCTGCATGTTTGGGGGCTGGGCGTGCCACGCTCTTCCACAAGTGCCTGCACACAGGATCACACAGGGCTCGGGAGGCCCGCGCCCTCGGCCATGACCACAACACGCGGAACACACACAGACCCGCCTTCGAGAGAAAGGAGGTGGCCGCTCCCATAGTAAGAGCCAGAAACAGGGCCAGCAGACAGGGACGTGGAGCGTGGGCGGTCACCCAACACACGGGCGCGGGCAGGACAGCGGGCGGCGCATCCCACGGCCACACTTACCTTCACCTCCTTCTCGATGTAGTCGCTCAGCAGTCTGTCGGGCTCCACGCGCTCGGGCAGGGACAGCGCCACAGTGTGCAGGGGGCGCCGCTCTGTCACCTTCTCATGGGCTTTCTTATCTCTACTCTTTTCACCTTTTAGGAATACTCGTTTAAACGGCGACACAATTCCAGGCTGCAGGCAGAAACGGCAAGGGTTGGAGGTCGTTATTCACAAAGGCTTCGCGCAGCCCCCACAGTGCACAAGCTGAAGTGGCCGAGCCACCACCACGGTCCCCCTGCAAAGGGGCTGCCCGTGCGGCCCAGGGAGGACGGTACCGAGAATGCCGGACGGGCTTGCGGGGGGCCGGTGCCAGCTCGGGCCCGCAGAGTGGGGGCCCATCCTCCACCAGCCCTCAGACACTCGGAAGGGCAAGGGCACACTCTCCAGGCGA
>NW_024425563.1:94506123-94541218 GCF_017311325.1 Ursus maritimus | reverse complement strand
TCAGACACTCGGAAGGGCAAGGGCACACTCTCCAGGCGAGTAATCTTGTGGCTCAGGAGAGGATAGGAAGGGGGAGAATCCCCCCAGAAGACAACAACATAGCGCCACCCAAGCCCCTGGCTCCAGTGGGTTCCCTGGCTCCAGGACCCCAGGGCAGGCACCACAGCCTCAACAAAGGGTACAGCTCAGCGGCCGAGAGCCCACCCCCTGCCTGTGTCCATGCCTGCGCTCCGCACGCCCTTTCCACTGCCAGGGCCTTGCTGCCCCAGGGTGCTGACCACACCGGGCGACCCGCACGATGGAGGCTAACCCTCCCACCAAAGTAACCCTACAGAGCATGAGCAAGGGGGCCCAGGGGCAGGCCTGGTGTCCCTTCCCTGTGACTCTGCAAGGGAGCCCCTCACCTGCCGTGGTCACCGCACCCCTGCACGCAGACAGGTGCAGGCTCACTGCTTCCAGCCAACCCAGAGAAATGCAAACCAGAGAAAACAAGATGCTAACACACTGCCTAGGCAGGGAACCACCACCACACCCAAAGTCCCCCTCAGACCAAGGAGGCAGCTTGCCTGCCCGCATGGCCCGGTGCCCGACCGCAGCCAGGACCCACAGGCTCGATTGGACCCATGCTTCCAGAAACAACAGAAACAAGCCAGGTACTTCTGTCACCGAATGTTCCTTACACGTTTCTCCTGCGCTGGGGGAAGTTCAGTGGCGGACCAAGTCCCGCACAAACGAGTGCCATGACCTTTGAAGCCATGAGGCTCCTCACCAGTCAGCCTCGCAGGTGGAGGGTGAACAGGTGCACTGATCCCCCACAAAGGCAGGCAAGGCCTTGGGGTCCCTCAGCACACCCTGCAGGGCCCACCCTGAACCCACCAGAATACTCTGCTCTGCAGCGTCACCCCCTCCCTGCCCCGGAGCACCCCCCCCGCCTGGGAGCACCCCCTCACTACCTGGAAGCACCTCTCCTTTAGAGCACCCCTCGCCCTGGAGCACCCCCGTCCCTGCCATGGAGCACCCCCCTCTCTGCCCTGGAGCACTCCCTCACCCTGGAGCACCCCCTCCCCACCCTGCCCCGGAGCACCCCCACTCCCTCCAGAGCACCTCCTGATTCCCACTCCCCATGCCCCTCCACGGAGCCCCTCCAGGGTGAGTGGGCTAAGGCTGACGTAAGACCCACAGGGCCACCACCAAAGCTGGACGATGTCCACCGGAGCTTCATTTACTTGTCTCTCTACTCGTTTATATTTCTCATTTTCCATCCCAGCAATTTTTTTTATGTAAGGATGAGGGCAGCTCCTGCCTGCAGCTGCTCATGCTTCAGCTGAGACAAGATGCCCCGGGCTTCACAGGGACACGGACAGACTGCAGAAGGGACGGAGCGTCTCTGAGGAGCCTGCCTGTCCCTGGGGTCTGTCCAGGCCCCGTTCTCCTCCGCCCCTGGGAGATCCAGCCCCGCACAATTTAGGAGTGTGGCCAAGAGTGGGGGCACTCCAGGTGAAAGCCTGGGGCATCGGAGCAGGTGGGCGCTATGTGCGGCGCATGTGGGGAACAGTGGGAAACCGTCACCCACAACGGGCCAAACGCCTACAGTAAATTTTAAGTTAAAAATGACCCTGGAAATGTAGTAAAGCAAACACCACATTTCACTAGTCCTACCCCAGGCAGGCAGACCACACCAGACTGGGGCTGCCTCTCTAGCCTGCACCCTGGTCAGCAGGGCCTTCCTGACCTCTAGCTTCTATATACAGAGCACCTCCCGGTTCCTGTGACAGGTGCGCACTGCCCCAGGGCTACGGAGAAACGACAGCAGGCACGCGCAAAGCTCGACCCTCTCGAAATGTGTAAGCCACACAGACACAGTCATCTGTCCCTACACCATCTCTGCCCGGCAACCCTCCTGGATGGTGACCAGCCGGGGCACAGGCTGAGGGCGAGTCTGAATCCAGGGGCACACGCAACTGCTCACACGCGCTCTCCCACCTCGTTACTCCTCGGCTCCTGGGAGCAACGGGAAATCAACTCTGAGTGGACAGGTTTGCCAAGGTCAGCCTCTCGCCGCAAAGCCCCACCAAATCACCAGGTCCACAGATCGCATGCAACCCACGCTGCTACTTTGCGGTGGACGTACAGCTCATAATATTACAGTCTGCACGCACAACTGGTCCGTGTTGGGAGGGACCCTGGGGCCTCAGCCCTGCAGCCCACCCTGAAGACAGACGCTCTGCGGGCGGGTCAGCGGCACCTGTGTGGCCCCTGCAGCGCGAGGAAACTTGGACAGCCCACCCCAGAGGCCTCCAACTGCCCAAGGGCCACCACTCCCGAGGCTGAGCCCTACCCCATCCTCCTCTGGGACCCTGCACGGGACCCCAGCACGCGGGGGAGGAGGAAGGGCTGGTGGGTGGATGTTCGGTGCCCATGCCTACGCCGGCCAAGCGTGTGGAAGGCCCTGCGGGGGAATGAGACAGCTCCTGCCTCAAGAGGGCACTGTCGGGCCGGGAAATGAGACCGAAGCAGGTGAACAGGCACTAAATCCATGACGAAAACCACCGGCCGGCCGCCTCAAAGCTGTGCCTTAGTGCCAACTGCTCTGCGTTTAAAGGTGCCACCCTGGCAACAAGGCTCAAGCCCATGAGGAACAGGGGCGCCCACCCTGCGGGCCCCACGCACGAGCCGTGGGTCGAGCACGACCCCGTGGGAACATCCGGGAGCACACAGCTTCCAGCCTCGGGGAGGAGCCCTGAATGCCCCGGCACTGCACGCTTTTTGTTGTTAATGTCTCCGGTGACTTTAAATGGTGGACGAGCTTTCCTAGACAGTGGAACGCTGAAACCACTGGGCAGAGAAACGATCGTGGCAAACCTGCCCCTACCGCTGCCACCTGAGCCCACGTCAGCGGCATGTCCCTGCCGGCTGCAGGCAGCGGGCCCCTCCGCCTCTCCAGAAACAGTGTGACCACGAGGGCACTCTGGGTTTGGGAACAGAGGTTGCTTTTGAATATGAAAATGTAAAGTGAAGTTCTGGTTAAGAAAACACACGGGGGCGCCTGGGTGGCACAGCGGTTAAGCGCCTGCCTTCGGCTCAGGGCGTGATCCCGGCGTTATGGGATCGAGCCCCACATCAGGCTCCTCCACTATGAGCCTGCTTCTTCCTCTCCCACTCCCCCTGCTTGTGGTCCCTCTCTCGCTGGCTATCTCTGTTAAATAAATAAATAAAATCTTTAAAAAAAAAAAGAAAGAAAAAGAAAACACACGGAGAGACAATTCAGAATATTCTGACACAGAAGCAGGGTTCCCAAACACGATCATAGATCCTTTAATTTCTGGAATATTCTCCAGATCAAGACACCGAGTTTTAAAAGCATTTCTAGCAGTGCCAGCGCTCCTTCTCGTTCAACAGGAATTTTTACTGAGCGCTGATCTTCATCGTCATCACAGGAAGGATCTCATAATCCCTGACCCCAGGAGACAAAGGACCAACTCAGCCCCAGAAAGAGCGAGGCGCTGAATACGATTTGCCTTGTAGAATGGAGCCCAGTCCTGGGTGTGGCTGGGGTCCACCTGACCCTAAATATTCTCTGAGGAGACAGGGCCCTGAGAGTCCACAGGGGCCAGGGCGGGGATGCAGGGCTTACGTCAGTTGCTTCTATGACCATGGGGAACTTTCCCTAGATCTTTACCTCTTCTTACAAAATCTTCCATCTTATGCTTGAATCCACTTTTGAAGTTGGGGACCTGGAAGGTCACTCTTAAACACACACTCCATCTGGCTACTGAGTGTTTCCCAGAGGAGTGCCCCTGGGCCAGGCTGGTCTTGACTTTGCTGGGCTGAAGCTCCGCTTATCAGCTCACATGGGGCGCCCAGGCTCTGAGCAAGCATGTCTCCTACATAAATTCTCAGAGGCTAACATCTCCGCCAGAGCGTCTAACTTACAATGAGCAATGCATCTCTGAAAGAAACAGCACAACCATTCATGGGGCAGGGGTCTTCACTTGGGGACCAGAGTTAATCACAAGGCGACACACCAGCTGGCTGTGTATGCACAGCACTAGGCTCCGCGAGCTCCGCAGAGTCCCCAGCAGCCAGGAGGGGAGGGACCGCACAGAGCATCTTGGTGCAGGTCCGCACATTCTCAAGGACAAACCTTACCTATCCTTCAGTTCATAATTCAAAACTCCCCCCGAACACACACTTTCCAAGTGCAAGGCCACACACGTCCTCCAGTCCAGCATTCAGCAAATGTCTAACGAGTGCTTAGTAGGGGCCCGACCGTGGGGCTGCAACACAAGGGAGCCTCCGTCCCTCCCCCAGGGCCCAGCTGACGGGCAGCTGCACACAGCGGTCAGGGCCACGCAGGGCTGCAGTCAAGCCTGGGGGAGGCACCGAGGCCAGAGTGGCGGTCGGGCAGACAGCTCACAGGCCCGTTTCAGCAGAAACCCGAGGCCACGGTTCTGTCTGGCTGGCCGGCTCAGCGGGCACACACGCAGTGTGGCAAATCGTCCCCTGCGAGCTTCTCGACAAAGAGCACCTTCGTGTCACACCTATGCAGCAACACTGCCGACCTTATTTTTAAAGATTTTATTTTTAAGTCATGGTCACCCAATGTGGGGCTCGAACTCACAACCCTGCCACCGAGAGTTGCACGCTCCTCCGACTGAGTCAGCCGGGCACTCCCCCAGACTCACGCCCACCGCTCATCTTAATATCAACTAACTGCCAGCATTCTCGGCTACGCGGGTCCGCAGATTAGCTTTTAAAGAAATCTTCAGTACAAAGTGCCTAGCAACAGGAAAAGGGGCCAAGGAAGAGTAGGGCACAGCCCGCGCTCCCAGGCCTCGCCCAGACCTCAGGCCCCCCGACAGCTTGCTCGGGCAGCACACGCGCCAGTGCCTTCCGCAGGGCCCTGGCCACCGCACAGACGACATTCTGGGTGCGTATCTGCCAGCGCGATGGGCTCTTTTTCTTCACCCTTTCCCTAAATCACGTTTCAACTCAGATCCTGCATCCTAACCGACCACAAATCCACGTGAAACCTGCTCTTCCCCCGCAGATGGGACACCTAGGCCTCCTACTCCTTGAGTTCAGATGGGTGGACCCTCCTCATGTCTTCACTGACCGCCACCAGCCACTGCTTCTCAGACCCGGAAGCCAGCGGGAACCCTCCTCCCCTCTCCCCAAAGCGGGGGTCATGGGCCCGGGTCACCCCGGCTCATGAGCACACCCCCGATGGGCCCACACGCTCGTTCTGGCCGGCTCCGTCCCCACTGGGCTTGCACCTACCTCGTTCTCCATGGGCCACCCGCTGGAAAGTCTGAGGAGGAGCTCTGGTTCCTCCCCCTCTGCCGAAAGTTACTGTGCATTGTCCTCTGTTCACTTCTGATCTTGTTGAAAAATATGGTCAGATGTTAGCCCTCCCTCTGAAAAAAACATGTGAATGAACAGGAAGACCAGAAACCACAGCTTCCTTCTGCAAACCCCACTGAGGCTGTTTACCGTTTGTTAAAAAGGGTAAGAGGCAGGCAGCACCCTCCAACTGCGGGCAAAACCCAAACGGCCGCGAGCACGAAAAGATCCAAGAAAAGCGGCGTGTGCTGGAGGCGGTCAGGAGTTCGCACGCCCACGGCGGCCTCTCTGCATTTCTAGCCAGTGCTGAGTGGTCCACTGAAGGACATTATTCTGGGAATCCAACCATTCTGTAAATCCACTGCTAACAAGAGTGACCAAGCAAACCCGGACCCTGCGGGGCTTCCCTCTGACCACTCGGGGGGGGGGGGGCCCACCCGTGTGTGGTCACCTCTCCCCCAAGCACCCAGGTCAAGGCTGGAACAGAGCGCACCCTTCAAGCCCTCAGCCTCCAACAGCCTCTGTGTCCCCCGGGACTCCCGAGTTTGAGTTCCCCACATGACACAGAAGAGCAAGTTTCCGAGTAAGTTCCCTTCAATGTCTTTAGGGTCAAACCCCCTCACCTAGAAAAGCAGAAGCTGGTGTGCTGATGGGGTGGCCTGATGTGGACTATTCCAGAACAGCCTGCCAACATGAAAGGCTATGTAAGTAAGCGTCTGGTTCATTGGAGCGACCACGTGTGCTCACAGATCAACAGACTTCACAAGTATGACACAAGTTTGTTATTAGGAATGAACCAAACCAAAGTCCAGGCGTTCAACAGCTTTTTGCCCATAAAAATGGCCTTTTCACACGGTTCCACTTAAACCGTACTGAAGTTCAGTACTTGGCTTAGAAGACCGAGGGCTCCGAAGCCATCACTCCGTGCCCGAATGGTGAGCACACGTGCAACGGGACGGAGAAGGCGGCCGTGAACCAGATGTGCTCGAATAAAACCCAGCATCGACCAGACTGTCCCTTTATCTCCCGAGAGACTTGGGGCAGCACGTGGCCCAGATGCAGACGTCTCCTTCTTTCTCCAAGCAGCCCCTGCGCTGCAGGACCAGGTGGCCCTGGCCTCCACACAGCCGGTGAGGGCAGGTGCAGAGCGGCCCCCAGGACAGGCACAACTACGGGACACCCCAGTGGTGTCCCCCCGCCAGGTGGCTTGCTTTCACAGATGCCACGGTCGCCCGGTGGGCGAGAAAGAGCAAAACCAGCGAGCGCACGGGCGGATGCCGCAGACGAGACACAGGGAAGGACACACGGCCCCTTGCAGGAGTCTTGGGAGGGCTGCGCCCCCAAACACAGCAGTGACACAGAGCAAGCAAGCGTCCTCTGGAGCGACAAACGTGAGTGTCGAGATACAGAGGCCAGCAGAGGGCTGCCACTACCACGGCTGAAACCAGTGACCGGGATGCAGCCGACAGCCGAGACCTCCTACAAACGGAACATTCCAGCCAGTGTACCCACAGCGCTAACTCTGAACCCCACTCAAACAACGCGCCAGCCCCCAAAACAATTCCTTTCCCCGTTCTCGGCAGGGCCGCAGCACAAGCAAACTGTCCTCGACGGTCATCACGCTGTGCTCTTCGCCAGTGAAAATGTGGTGGAAAATGTGTTTCCTCTCTGCTTGTAGAACACCCAGCAACATCCCTGATTTCCCCTCTGGGCCCAGGAGACCGAACACTCACTATCTGGCCCTTTCCACGTGAAAAGTTTGCTCACCCCCATCCTAGAACACAAAGCAAAACATGAAAAATAGAAGACATGACAAATACTTCAGGCCACAGAGGCCGGACCCGTAAAGGCTGTTGGTGACCTGGGAGGGGACCAGAAGGGACACAATTCCTCGAGACAGTGATGAAGGATGGGCTGTACAGATGGAAAAGGCCTCGTACCAAGGCCGACGGGGACAGATGGACTCCAGACACACAGACCCATAAGGCTGCAGGGCTCCAAGAGGGAACCAGAACACGATCAGAGCAGCATCCCCGTAAAGCTCTGAGGGGAAATTATTTTGAACCCAGAAGTTAATGCGAAGCCAAACTGTCCATTGAGTTCATACAAAATAATGTCACATTCATATGTGAAGTGCCTTGGAATGTTCACACCTAAAACCTCTTTTTGAAAAACATACCAGAGGATGTACTACTGGCAAAAAAAAAATAATAATAATAATAATAATAAATAAAAAAGTGTCCAGGAGAGAAAAAGATGTGGACTCCAGGGGACCGTGCAAGTGACCCAGGAACGCAATGACCAATACACACGGTGAGTCACGCACTGAGCCAACACAGCAATGGGTCCAAATTAAAACAGAACAGAGGGGGCACCTGGATGGCTCAGTAGGTTAAGCGTCTGCCTTCGGCTCAGGTCGTGATCTCAGGGTCCTGGGATCGAGCCCCGTGTCGCGCTCCCTGCTCAGCAGGGCAGTATGCTTCTCCCTCTGCCCTCCCCCTGCTCGTGCTCTCTCACCCATTCTAATACATAAATAAAATCTTTTAAAAAAAAAACAAACAGAACAGAGGAGACCCCAAAAGAAAACACGAAGGAAGACTCTATTACACAAATTATATGTTTAAGACCCTAGAAGTTCCACCTTGATGATAAAAGCTTGGCTCTTTCCCAAGAAAAAATAAAAGCAAATTATTAAAAACTTGCTCCAGTTCTTGATCCAGTAGAGAATATTTCTTTTTGTTTTTTTATTTTTATTGGGGTAAAGTACACATAGTCACTGTGACTTTAACTTTATTTTATTCTATTCTATTTTATTTTATGTTAAGCAATCTCTACACCCGTCATGGGGCTTAAAGTCACAACCCTGAGATCATGAGTCCACCAACTCAGCCAACAGGCGCCCCCCAGTGGAAAATATTTCTTTTTGACTTCCTAATTATAAGCACACCCAGCTGGCTCAGCCATTGAGCGTGGGACTCTTGATCTCGGGGTCGTGAGTTCAAGCCCCACATTGGGCACAAACATTACTCAAAATAAATACAGAAAAATCATTAAAAACTCTAGAAAACCAAAGTTGGTCAAAATACACACAACCCCGGTGTGATACTACAGTCTGGCCTGGTTCTGAACACCAGACAGAGCAAGACCGACCTCTCTCTGGGAGCGCAGATGCTGTGGCAGAAATGCCGCTTTCCTGCTCAGTCGGACTGCACAACTTGGAACAGAACTCAGACCAACCTGAGGCGCTAGGCATGCGCACTGCTTCCAGGTGTCTCTGCAGCTAAGAAGCGCGTGCTTTTAAAAAGACAACATGAATTCAAGCTGAGAGTCCTAATTTGAAATGAATTCAACAGGATCTTCCTTTACGTTACCTTTGTGCATGTGTCTTGGGGGTAAGGCGACCACAGGCGACGGGCACCACTTTCCGGCTACAGACGCCGCACCCAGGAGGGAAGGCACGTTCTGATCCTCTCAAACACCCTTATAATTAGGAAGTCAAAGAGAGGGGCGCCTGGGTGGCACAGCGATTAAGCGTCCGCCTTCGGCTCAGGGCATGATCCCAGCGTTATAGGATCGAGCCCCACGTCAGGCTCCTCCGCTATGAGCCTGCTTCTTCCTCTCCCACTCCCCTGCTGTGTTCCCTCTCTCGCTGGCTATCTCTACCTCTGTCGAATACATAAATAAAATCTTTAAAAAAAAAAAAAAAAAAAAAGGAAGTCAAAGAGAAATGTTCTCCACTGGGGGGCGCCTGTTGGCTGAGTCGGTAGAGCGTGGGACTCATGATCTCAGGGTTGTGACTTCAAGGCCCATGATGGGTGTAGAGATAACATAACATAACATAACATAACATAACATAAAATGGTTAAAGTCACAAAGACTATGTGTACTTTACCCCAACAAAAATTTAAAAATACATAAGAAATATTCTCCACTGGGTCAAAAACTGGAGCAAGTGCCAAACATAATCTGACCCTAAGGAGTTTGGGGTTTTTTTGTTGTTGTTGTTTTGTTTTTTAAGAAAATTAACTGACAAAACTGACAAAAGATCAAAAAGGAAAAGAAGAAGAAAATGAAGAGCAAGTGGGAGGATGAAGGTGGACACGAGTTCTGACCAGTAGTCTTAGTTCTCCACGGCTCAGGACACAGCCAAAGACCCAGTGCCCCAGGTCCCCAAAGAAAATAAGCTCAGCACAAACCTGCAAGAAACAGGCTGAGTGTTTCATTTGGAAGCCCTGTCATCCTTCACCCACCACATATCCTCAGCTCAGTCAGAAAAGCCAAGTCGAACACCTTCTCTTTCCTCTCTGATCACAGCTGTCAAAGCAACGCTGTTCCTTAACAATCGCCCAAGGTGAACAGGAACAAACCACAGCCATCGCCTTGCAGATGCTCAGATGCCGCACCTCTGACCAGCAGTGGGGGACAGCTCAGACCGGGGACAGCTCTGGCAGGGGACAGCTCAGGCAATGGACAGCTCTGACAGGGGACAGCTCAGGTGGGGGACAGCTCAGACCTGGGACGGCTCTGACAGGGGAACAGTTCAGACCTGGGACAGCTCTGGTGGGGAACATCTCAGGCAGGGAACAACTTGGGGGGGGGGGGAACGACAGCTCAGGCGGGGGAGCAGCTGCCTCTGAAAGAAAATGCTGTTTCGGGTCCCAAATGCTGTTTCGGGTCCCGCAGGCACCAAGGGTGCTCACTGGGGCTTATTCCCGGGACTTTTCAACCACAGAGTAGGGATATAAGCTTTCTGTGTTGAAAAGACCTTAGGAGCTAAGAGTGACATTTCCAATTCCAATTTGGGATTACAGGGTTATGGATTACCTCCTTTGGTATGCTCTGCCCTGGGTCCCATGCTGAGAGGGCACATGCAAGGATGCTAACTACCCTGCCACCGCATCCGAAAACATACAGGACAGTTGCAAAATGACAATACCAGTATTATTACTAATAGGATTACTGAAAACAATTTGGGGCTTTTTGTACTTCTTGTCTTCAGTGCATATCCCACTGGGGGTATGCTGTCACAGGTCTTTGATTTCATTACTTGAAATAACTCTTCTCTGAGGGGTTATGCCTTTTTGTGGCTTTACACCGTTTTTAATATGTATTTTTAAGTGACGTTTTAAGAAGCTTTTATTCAATTTGTAATATTATAGAACACGAGATGGTTGCACAGTCACGAGGCCTATGCTCAGAGGTCACACCCTCCTGGCCTCCAGGTAACCATTTAAAAACTGTCAGAGTGAACACATGCACATGCATGTCTTGGAGCCTAATCACAGGGCTCAGGGGATCCCTCTCTCTAGCCACGCTGCCCCAAAACCCACGGTGTGGGTGCAGCACGGCTTGGAGAACCTGCCCCCTGCACATGGAATAGGGCCACATCGCACAAACCATGTCCTGTTCTTGCCAATGTGTCCCTGGGGTAGGTCTTTGGAAGTGGGATGCTGGGTCAGTCAATGCACGGCAAGAAGTGAGACGCTGGGTCAGTCAATGCACCAGGTGAGCCAGGCATTGCCCGTATGTCCTGTCTGGGGCTGTGCAGGCCCCTTCCCTCAAGCCTGACCAACTCTGGGGTTTCTGCTGGCCTCGGGGAAGGGGGGGAAACAGGTGGCCCCAAGTATCTAAATTTGCATTTAGAAATGCACCCGGCCACGGTGCCCAAAATTTCACACGTTTTTAAAAGCCATTTGTGTTTCTCTTCCTGTGAACCCTCTGTTCCCATCTCTTGCCCTTTTTTCCTCTCAGCCCCTGGCTGTTGTTTTCCCTTCTTTTTTAGAAGCACCTTATTTATGAGACATTTACCTTCTGTTTTATAAGATGCAAATAATTTCTTGATTTGTCTTTTTACTTTGCTTATGTTTATGTGACCAGGTCTTTTGGTCTTTTCTTTAAGGCTTAATTATTTAGTTTTTTATTTAAATTTCGGAGCCCATTTGTTGTTCATCCTGGTGTACGGTACGAAGGATGGACCTATTTTACCCTTTTTTGTATGGTGACCCCGTTACCCCATGCCACTCGCTACGAATCAGATCTCCCCACTCTCCTGCACACTCAGCTCCTTGCAGAGCAGGGCTATTTCTGACTTCTCCCCTCTGCTCCCTCTGCTCATCATGGGACAACCCCACACCATCCAGCAGGGGCACGGCACCCCCACCCATTCTAGGCTTCTTCCCGCATCGCTCTTCTTTCTCACGGAAGTTTTTTGGCTGTTCTTGCTTGTTTGTAACTCAGGTGAGCTTCCATTCAAGTGTCTGGTTCCAGAGAAGAGCCTTGTGGCCTTTTCACTGGGATCATACATTAACTCAGGGGGGACCGACACATGAGGCCACCAATCCCATCCGAACACAAGATGTCTCTCTACTTCTTCTAGCCCACGTTTCTGTGTCTCAGGAGTTTGTCTCACAGACATTTCAGATGTCTCTGCTAATTTAGCCGTAAAGCACGCACTTACCCTTGGGATCAGGACCTTCTCTTCTGTGATAGGCCAGAGCTCCAAAGGGATCTCAGAGGGACAAGCAAAGCTGGCTGGAGGGGCTGCTGACAGGTGGGCGGGGGACATGGCAGCCGAGGCAGAGGCCAGCCTGGGGTTCAGGAATGGCGAGGTGGGGTCAGCCCTCACGCCCCCCACACCCCACAGGTTCCTATATGGATGTGAACACCCGCTGTGGTGCGTCTGGACTTGCTGTTTCCATCACCACAAGTAACTGGAAGAGAAGCCCCAAGGCACTGAGTGCACGGCTGAGAGTCGCTGGCACCCTTAAAGGGGCCCAGATGTACTACTGAGCCCACGTCTGGGCCTGAGGTCCCACCCAGCCAGAAGCCACTGGTGCACGGAGCCTGGAACAGCAGAGCTGCTGGCCCCACAGCGCCTGGCACGATCTGCCGCCTCAGACACTGCCAGTATCTTCTGAAGGAAAGCTGTGTCCTCGGAGGAGAAGCCGAAAATCAGCTTGCCTGCACCCGGCCACGGTGCCCTGCCTGAACGCTCCATCGGCCCCACGAAGCCAGCATGTGCCGAGCCCCGGTGGCCTCCATCCTTGTGGGAGTCCTGGCAGACTAATGGCTTCCAGAGATCCACCTGCAAGGGCTACCTGTCCTTTCTGCACACCTGCGCAGGGCAAGCTAGGACACGGGCAGAGGCCAAGGCTCTGCTTCCCCAGGTCACCTGAGAGCCATCTGGACAGCACCGCAGAGAGCCCCACACACGCGGGCCCCACAGCCACCAACAAGAGAGGATGCCCAACACCTTAGAGCCTCTCGGGATACGCTGCGTCCACAACTGGGCGTTTGGCCACTTCCTCCCAGTGTGACCAAATCCATACAGGAGCCTCTACAGAAGAACATCAGGTGGAGGTGAGGCCAGGCCCCCGTTACTTCCTAGTACCTGTCAGCATCACAGCTGCCAGGAGCTCTGGCAACAGGCTGGGCCTGCAGCTCAGGCCTCCCCAGCACCTACCTTCTTCCAACCTTCTGACCCAAGAGCCTCCCCTGCCTCTGTGAGCCAAACACACACAAAACCAACAGCGGGAGCACGCTGAGGGGGAGGGCACCCACAGAAAGAATGGGATGAAGGGGGAGGAGTGCATATGGAGGGAATGCAGCGAGAACAGAGCCCACGCAGGGATTGGGGTGAGGGAGAGGAGCACCCTCACAGGGAGTGGGGTGAGGGAGAATAAAAAGCAGTGACCGTTTTAGCCCAATTCTGACGAGTTCCCCCAACCTCAAGCCCGTAAGTGGAACTCACCCCAGCCATGCCTAGCAAGAGAGGGAACCGGGGATGTACTGTATGGTGACTAACACAATAAAATAAAAAATCATTATAAAAAAAAAAAAGAGAGAGGGAAAGGGCACCTTCACTGAAGGCCAAAGCCAGCCGCTTCCATAAACAGGGCCATGCAGGGCTGGACGCAGCGGAGGACAACCGTCCCGTACCCACACCACGGGCTCAGGAGGGCCGCACCCCTGATGAAGAAGATCTGCGGCCCTACAGCCGGCTGGAGCTGCCCGCATTAGTGACCCTGAGCGCCCACAGCGCAATCCCTGGACACCACGCCCAAGGGCGGGGCCATGCAGGCTCCTCCCCGCAGGACGTGACCGCCTAGCCACGCAGCCCGCGCACGCGCCCAGAGAGGGCGCCGGCCGCTGGCGAGGCCAAGAGCATCTCCCTCCGGGCCTGACCGGGCAGTGATGGGCGACCGGAGGGAGACCAACAGGAGAGCCTCTTAAAACCTGCCGCACTCTTAAAACCTGCCGCACCCTGGTGAGCGGGCAGTGAGGAGTGTGACAGAGGCCACACGGGAGACAGGCACAGGGACTGAGCAGCCGCCAAGAGCAAGGAGCCGGCAGCGCACACGCCACCCTGCTTCTGCAGCGCAAGCCGCCTGCCTTAATGCCGCAGAGGGTACACGGGGGCTCCTCGTGCCACTCTTGCAACTCTTAAGTATGACATTATTTCAAAATAAAAAGATTTGTAAAAAAGCGTGAAAACAGCACACGTTTTACAAGACCGCAAACAAAAGGACCTGTATTATACAGGTTAGGATGTTTGCCAATGAAGGCCAGGTGTGAAAGAACTTGGGGTCTGGGGATGGGAGAAAAGGAGCAGTGAAGTAGATGAAAAAAAAAAACAAACAGAAGACCCATCAGCTGGCCAAGACCCAGCCACGGAGGAAGAAAGAGGGAGGTGAGGCCATGATGTACCACTGAAGGCTGGCACTGGGAAGACAAGGCAGGCCTGGCGTCCAGAACCCCCGAAAAGGTCACATCGTGCCCCTCCCAAAATGCTTCGGCACTGGGGAGCCAAGCACAAGTTTCTTATGACGTGCAGGATCCCATGTGTGAAGAGCTCTGGAAATGAGTGTTCCCAAGCAGGAAACTCGGGCAGATTCATGGATGTGGCATGTCTTCTCTACGTATGCCAGGTGATAAGAGACCAGTGACAGGGTTTTCTGACCCTGGTAATTACAGCAAAGTTCCAGCTCTAGGAATAAACTTCCAAGAGCACTCTATGTAGACACACAAGGGTTGCCCCAGAAATAGGGGCCACGGATGTCTCTAACAGGCACTGAAACAGCAGAATCTTTGTAAGGGATATCCATAAACAGCTACCCTGACTCTTCGACCTCCTTCCAGGATAAATAACCCTGTTCCTGATACTTACCTCAAAGGCACCCTCCGTCACCTTGTCTCCATACGCACCAAATGTAGCTACAGAAATTTGTGTGGCCAACAAGGAGCAGCCCAGCAGGGGCAGCCAGGTGGGCCCTACTTCTCCAGCAACAACAGAACTAAATGACAGAGTTCAAGTGACAAGGGGATGGGGGGAGTGGGCCCTTCAGAGAATCCACTCACTCTGCACAGTGCACATCCTGATCCACCACCCCGTGCTCCTTCTTACAGCACTTGGATCTCTCTATCTCGTGGCACTAAAAGCCCCCCCAAAGATGGTGAAGGAGTTTCAGGAAGGTGGCGACAACTCCCCAGAAAGCCCTGTACCCAGTGGGCACTAAACAAGTGTCTGAAATAAATGAAGCCAAGGAAGTAAAACTGTACATGCACAGAAAAGTAGACACACGTAGGAAAGTGATCTGAAAAGCTCTAATAATAGTTGTTCATAGGACAGGATTGTTTGTCATTTTTTCTTGAATATATTTTGCTATTTTTCTGAGCTGTAAATGTATTTTTTAGTAAGAAAAAATTTTAAGGTCATTTTGGAAAATAAAACCCAAAATTATTAGCAAATACCATTTTCATCTATCGGCTTGGCAAGTATTCAACGGTCTGGTAATGTGTTGTGAGCAAGGATATTTGAAAACATGCATTCTGATAAATTGATGTTAAGAATAAAAATTGGTACTGCTGTGGGGAACAATTTATCAGTATATACTAAAATTACAAATGTACATAAAGCTTCCTAACAATTGCATTTTCAGGACTTAATCCTATAGATACACGTATACACGTGTGAAAGGTTAGTAGATGGCTCATCTCTGCATTTTGCGTTAAAGCAAAATGGCAACGTAAAATTCTATCAACAGGCTACTGTTGAAATGAATTACATTAATCCATAAAGGAAAATGCCACTGAGCCCCAATGAGGAATAAAGAAACTACCTATGAATAATCCAAGATCTCCAAAAAATCGTCAAGAAATAACCCAAAAGAGGTCCCTAGTCCCCTAATAGAAGTTACACTCCCACAGCAATGAGCACATCTACTGTCAGATCTTGGTCTCTAGATACCAATTCCACTGAAAGCAACCAGGATCCTCGGACAAATGTCTGGTTCTGGTCGGGCTGGGGCAGGAAAGCAGAATAGCCTAGAACATCTTGTAGCAAATGTAAGCAAGAGCTCAAAGAATACTGGGGACTAGTCAAAAGTCACCAGCCACACACCAACGTGAATACACTTAACATGACTGAACTGCACACTTAAAAATGGTTAAGATGGCAAATGGTAGGTTATGGGTTTTTGACCACAGTTACAAATAAAAAAACATCAGAGCCAGCCTACAGTGGCTCCTACAGGTTGAGTTTGGGACAATTTGAGCTTCCAAGTTAATAATAATAGTAAAAGATTATAGTAAAAGAACTTTAAAATGCAGAAACCTAGCGGCCCCTGCGTAGCTTAGTCAGTTAAAGCACCTGACTTCAACCCAGGTCATGATCTCAGGGTCCTGGGATCTGCTCAGCGGGGAGCCTGCTTCTCCCTCTGCCTCTGCCCCTTTCCCCACTCCTGCACACACGCTCTCACACTCTCTAAAATTAAATTAAAATAAAACAAAACAAAACAAAAATAAAGGCAGAAACCTGGCTGGGGCACATGGGTGGCACGGTTGATTGAGCATCCAACTGTACATTTCACCTCATGTCATGATCTCGGGGTCATGGGATCAAGCCCCAGGTAAGGCTCTGCTCTCAGCGGGGAGTTTGCTTGGGACTCTCTCCCTCTCCCGCTGCCCCTCCACCCTACGTGCTTGCTCTCTCTCTCTCAAATAAATAAATCTTAAAAAAAAAAAAATGCAGAAACCTGGCACATCATGAGTCAGAATCACCAGAAATGGAGCAAACAGACATCAATCGGCAAATTCGGATGCGGTCCATGAATCAGACGGCAATACAGGGTTGATGTGGATTTCCTGATTGGATGGTCTTACTGAGGTGGGATGGTCCTTGTATCAAGAAAACACACACTGGGGGCGCCTGGGTGGCACAGCGTTAAGTATCTTGCCTTCGGCTCAGGGCGTGATCCCAGTGTTATGGGACAGCCCAGCAGGGGCAGCCAGGTGGGCCCTACTTCTCCAGCAACAACAGAACTAAATGACAGAGTTCAAGTGACAAGGGGATGGGGGGAGTGGGCCCTTCAGAGAATCCACTCACTCTGCACAGTGCACATCCTGATCCACCACCCCGTGCTCCTTCTTACAGCACTTGGATCTCTCTATCTCGTGGCACTAAAAGCCCCCCCAAAGATGGTGAAGGAGTTTCAGGAAGGTGGCGACAACTCCCCAGAAAGCCCTGTACCCAGTGGGCACTAAACAAGTGTCTGAAATAAATGAAGCCAAGGAAGTAAAACTGTACATGCACAGAAAAGTAGACACACGTAGGAAAGTGATCTGAAAAGCTCTAATAATAGTTGTTCATAGGACAGGATTGTTTGTCATTTTTTCTTGAATATATTTTGCTATTTTTCTGAGCTGTAAATGTATTTTTTAGTAAGAAAAAATTTTAAGGTCATTTTGGAAAATAAAACCCAAAATTATTAGCAAATACCATTTTCATCTATCGGCTTGGCAAGTATTCAACGGTCTGGTAATGTGTTGTGAGCAAGGATATTTGAAAACATGCATTCTGATAAATTGATGTTAAGAATAAAAATTGGTACTGCTGTGGGGAACAATTTATCAGTAGATACTAAAATTACAAATGTACATAAAGCTTCCTAACAATTGCATTTTCAGGACTTAATCCTATAGATACATGTATACACGTGTGAAAGGTTAGTAGATGGCTCATCTCTGCATTTTGCGTTAAAGCAAAATGGCAACGTAAAATTCTATCAACAGGCTACTGTTGAAATGAATTACATTAATCCATAAAGGAAAATGCCACTGAGCCCCAATGAGGAATAAAGAAACTACCTATGAATAATCCAAGATCTCCAAAAAATCGTCAAGAAATAACCCAAAAGAGGTCCCTAGTCCCCTAATAGAAGTTACACTCCCACAGCAATGAGCACATCTACTGTCAGATCTTGGTCTCTAGATACCAATTCCACTGAAAGCAACCAGGATCCTCGGACAAATGTCTGGTTCTGGTCGGGCTGGGGCAGGAAAGCAGAATAGCCTAGAACATCTTGTAGCAAATGTAAGCAAGAGCTCAAAGAATACTGGGGACTAGTCAAAAGTCACCAGCCACACACCAACGTGAATACACTTAACATGACTGAACTGCACACTTAAAAATGGTTAAGATGGCAAATGGTAGGTTATGGGTTTTTGACCACAGTTACAAATAAAAAAACATCAGAGCCAGCCTACAGTGGCTCCTACAGGTTGAGTTTGGGACAATTTGAGCTTCCAAGTTAATAATAATAGTAAAAGATTATAGTAAAAGAACTTTAAAATGCAGAAACCTAGCGGCCCCTGCGTAGCTTAGTCAGTTAAAGCACCTGACTTCAACCCAGGTCATGATCTCAGGGTCCTGGGATCTGCTCAGCGGGGAGCCTGCTTCTCCCTCTGCCTCTGCCCCTTTCCCCACTCCTGCACACACGCTCTCACACTCTCTAAAATTAAATTAAAATAAAACAAAACAAAACAAAAATAAAGGCAGAAACCTGGCTGGGGCACATGGGTGGCACGGTTGATTGAGCATCCAACTGTACATTTCACCTCATGTCATGATCTCGGGGTCATGGGATCAAGCCCCAGGTCAGGCTCTGCACTCAGCGGGGAGTTGGCTTGGGACTCTCTCCCTCTCCCTCTGCCCCTCCACCCTACGTGCTTGCTCTCTCTCTCTCAAATAAATAAATCTTAAAAAAAAAAAATGCAGAAACCTGGCACATCATGAGTCAGAATCACCAGAAATGGAGCAAACAGACATCAATCGGCAAATCTGGATGCGGTCTATGAATCGGCAATACAGGGTTGATGTGGATTTCCTGATTGGATGGTCTTACTGAGGTGGGATGGTCCTTGTATCAAGAAAACACACACTGGGGGCGCCTGGGTGGCACAGCGGTTAAGCGTCTGCCTTCGGCTCAGGGCGTGATCCCAGTGTTATGGGATCGAGCCCCACATCAGGCTCCTCCGCTATGAGCCTGCTTCTTCCTCTCCCCTGCTTGTGTTCCCTCTCTCGTTGGCTGTCTCTATCTCTGTTGAATAAATAAATAAAAAACCTAAAAAAAAAGAAAAGAAAAGAAAACACACACTGAAGGATGAAGGGTCACAGAGCATCATGTCTGCAATTGCTTTTTTTTAAAGGTATTTATGTATTTATTTATTTGAAAGAGAGAGAGAGCACGAGCAGTTGGAGGAGGGGAAGAAGCAGACTCCCCGCTGAGCAGGGAGCCTGACACGGGGCTCGATCCCAGGACCCCGGCATCAAGACCCAAGCCGAAGGCAGATGCTTAACCGACTGAGCCACCCAGGTGCCCCATGAAATTTCTTCTTAAATCGCTTAGAAATGTAAACAATTGGGGAAGCTGGGTGAGAGGTACCTCAGTACTCTGTGTACTGTTTATGCAACTTTTTTGTAAACTTAACATTATTTCAATATAAAAAGGTAAAAATTCAATGGTCTAAAGCAAAAATAATAATGTTGGCTTTATTACATGTACAGGAATAAAATGCCAAGAGCTCTGCAAAGAGAGGAGGCAGCATCCGTGGAGCAGTACTGCTGACAGGCTCTCGCAGCAGACGAGGAAGAGCATGGCAGTGATTTGTGGCTGTCTGCAATGAGTTACGGGTGTGTCCTGCAACCTCCACGTGCTTAGCAACATGATGGAACCCTAAAAGCACTCGACCCAAAAGAAGACAGATGAAGGAGGAACAAAGCACAAAAGAGAAACAGAAAAAAAAACAGGTAAGTGGCAAACACAATCCTATCAATTATATTAAAAGTGAAGGCAGAATCAAAAGGTACCAGGTGTCAAACTAGATTAAAAAGGTATAACAAGGGGTACCTGGGTGGCTCAGTCGACTAAGCGTCCAACACTTGTTTCGGCTCAGATCACCATCTCAGGGTCATGGCATCAAGCCCCGTGTCAGGCTCTGTGCTGAGCAGGGGCATCTGCTTGAGATTCCCTCTCCGTCTGCCCCTCCCCTGCACCCTCCCACACACTCTCTCTAAAATAAATAAATATATCTTTTTTTTAAAAAAAGGTATAACATCGGGGCGCCTGGGTAGCGCAGTCGTTAAAGCGTCTGCCTTCGGCTCAGGGCGTGATCCTGGCGTACCGGGATCGAGTCCCACATCGGGCTCCTCTGCTGTGAGCCTGCTTCTTCCTCTCCCACTCCCCCTGCTGTGTTCCCTCTCTCTCTGGCTGTCTCTCTGTCACATAAATAAATAAAATCTTTAAAAAATAAAAAAAATAAAAAAAATAAAAATAAAAAAGGTATAACAATTACATAAGCAATATGCTGATTACAGAAGATGCAATCCCAAGCTACGGACACGTTCAGGGGCACACCGTGCCAACATGCAGCGTAAGGAAGCTGGTACGCTTCAGTACAATAGAACATGCGAAGTGTATTGATGCGGCTGTCAAATTCCACATTGCGAATGACCATTAGGAGACCACCATTTGTTGAGTTTGGGTATAGGATCAAGAATAATCCACCACTGGGGCGCCCGGGTGGCTCAGTTGGTTGGGTATCTGCCTTTGGCTCAGGTCATGATCTCAGGGGGTCCTGGGATCAAGACCCACATCGGGTCCCCTGCTCAGTGGGGAGTCTGTTTGTCCCTCTCCCTCTGCCCCTCCCCCCACTCATTCTCTTTCTCTCTCTCTCTCTCTCACATAAAGTCTTTAAAAAAAAAAAAAAAGGAAGAATCCACCACTGCGGCACCTGGCTGGCTCAGATGGTAAAGCACACAACTCTTGATCTTGGGGTTGTGAGTTCAAGCCCCCACGCTAAGTGTGGAGCCCACTCAAATAAATAAATAAAGCCATGATGTTAAAAAAAATAAAAAAAGGATGAAAAAATTTTTAAAATTTAAAAAGGATGAAAAAATAAAAAAAAAAAAGAATAATCCACCATTATCTGAAGACTATGAAAACACTTCTCCCTTTTCCAGCTACATGGCTGTGTGAGGCCAGATTTTCTTCATACATTTCAACCAAAACAACACATAGCAACAGAATAAATGCAGAAGCAGATATGACAATCTCACTGTGTTCTATTCACCTAGACAATAAAGAGAGTTTCAAAACCATTACAAAAAAAAAAAAAAGCTAGCGAGGCGGTGTGGCTGTATTAACATCAGGACAAGAATTCGAGACAAGAAACGTTATCACAAAGATGGTCGTTTCACAATGAAAGAGACTCATTTCAACGAGACATAATGATCTTTTTTTTTAAAGATTTTATTTATTTATGTGACAGACAGCCAGCGAGAGAGAGAACACAGCAGGGGAGTGGGAGGGAAAGAAGCAGGCTCCCAGCGGAGGAGCCCAATGTGGGACTCGATCCCGGAATGCCGGGATCACACCCTGAGCCGCAGGCAGACGCTTAACGACTGCGCTACCCAGGCACCCCGAGACATAATGATCTTAAATGTGTATGTACTTAAGAAAAAAACACTTGAAGCCAAAACGCACAGAACTACAAGGAGAAACAAATCCAAAACAACTGGAGATGTGAACACCCACTCTCAGTAACTGACAGAATCAGTGGACAAAAATTCCACAGGGAACAGTTTGGCGGTGTCTTATAAAGTTCAATGCATAGCTACCGCATAAATGGCAATTCAATTATTAGGTATTTACCTGAAAGAAATGGCCACATACGTCCATGCAATGACCCACTCACAAATGTTCACTGCTTTTCATAAGAATACAAGACCCGAAAGAACCCAAGGGCCAACAGCAGATGACAGGTCGTGGTGTAGACATATAGTAGACTGCTACTCGACATCACGAGATCACGGGTGAATCCCAGAATCATCACACGAGTAAAGGGATCCCCGCACAAAAGAATACATACAGCCTGGGGGCGCCTGGGGGCTCAGTGGGGTAAGTACCTGCCTTCGGCTCAGGTCATGATCTCAGGGTCCTGGGATCGAGCCCCGCATCGGGCTCCCTGCTCAGCGGGGAGTCTGCTTCTCCCTCTCCTTCTGCCCTGCTCATGCTCGCTCTCTCAAATAAATAAATAAAATCTTAAAAAAAAGAAAAAAAGAATATGTACTGCCTGAATCCATGTGTGTGAAGTTCTCAAACAGAAACCTGTCCCGAAGGACCCATCTAGAGTGCCAGCCATCAGAGCAGCAGCTGCCTCAGGGAAGGGAGAGGCGCCCTAGCAGGCATGAGGGACTTTCTGAGTGATGACAATGGTCTATTTCTCGGCAGGGCTTTGGGATGCACAGGTGTACACATTTGTCAGAGTTTAGCTAATGTACTTTTAAGATGAGTACGTTTCACTATATATAAAGTTTACAGCAAAAGAAAACTATTAAAGATATTGAACTCCAGCTACTGAGAAGCATGCTGAAGTATCCAGACTGAAGTGGAATGGTGTCTGTAATTCACCCTCAAACGCCTCAGAGAGGCAGGGCAGCACGGTGAGTTTTCAGGTGGATTCAGAGATGGATGGGTAGGTGTGCACAGCAAACGTTAATGGTAGAATCTAGGTAGTGGGTGGACAGGGATTTGCTGTTAAAATCCTTTCAACTCTGCTGGATTCAAGAATGTTCATAATCAAATGCTGGGGGGGCGGACGCACACTCTTCTTCCAAGGAGGGGGCTGAAGATTCAATCCTGGGAGGAGAGAAGCCTTCTTTTTTATTATTATTATTTTTATAGATTTTATTTCTTTATTTGCCAGAGACAGAGAGCATAAGTGGGAGGAGAGGCAGAGGGAGAGGGAGAAGCAGACTCCCCTATAAGTGGGGAGCCCGACGTGGGGCTCAATCCCAGGACCCTGAGAATCATGACCTGAGCTGAAGTCAGATACTTAACCAACTGAGCCACCCAGGCATCCTGGAGAGGAGGTCTAACAGGGCCTGACATGGGTGTGACCTCCGTGTATGACGGGCAGGTCTGCTTCAGCTACTGTTATAACGCAGAACGCACACCGGTGACAGCCATTGAGAGGGACATGTCTTCTGGAAGTTAGACCTGGGACATTTGCTGACATGCAGGTCTATCCAAGCATTAGATTCATAAACTGCATCCCCGCCAGGTCGACAATGAGGGAAAATGGAATGTTCTAGAGCACACGGGACTGCAGAGTTAACGGTAAGGACACACAGGAGGCATACTGGATTGTGGGTCCAACAGTGCAGGGAACCATAAACAGTCAAAGAAACAAGAGTCACAAGTGTCAGCAGGTGAATCCGTGGCTCCCGCACGAGGGAGTGGCTCCAAAAGTTAGGACGGGAGCTCCGCACGTCCACGCTGACCATGCTCGCTTTCAGAGTTCAACGATCCTTCCCACCTCCCAGGTTACAAGATACCCATCATCCTAAGCCTCGAACAAAAGCCTAAATCCCAACGTCCTGCTGCACTTAGTGAAAGGGATTATTTCCACTGCACGCATCCAATGCCCACAATCAAACGCCTTAATTCTTGGCACCAGCCCGGCAAACAAACAGCTACCATTCAGGCACACTTAGGAGGGAAAAGAGTAACATTTCTGGCACTGGCACAGAGCTAAGGGGAAATTTTCCTATTTCTTTTTTTTTTTTTTAAGGTTTTATTCATTTATTTCACAGAGAGAGCAAAAGAACACAAGCAGGGGAACAGTAGAGGGAGAGAGAGAAGCAGGCTCCCCACCGAGCAAGGAGCTCCAAGCAGGGCTCCATGCGGGGCTTGATCCCAGGACCCTGGGATCATGACCTGAGCCGAAGGCAGACACTGAACACCTGAGCCACCCAGGCGCCCCTCCTTTCTATTTCTAAATTGACAGATCCAAACCTAAACTCCCTGCATAACCTTGAAAAGCGAGCTGCTGTTCTTGGGATGAGGGAGGAGAGTGCGCAAGGACGGTGATGGGAAGGGCCAGCACTTGACCGCGGGTCAGGACACACCGCTCCGCCCGCTCCCCCACTGCAGATGGGATTCCGAGGAGCGGAGCCCGTCCACACAGCCTGTCACGGGTCACGCGTATGCAGTCTGCAGCCTGCAGAGCACAGCGCAGGACATCCTGCCACTCTGAGTAGCCTGTGTGTGAGCTGCCGGTGGAGACCAGGTGCTCAGAACCTCTGGGTTAGACTGAGACCAATTCCCTCAACATGGTCCTCGCATAGGACTCCTGCCACATCTCCCTGATCTCCAGGGTTTGCTTCCAAACAACCTGTCTTCACTGGCTTTCACAAAGCATTGGACCGGGTGGCTCACACACACATCTATTCTCTCTCAGTCCTGGACGCCCCAGATCCAGATGTGGCAGGGCCGGTGTCCCCCCCTGCCCCACCCCCCCAGCCCCGCAGCCTCTCCAGGCCGTGCAGACGGTCGTCTCCTCCCCATGTCCTCACACAGTCATCCCTCCGTGCGTGTCTGCGTCCTGATGTCCTCTTCTGATAAGGACACCGGTCACAATGGAGTAGAACCCACCCTACTGACCTCGTTTTACCTCAATCACTTCAAGACTCCTCTCCAAATACAGACCTGTTCCGAGGTCCCAGGAGTCGGGACTTCACCCCGTGGATCTGGGGGCAGAACGGTTCAGCCCAGAGCACCTGGGGAACAGGGGCAGATGAGGAACAAGCCGCCCACGCACCGAAGATGTTGAAGTTGGGGCCCAGGAGCTTTGTTACAGGAGTTTCTCTACACTTGTACTTGATGCCTTCACAACAACAAGGGTTTCCTATTTGCTCTCATCAAAGCGCGCTTTCTCTAAAGTTCCACTCTCGTGGGTCCTTTGAGCCCCACTTCCAGCTCTGTGACCACAGAGCTCATCTGTGTCCCCAGCATCTGGGCCTGGCACTCGGTCAGCGCCAGGGAGCAGCTGTTAGAGGGAGAGACGAACACCCGCAGCAGCCTCCGCGGCACCCAGGACCAATCCCCCCCACCAGGCCCAGGGCCCTCCCAGCACCTCGGGGGGTCCCCAGCCTGCACCTCTCCCGCTTCTGAACGTCATGCACACAGGCCCCGCGTGGGATGAGCAGACGCCCACCACGCCCCCATCTCCCACGCTGTGTGGGCACTTGCTCTCCAAACAGGATGCGGCGGCCTCAGCCCTGCTTTGCGCGGCACACAGCATGTCCTAAGCGCTCGGATAAAGGAACAGGAGGATTTCACACTGTCAGATCTGCAGTACTTAAGGGTGGCAATTGACACTCACCACGGAGCGGGGATGAGCCGGGCTGGTGCTGCTGCTGACAGAAAGGAAGACGCGGGAGACCGACAGTGACTGCAGTCACCGAGCCCATCGCTAAAGAAGGCACTTGTCCCCGACCTCACAGGCACAATGCTGACAGCCCCTCTGGCTTCAGAGAGGCCCCCTTGGCAGTACCATCGCCGAAAGAGAGGTGTCCCTCTCCAGGACGTTCCTCCCAAATGCTCCAAGCAGTAACAGAGAAGCACCATGAGGTTCGGGGCACTGCCATGGCCAGCCGGTCGCGGGTCTGAAGGCGGCAGCGACTCTACGGTTCCTTACGTGGAAAATTAATAAATACAAGGTACTATGTAAGCAGTAACTCTCCAAGTCAAAGAGGAATGAGCCTTGCGAATGCTGGCCTCCCTGGACTCATCCACGGGCTGCTGGACCTACAGTCTCTGGAGGCACCTCCTGCCCCCATCTGCCCGCCTCCCGGCTCGGGAGCACCACGTGGTCACCCAAGAGTCACTGTGAAACCTACCCAAGGCACAGACCCCTAAGTCCCTTTGTTAACCCACGTTACGGCTGCAACACGACGCGAATGGCCATGGTTTAACGGGAAAAACAAAAAAGAACAGAGTAAAAAACTCCTAGTGCGTTGCTTATTTGAAGTACCACTTCTTTAAATTCTCATTTCAGCTATACATACACACACAGGTCTGTGGAGAAGGCTGTGTGACGGCTGGAGACACAAAGGTATAAAGAAACTAGTCCAGCCAAGCCCCCAGTTCCTCACACACGCTGCCTGAGGGCTGGTCCAGCAGCTATAGGAGCGGATGACCCAGGGCCCACAACCTGGGGGACCGTTTTCTCCCCACTTTATATGCGAAAACTCAAAAATACGCACAAGTAAACAGAATAATGGATGAGGAACACCCATGACCAGAGCATTCAGCTATCTCCCCTGTTTTGTTTCCAGCGTGAGTAAAGCCAATCTCAGGAATCCCACAATTTTACCTATAAAGAGCTCAGCGTGTATGTCTACCAGCTCAGAACTCAACCACACATAATACAGACATTATATCTAACAAAATTAATAATAACTCCCTGCTATTACTTAACATCCAGTCCTACATTTCCAGGGTACCTTACAACCTTTCTTTTTTCCCATTTACAGAATGCACATTAAAGTAACCCAACATAAACATATTTAACCATTCAGGCTGAAAGCATGGCCGCCGGAGCAGCAGAAGCCAGGACCCAAACAGCAGAGAGGCCTGGTGCCGACCTCCCACAGGCTGGCACCCTCGTCCAATCAAGCATACGATGCAACTCAAGGGTACACAGAAGTTTCTCACAAAAAAGAATTACATCCTGACAGAACAGTGTCAGAACTCCTGGAACTCGGGTCCATTTTGTAAGGAGGCAGCCTTATTCTCCAAACCCCAAATCAGGACTTGGGGTCTCTGATACCAGTCACTCTGGGGACATGCTGGTGGGAGAGTGACCCCCAGTGGTCATTCCTACTCCCCAGGCCCCACACCTCTAGCAGCCAGTGGACTTCTTGGTCCACACACGCATCCCCCAGATGTACCGGGACCTGCTCATTTCCCAACCGGCTCCTCCCACATCCCCATCAGCCAGGACTTTCCATGGGCCATTACAGGGGCTCGGGTCACCCTCATCAGATGTGCCAGGGTAGCCTAAGAAAGGACAGGGCTGGGGGCGCCTGGGGGGCTCAGTCAGCTAAGCATCTGACTCCTAATTTTGGCTCAGGTCATGAAATCAGGGTGGTGAGATCGAGCCCCGAGTTGGGCTCTGCACTGGGTATGGAGTCTGCTTAAGATTCCCTCTCTCTCGGGGCGCCTGGGTAGCACAGCAGTTAAGCGTCTGCCTTCGGCTCAGGGCGTGATCCCGGCGTTATGGGATCGAGCCCCACATCAGGCTCCTCCACTATGAGCCTGCTTCTTCCTCTCCCACTCGCCCTGCTTGTGTTCCCTCTCTCGCTGGCTGTCTCTATCCTGTCGAATAAATAAATAAATAATCTTAAAAAAAAAAAAAAAAGATTCTCTCTCTCTCTCCCTCCCTCTCCCTCTTCTCTCTTCTCCACACCCCACCCCACCCTGTTCAAGAAAGAAAGAAAGAAAGGGCAGAGCTGTACCTGAGGCCACTTTCTATGAAACCCACTCTGTTCTACTTATTCTCTGGCAGCTCACTGACTCCTGTCCTGAAGAAAGAAATAGGCCACATTAGAACAAGCCTGAATAACTGCTTAACAAAACACCAGGACAAGTGTCTGAAGACCTGAAAAAGCCTCCCAATCCACATTTTTAAAGGTTAAATCTGGGGGTGCCTGGCTTGCTTGGTCGGTACAGCATGCGACTCTTGATCTCAGGGTCATGAGTTCAAGCCCCATGACGGGCCTAGAGCTTACTTTAAAAAAATAAAAATAAAAATAAAAATAAAAAATAAAGGTTAAATCTGCAATGTTTAGGGTGCTAACTTGGAGAATTTAAATGTCCAAACTGTACTTTCTTTTTTTCTTTTTAAGATTTTATTTATTTGACAGAGAGAGCACAAGCAGGGGGAGCAGCAAAGGGAGAAGCAGGCTCCCCGCTGAGCAGGGAGCCCAATGTGGGACTCAATCCCAGGACCTTAACCGACTGAGCCACCCGGGCACCCCCAAACTGTAGTTTCATAAAACTATTAGGTCATTACTTCTGCTACTTTAGCTTGAATTTGGGGTATAACTTTTACAATAGATTAATCTGGTTAATTGACCATAATGAGAACAATGTAAGCACCAAATTTCATGAGTTGGAGGTGACCTCACATTGAATGGAGGAGCAGAGCAGCAAGGCTCTGCCTGCTTGAGATTGGCAGAGAGCGAGAGGGAAAGTGTGCTAAGTTGTGGCCTGGATAGGAATTCACGCCCCAGAGCTGGCTGGCCGGCCTGCCTATGGAAAATGAGCTAGGGCAAGGGCAGAGTAGACAGAAAACACAGAGCTCCTGGCTTAGGCAACTATGTAACAAGTGATTATCTTCTCTAACAGACACAATGAAATTCATCATTAACCTTCTCTACCTCTTAAATCTTAACACTGCCCCCAACTCAAAAATTCCTGAGTTTTACTGGCTTCTCACTTCTATTTCAGGAATGGCTCACCGATTCTTTGTCTCTCCCAACATTGCTGAATATTCTCACATTTCTAGGAAACCTCGAAACCTCGTAGAGGGCTCTGAAAGAAGTCAGTCTATCCCAGGCTTCCCCATCACAGACAGGTTAGCATCCATTCAAAGGAAGTGACCCTCCACGGCCAGCACCATCTGGCCTGAGTGTGGAAGATGTTTCGAGGCCAAGACTGGTGATCTCCTGGGCCAGGACTAATGCTGGCAGCCAAGAGCGCTGGGGACGGACCATCTCCTCTGCAACTCCTGGCCCACCTGCCTACTTGCCTGTAACAAACAGGGAAAGATGCACTGGACTGACTTTCTTCTGGAGCCTTCCACCCGCTGTGACAGAAACATTAAACTCAGCTCTCCCCCTCTAGGGTGGGCAGCATCCATCCCTCTGCAGTCTAGCGCCTGCAGGCTGAATCACTTTCTCGGCTGTCTTCCAGACTTAGGTAACTGCAACTGGTACCACACTTTAATTAGACATGTGTTCACGACATAACACAACAAGGAGGAACGAAAGTGAGAGAAAAAGTGCCACACGATCCCCTGAGGACCACCGGGCCACCCCGGATTTCAAATACAACCTTTCAAAAATGGGGCACCTTGTGAAACAAGGGGATGAATCAACTGAAGGGCACAGCTGGCTCCTGCCAGCACAGGCTGGTAAGATCAGAGGACCTACAAAAGTCTGTCTGAAACTTGCACACAAAAGTGCACACTAACGAAATTTCAGCACATTATAAATCCTCTACCTGAAAAAGAGAAATTTCATTGAAACCCCGTTTTCCATGTTAATGGCAGCTTAGCTATTATAGTCTCCTGAAAATGAGTTTCTTTATCAACTACTCTAGCCTATAATTAAAGCCACATTTTTAAAACTACATAAACTAAGGAGCCTCTTGAACTATGCCCGAAATCCAGCTGCCAAATATAACGTCACTGAAATCGCTCAGCGAGAATTAGGTAGCGCACAACTGAGCCCGAGAACGGGCTGGACCGTGAGGCACAGCTTTTGCTTTTACTTGGTATCAAGAAACTGAAGTCAACTAAGCAGCAAATGTTCCTGCGTTACGCTGACTCCCCATTGTCTCTAAAACACGGGCCCTGGAAAACTTTCTGGCCCCTCAGCGGGGCCAACTCCCCTGCAGCCCCTGCTCACTGACCCGCGGGCATGGCCATGTGCAGAGCCGGGGTTTGGGGGACTCACTGACCGGAAGGGGCGGAAAGGCGTGGCTCCTTCCTCCCCCGCCGCGCGGGCCGGGCGGAGGACCACCTAACCCCATTGTCCAGGGGCTCGTCTCCCACCCCATCCGCGGAGACCGACTCCCGCGGCCCGGTGCCGGGCCCGACGGCGCACGGTCCACCCGGGAACCCTGGCCTGCCGGCCACGCTCTCACCCAACCGTGTGCGCCCCCCGACCTCTCCACGCCTAACCTCAAATCAGACCTCCCTCCGTGGGACGGCTCCGCGCCCCGCGCCGGCTGGCCGAAGGGCGGCCCCGAGGGACCCTCCCGGTCCACCCCCGGCGCCGGCCCCTCCGCCCCGCTCTGGGGTCCAGCCCGCCCCCCGCCCGGCCCTCGGGAGAACGCGCCCGCGCACGCTCACCTTCTTGCCCTTCTTGCCCTCCTCCTCCATATCGCCGCGAGCGGACCCCGCGGCCCGGCCCGCCCCGGGAGCCCCGCGCCGCCCGTGGCCGCTACATGCTCGCCCGGCCCCGCGGCCGCCGCCGCCGCCGCCGCTCCTGCGCCTCCCGCCCGCGCGGCCGCAGTGTCCGGCCGCGGCCGCCAGGGGACGTCCGCGCCCCGCACCCCGCACCCCGCACTTCCGGGCCGAGGCACGGCCCCGCCCCGCGCCCCGCCCCGCACCCCGTCCCCACCCCTCAGGGCCGCCGGGAACGCGCCCGCCTTGCCCCGCCCCCTCACGGCCGCGGGAGCGCGCCTATCGCGCCCCTATCCCGCCCCACGCCCTTCAGGGTGGGCGAGAGCGCGCCTGCCCCGCCCCGAGCCCGTCCCCTGCCCTTCAGGGCCGCAGGAGCGGCTCCAACTTTTCGATTCTGCCGCCATCTTTAGGGCAGCCAACTTCCCGGCCTGCCTCCCGCTCGGGAAGCCCTAGCTCAGGCCGACCGGAAGCGGGGGGAGGGGCCGGAGGGAAAGGGAGGGGCTAGCTAGATGGTGGTGGGCGTGGCCTGTGATGAGGGGAGGGGCCACTAGGAGGGGTGGGGCTCGCGGGAAGGGCCAAGGGTAAGGCGAGGGCGTGGCTGGTGGGGAGGGGAGGGCTGGAAGGCGGGGCCGGCCAGAGGGGGCGGGGCTAGCAGGGAGTCAAGGCGGGGCCGGAGGCAAGGTAGGGGACAGGAAAGGAGAGACGGGGCTGATGGGAGGAGCGGGGCTATTGGGAAGGGGCGGGGCCGGTGGGTAAGGGAGGGCGAGGCTGGCAGGAAGGTGAGGTCGGGTCTATGGGGAAGGGGCTAGGCCGGCAGGAAAGTGAGCACGGGAACGGGAAGGGGGCGGGGCTGGCAGGAAGGGAAGGGCGGAGCCTGTGAGATGGGGCGTCGCCGGTGGGGAGAAGAGGGCCCGGTGGGGAGGGACGGGGCCGGCAGGAAGGTGAGGGCGGGCCCTGCATATTGGTGGGCGGGGCCAACAGGAAGAGGAGGGCGTGGCTGGCGAGAAGGGGGGTGCTGGGCGGAGCCTACCGGGTGAAGCCACTTCCCTTCTCTTTCTCAATTTGCGCCTTAATTCCTGGGGCCTCAGTGCTGCACCTTTCTGAGACTGCCCCTGCTCCAACGCCTGTGTTACTCAAACTCTCAGTAAGGTGGGAGATGCAGTAACGAAACAACGGCCGGGCTCTGTCCGAACAAAACCTAGCACCTTAACAGTGAGCGGGATAACGGCCCCGCCTTTTCCAGCTGAGTCTAGACAGTTTGGGGGGTTGCCCGCCCCACTGCAGGTTGGAGTCAGCAGCCGCCGGCCACGACTTTGCCACTAAGCTAAGCTGCCAGTAAGAACTTTGCAGCGCAGCTGGAACGTAAACTGATACTTGTCTCGACTTAGGATTTAAAGTGTTGGATCCCGTGCCAGTGGTCAGTGTATTATCTCCAGCTCCGTACGCACTCATTTCCTGCTCTGCGGCATGGAGCCAGGCCCTCAGCATTCCTCCCTCGCCAAGTGGCCCTGTGTCCCAGAGCTGTACAAAAGGAACCGCTGGGAGGCAGTGCAGGAGGAAAGGGCTTTGCTGCCAGGCTCCGGGGAGTTCCCTTGGCAGGCACCTGCAGAATCAGAGGCCTCCCCAGGACCCACCTCCCTGCACCAAGGACTGCTTCTTCCAGCTCCAGCTTCTGGGAGCACCTGCCTCATATCCACAAGGCAACTCCCCGTGAACACCTTTCCCTGCACTCTAGAGGGACCCGCAGCAAGTCCGGCCAGCGCCTCTCCACCATTTGGTGACCTTAGCTAGGCTCTCTCTAACAAAGTTGGATCTCAGCCCTGGGGATGAAGGGGTTTCTTCTCTGGAGCTTTATCTCAGTCTCAGAATTGTAGCTGCTCCTTACAGCTGCTATTTCGTATTCTTCAGAGTTTTCTTTCCTTTTACTAGCCAATCCATTGTTACCCCAATCCACTGTTAAACTCAACAATGCTTTATATTAAACCTTTCCTGTAACCTGTTTCTGTCTCCTGATTAGACCCTATTTGAGACAGATACCAAACAAATAGCTGGTCTCTAGAACCCCCCAAGGTATTCCAGCCCCTTAGGCACATAAAGCAGATGTCGGGGAAATGATCTTTCACTCTACCTTCTGCACTAATTTAACTCACTCTAGCTTCATCTACCCAGAGATGGCATCAGATCCCACGGGTTGAGGGCTCAGTCCCACAAGAACCCCATGCACACTTCAGATGCCGACGGCAATCACAACTTGTTACCTGCGCTTCTGACTAATTGGCTATGAATCGGGGTTCCCTCCATCCTCCCTCAGGTTCAATGAACCTGCTAGAGTGGCTCACAGAACTCAAGAGAAGAGTTTACTGTTCACCAATTTTTAATAAAAGGACATGATAGAGGGAACAGGGACACATCCAGATGAAAGAGTTTCCAAGGGCAAGGTGTAGGGAAGGGCACGCAGAGATTCCACGCCCCTCGGGGGATGCAACTCTACCAGCACCTCCACGTGCTCACCAACCCAGAAGCTCTTTGCACCCCCATACTATCGGGGAAATACCAAGCACCAACCAAATGAGAACAAGCAAAGGCTATTGTCCAGAGCCTGCTATGATGAGGGAGTCACTGCATCCCTTGGTTTTGCAGAGGCCCAAAGGCAGGCAGGGAGGGGGAGAGCTTCATGACGGAAAAAGGAGGACTCCGGGGTGCCCTGATGCGGGACCCGGACGTGGGGGCATCCCATGTGTTTGGTGTTCTCTAGTTGGTCCTGAGTTGGAACTGGGAACAAAAAGTAGGTAGGATGTCAGCTATTGACTGAGTGCCGGCCCATCTGGCTGATGTGGATTGTGACGGGTGTTGTGTGGCTTCCTGGGTCATCACTAGACACAGGGGTCTGAATTCCAGCAGCCAGCTTTCTGGGCAGGCTTCTGTGGAGGAGGGGTTGGTTTCTGGGCAGCCTGCAGCAGGTCGTGGGCCTATTTCTATAAATGGTCTGACCACCGTCCAGGTGTATATTCAGTTTCTCAGAACTGACACTGATGAGGCAGCTGCAATGTTAACAGAAAACAACATTTCTCCCAAGGTCACACTTCAGCTGTAAAGTGTCCTGATGGCCTCCTTCTTCTTGCCAGGAACCTCCCAAGCCTGCTCTGTGGCCCCACCTCATGAACAAAAATGACTGAGATCGGGGTGCCTCGTTGGCTCAGTCGGTTCAGCGTCCGACTGTTGGTTTCAGCTCATATCATGATCGCAGGGTCATTAGACCGAGCCTGGCGACAGGCTCTGTGCTCAGGGAGAGTCTGCCTGAGATTCTCTCTCCCTCTGCCCTTCCCCGCCAAAAAAGACTGAGACCCAATTACTAAGTTGTCTGCACTTCATGACAGCAATGATCTAGAGCTGACCCTCACTTCCCCTCCTCAGAATTGTTCAGTGCAAGGGCGCCTGGGTGGCTCAGTTGGTTAAGCGTCTGCCTTCTGCTCAGATCATGATCCCAGGGTCCTGCGATCAAGTCCTGCATTGGGCTCCTTGCTCAGTGGGGAGCCTGCTGCTCACTCTACCTGCTGCCCCCCGCTTGTGCGCTCTCTCTCTAACAAATAAAATCTTTCTAAAAAATAAAATAAATAATCTAAAAAAATTACTCAGTGCAATCTCAAACCTTACAAAATTCCCTTTCTACTCTCGCAATGAGACACAGCCCAGATTTCTCTAGGGTTCTCTCTTTGCAGCAGGTTAATAAACCACATTTTGTTGGATGCCTGGTTTGTCCCTGGTAGACCTAGCTGCTGGGTTTTTTTCACCCAGCTCAAGTTATCACCTCTTCCACTAAATCTTTGGATGCGATTTTTCCCTCCTCCAGCCCCAGAGCACTTTCTTTGCATGTCCTGATGCTAGAGTTAGCCATGTTAGGACATTTCCTCTACTAAACTATAAGGTCCTTTAGAGACTGTGTGGGGTTCCTCTTTGTATCTGAGAAGCTCTAGCGAGACAAATGACATGCACCTGACCAGACTAAGATGGGAGGACACTGAAGTTACCTAGACAGGGTCTCACAAAGATGCCTTCCTGGTAGGCTCCTTTTGAGAAAGCCCCGAACAACTGAAGATTTATCCTCAATTGGCCTGCTCGAAGACAATTTTCCCCAACTCACATCTTGGCTAGATTCCAACTAATTGGTGTGGGGTTCCTTATTGTTGCTTGTTTTTAGTGAATCTTTTCCCTGTTCCCAAGGCTGGGAAGACTTCGGTCTTTTCTTTCTTGTCCCTCTTGCCCAACCACTATCTTCTTCAGGAGAACAAAATAGCAAATAACTAACTAGATGTCTCTCAGTTTTTTGACACATACCATGCAGCACTTCATACCATGCTGTGCCCATGATAAATCCAGTGGTTGACTTGCTTAGTGAAGAAAAGAATTTCTTTAATCACTTCGAGTGAATTCTCAATGAATTTGTAATTTCTAGTGTCCAGGCCTGTACATGATAAAGGACCAAACCAGCTCTAGGTATAATGCCTCCTCAGAAGCACAACCATGCTGTGTGGCCTCCTGTGGGAGACCCCGTGAGCTGTATTTGGCATTTCCTTGGCTGTAACTCTCTGTGTATTCTTCCAGAGCCAAATTGCTAATATTCTTTTCAGGCATACATCCCAGTTGGCTTGGAAGAATAATGGAGTTATTCTTTTGAGATGTGGATTTGGAGAAAGTTCTTTCCAATAGTCTGATGGTTAAGAACTGCTGGAAGGTCTGTGTGTCAGTCTCATGCAGCCTCCCTGTACAATGCAACTGAGCTTTGATTATGTGGTTTTTAATATTTTGGCACCCTCTCTTATTCCTTGGGAAAAAACTTCCTTGGGGCATCTTCGCGTCTCTAATGAATTTTTTTATCATTTTAGAAAAAGGCTCTTCTCTTTCAGTCCTCAGGGAGCCCAGCTTTTTGGGTCACACATATACACCCACACCCTCACAGCCATACCTTGGCCCTCCATAACCATGTGCCTTCCCGGTTCTCTTAGATTATCTCATGGCAGAGTGTCGGGAGGCACACAGCACTGAAGTCTGAGCTAGAACCTGCACCAAGCCCTAGCTTTGTTAACCTCCTTGGCTGAATGTTATTTTCCATGTTAGCAATCTGGAAGTAATATTCCTGCCCAGTCTCAAGAGATTTAATAAAATATGTAATGGGATTTGTATACTCTAAAATGCTTGAATGAATTTAGCAGGTGCAAAATGAGTTTCAAGTACTACTCGGCTTCTTTACCTACAGAACAAGTTCTCGCCTTCCTATTCAAGACCCTTGAGTGTGTAGTTCTTGCCCACCTCTCCTCTCGGAGAACACCCTGCCAACCTACAACGCTTCGCTGTATCTCCAACAAGCCGCACCCTTTCCAGCTTCAGTACCTTCCCGTACGCGTTCCTCGGCCGGCGGACGGGGGGGGGGGGGGGGGGG
>NW_024425563.1:94496875-94506113 GCF_017311325.1 Ursus maritimus | reverse complement strand
GGGGGGGGGGGGGGGGGGGGGGGGGATAGAATTAAAACCAAAATCTCCTCCCAACCCGGACGACCTCTCCACAAAGGCAGAAGAGAAGATACTTTTATTAAACCAGAAAGTGATGCGCATCCTGGGCAATCCGCTAAAGGGATGCGAGGGCAGAGCGCTACCTCGCTGTCGTACGCGGCTCGGCGGACCCAGCCCCACAGCCGGCGGGGGGCCATTAACCCGCCGGGACGCTGGGCCGCCAGGTACGCGCACTCGTCCGCGTAGGGCAGAGCAGCGGTAGCATGGGCTGCGTGCTGCGCGATGTGAACTAGGAAAACGCGCTCTCCGCCGGACCCCCGGCAGCCGTTAAGAGACTTCCGCCCGCGTCCTACCCGCGCCCGGCGCCCCGCGTGACATCACTGCGTCCGGCTGCCGGCGGGCTGCGTGATGACGCAGCGTGCATGTGTGCGCGGCTGCGCCATGTGTCTGCGGCGGCAGGTAGCTTCGGGGCGGCGCGGTCATCCGAGGCCATCCGAGGCTGTCGAGGGTTCCAGGCAGCGCCCGCGCCCGGCTGAGGCCGGGTGAGCTCTGGCCGGGGTGCGGGCTGCGGCAGGGCGCCGGCCGAGCCTCCGAGGGGATGGGGTCGCGGCTGCCGCCGGGCGTGGTAACCTAAGGCCTTCCGACCGCGGCGTGGGCTGACCGCTTGTTCCCCCCCGCCCCATCGCGGGGCCGCCCCGGCCTCCGGCTATCACGGGAGGCCCTTGCGGAGCGCATCCTCGGGCCTCGGCTTGCGGCTGCGGAGTGTAAGCGGAGCCGTGGCCTCCGTGCCGGGAGAGGCTGCAATGGGTAATGCTGGGGTTGCGGGTACGCCGTGGGCTTGCGACTTGAGGGTCTTCTGCTCCGGGGTGTCGGGGTCGCACGGGCACCGCGGAAGGGCGCTGCTGCCGTCCGGTCCGCTCTCTAAGGCTGCCTGACCCGGAGCCCCCATTCTGGGGTACCGGCTGTATCGCTGTTTGATCGGGGCCGTGTGGGCTGCAAGCCTCCAGCGTGCTTGGGTCTGGGGTGACCCTGTGCATTCCTACAGTGCTTGCGAGAGCATCCTGAAACGGTTTGAGGCCTTGCCCTGCTCCATCCAGAGCAAGGTTATAGAAATTTCAGACAGGTGTCCGTGTCTGGTGTGGTGGCCCCTTGCCATGTATGGTTAGACGAAGCTAAATAAGTGTTTATGTTCAGTTTCTTAAAATACTCGCATTGCGGTGCTCAGAAGTTCTATAGCAGGGCTGCTGGAGGGGGAGGCCTCTCAGGAGAGGAGGGCACTCCAGCTTGTGTCTTAATTCTTAAACCTTAATTCTTCGCCCAGCTCAGATCTTTGAGCCACCACCATGAGGTGGTCTCGGGTCCAATACAGAACAGGGGCCCATGCCCAGGTCGCCCAGCCAGAAACTGGCAGGTCTTGATGGAACGCCAGGCCCTTCCAGGCCCACCATCTGCTCCTTTCCAGATGCCTGATCGGGAGGAAGCAGTGGAATCTGGGAGTGGGTGGGAAGCTGTAGGTGGGAGGAGGATACCGATGGGTCCCTACCTGGGTGTGAGCGCGGCTGGGTGCGGTCAGGGATGAGCCAAGATGCTTGTGGCAGGGCAGTGTAGTTCTTGGGCTCCTCTGGGTGGCTAGTCATGCCACATCTCCCTCGAAGGTCAAGGCTTCTGGCAAACTTGGGGTCTACCTCTTCAGTCCAGGTGCAGACGAGGAACACATCAGCCTGTGGGCTGCACTCGGGAGACACTCCATGAGGCTCCTGTGTCTGTGGTCCTGGGAGCAAGGCGTTGGCTGAACTTTGGCCCATCTTTTCAAGGACGTTGGAGTAGCAGACAGCCTCAGGATGGACGAGGTAGTGCCTTCCTGCAGAGCAGGCCTGCTCTCTGCTGGGAGAGGTCTGGCTTTCCTGTACTGCGTGGCCACCATGTGTCCTGAGTGCCCCCTGGCTCCCCTGTGTCACCCTGTGGGGACTGGGATTGATGCTTGGCTGCTGCTGTTGAGAAGAATCAGCTGTCTTTGTCTCTAATCAGAGAGCCTCGCGTGTCCTACCAGCATCCCTGAAACCGGGGGCGGGGGGGGGGGGAGGCGGGCAGGGAGTTCCTCTGACCTTTTTCCGTTTCTGACCTGCACCCCAGCAGGCTCTGCTCTGATTCCCTGCCCCAGCACAGGACACTCGGTGTCTGCCCTCCCCCACTGTTTGAGCAGCAGGAGTCCTCAGGTGCCAGAGCCTGGAGAGCGCGAGAGGCGGTCTGGTCCACATTCACCAGGCTGATCCTGCATTGGCAGCGGTAAGTATGCTGCAGAGGCCTGTCTTCTGTTCATTTCCACGAGCCCCCCTGCCCTAGAAGTTCAAAACCATTGACTTGCTCTGACCTTCCCATCTCGTAAGTCAGGTGATTGAGTCCCAGAAAGGTTCATTGCCTTCAAGCTTACGAGACTGTTTTTGGGCAGCAGTGGTCTAGTATCTGCCTCCTGGGGCCCCGATTCTGTGGCACAGCATTGGTTGACTTTGTGGTTTGGGATTCAGTCTGCAGCCTTTTCCCCAGGGCCCTGCTGGGTCAGTGGTGTGTTGGCCTGGGAAAGTCAGCTGCTGCCAAGTCCCGTCACAGAGACCTCAGCCCACCGTGGGGTCAGGAGGGGGATTCCGGTTCAGTTCCCTTCTGCCTCTCGGTGGCAACCAGCATTTAGTCCCTGGCTGTGTGCTCACATCTCTTGATTTTCACAGCCAGCCTCCAAGCTGTTTCCACCTGCCTCCTTCTCGTGCCTAAGGAAGTAGACCCTGGGTGTGGCCGGTGTGGCCTGCCCATGGACATGCCCCGCAAGGGTGCGGCTGGATTTAAGTGGCTCGTGTGCCCCCTGCTCTCTCAGCAGGTATGCGTCCTCACTGGCTCCCATCAGGGAGGAGAGGGGAGTTTCTGGTTCTGGCCCTGGCTGGGGAGTGGGCAGTTCAGGCCCTGGTGTGCACATCTGACTGACATTTCTCTGCCTCCAGGTCTCGGTGCCGCACTGCCTGCTCCTGAAACAAGGATCCTTGCTGTGGAGCAGGGCCCAGGCCTCTCTGACCTCTTCTGTGTGGGAAACAAGGGGTGGTTAGTAAACAGTCTTTTCAGGGGTGCCTGGGGGCTCAGTCTTTAAGCGTCTGCCTTCGGCTCAGGGCGTGATCCCAGAGTTATGGGATCGAGTCCCACATCAGGATCCTCCGCTGGAAGCCTGCTTCTTCCTCTCCCACTCCCCCTGCTGTGTTCCCTCTCTCTCTGTCAAATAAATAAATAAAGTCTTTTAAAAAATAAAAAAAATAAACAGTCTTTTCAGCGTGTGGTGTGGCCAGCTTGTGGCTCCTTTCCATTTGCTAGATACAAGGAGCAGGAGCCCTGCCTGTGAAGGGAGTTGCAGCCAAATTCTGGCAGCCCGGAGGTGTCTCCTTGCTTGATGCTCGGGGTCTTTGTGAAGTGCTGAGTGGGTGCTGGGCTACCAACACCTGCCATCGGGAGCTTGCCCTGGGGATCCTGGATGGGTTCTGCTTCCTTGACAGGCTTATGTTTTGTTCTCCCCAGTGTGGGTCAGACTTGGGAATGGGGCTCACCTTCACGCGTGGGTACACAGAAGTGTGCAGGCCCCGTGTGGGAGTGACGCACATGGTTGGCTTTGTTTGAAAAGCGGACAGACGCAGCTGGACACTTTTACATTTGGTTTGTTCCCGATGTCATGGCCACCGCACCCCCACCCCCAACACACACACACACACACCCTGGTTGATGGGAATAGTGGGAGGTGGCCTCCGAGGTTCCCTGGTGGGGCCCTTCCCTGCAGCAACCCACGGTTCCACATGTCCTAAGTCTTCAGTGAGCCAGGGAACTGGAGGGGGCTTGGCATCTTCAGTAAAGATCAGTGACAGCAGGGGGCAGGGTGGGGTCCCCGGCAGCCCCTGCCCTCTTGCTTGGTGCCCCAGCTGAAATCCTCCAAGGGGTTTGTCCCACCCAAGAGGAACAGGAGACAGGCCAGAAAGGGAAAACACTTGCAATGTCATCCCAGCCTTGGGACAAAGGACGCATGGGCTGCAAGCCCTCGGTGCAGGCCACAGTTAGGTTCAAGGTCACAGGGTGGCAGCGCTAAAGACTAACAGCAAGCCCCGCCCAGGGGCCAAATGCCCAACCTCGGAACCTACCAGAGAAAACCCAAAAACTACCCAGTGACGTGAAAGCTGTATCAGGTTGAGGTTTCAGAGCACAGGCTGAGTTGTTCCTCTCAATTTAAACCCAGGGCTGGAGGACCCTATAGGTTGAGAGGGAAGTAAAACCCCGGGACCAGGGACGCCTGGGTGGCACAGCGGTTAAGCGTCTGCCTTCGGCTCAGGGCGTGATCCCGGCATTGTGGGATCGAGCCCCACATCAGGCTCTTCCGCTATGAGCCTGCTTCTTCCTCTCCCACTCCCCCTGCTTGTGTTCCCTCTCTCGCTGGCTGTCTCTATCTCTATCGAATAAATAAATAAATAAAATCTTTAAAAAAAAAAAAAAAAAACCCGGGACCAGATTCTCTGGAGCGTTGGTGTGGAAAAGCCCTTCAAAAGCACCAGCCCCAGAGGGGTTTGCAGAGGGGATCCCCAGAGCTGGGAGAATGAATGAATCCTGCCCAGGGGAACGGGCAGGCCAACAGCCCCTCAGGATGGTGCCTAAGGTCACGGCCCACATTTATCAGGCTTTTCATAAGCATGTCCCAATCTTACTGGGTGTGTATTCATCTTAATGAATTTGAAGGGCAAAAAACCCCTTAACTCGAGTGTCAGTTTTTTCAGAGTTTCAGGACTGAGCTCATTGAAAGGCAATTATTACACTAGCCTTTTGAGTACAGAATCCCCAAAGCAGCGTGTGGATGACTCACTTTTGGCAAATCCTCTGGCCTCCCCAGGGCGGGGTGGGGAGAAAACCGCCCGCCTGGAGGGTGCCATGGGGTCAAGGAGGCTGTCTGGAGACAAATCTGAGCTGGCCAGTCTGCGGCTTCTAAAAGTGCTGTGGGGAACCAGGTGGGACAGGTGGTGGGACCCCAGGGACAGCCATCTGGGTAACATCCAGAGGCCTGGGCCTGCAGCCCGACTCCGAATCTCAGTCTGAGGAACCAGAGTGCCAGCCCTGTAGTTCAGCGTAACATGAAGCCAATTTTGTCATTCACATCCTGGTGTGGTCTTACACACTTTGAAGAATGTTACCCTAGGCCCCGCCCCAAAGGCCTGGGCACCAGCATTTCCCAATTTTATCAAGATACGAAGTACCTAGCTGAGGATGCACCGAGTGTTGAGGTCTGGCTGTTAACAGATAGAGGGCTGGTAGGCGTGATCGCGTCAAGCCACACAGGTGACGTCCCTGCTTGGGGTGGGGTGTGGGCGCAGAGACCACAGAGGCTCGGAGCTTACTGAGGGGGCTAGCAGGAAGGCTCCAGAGCACCCAGCACCTCGACTGTCAGGCGTGCCTGCCTTCTGGGTGCGGAAACCAGGAAGCCAGGGTCAGAGCCCCTCGGGAGGGAGCAGCAAGTGGGGAGGGCAGCCCCTCCCTGGGGCCAGAACCCACTTCCTACTTTACCACAGGGCTGGGGAGGCGGCCAGAAGGGCTGAGCCTGCTCGGAGCACCCTCCCCTCCGCCCTTCTGCACAGGAAGGCCAGAGCAACCTGGCCTGGGTGCCTCCCGCTGGCAGGATGGACGAGGAAGGCCTGGAGTGCGGCAAACCCGACTTTGTGCTTTTGGACCAAGTGACCATGGAGGACTTCATGGAGAACCTCAAACTCAGGTAGACGCAGGGCTCCGGCTCCTCTCCTGGGCCCCCAGGCTCACTGGTCTCCATCAGCCCAGGGTGGGAGCCGGAGGTGGGCTTGCACACACACCCACCTGGACCACTGTGCGGGAGACGGCAGGGGGTCCTGGAGGGGCAGGAAGGACTGTCCTCCCAAGGCCAGGGCGGCCAGCCAGTGCCAGACAGGGCTTCCCAAACCCCTGCCTCCCGCATGGCCCAGGTGCCTTCTGCTCCTCCTGCCAGGTAGGGACAGGCAGGTGCTGGGCCCTTGAATGGGTACACTGTCCATCTGCTGCTGGGGGTCATGCTGGCCCTGGGGGCTCTAAGGGAAGCGGGCAGGTGCTGTCCCGGGGTGCAGGGGGACAGGCTGAGATGACACTCAGGGAGGTTTGAAGGGTGTCGCAGGGTGTGGCTAGTACAAGTGACACGGGGTGTGATTGCCCTGGAGGAGCCAGGGGATGGTGAGATGGGGTGGCCACCAGGAGCTGGACAGCCAGATGGCTTCATCCTGGACAGCCAGTGGGAGCACAGGCGGCTGCTGTGCAGGGTTTAGAGGATGGGGCCCCCTGAGCACACACTGTTGAAGTCAGAGAACAGGAAATGGGCTATTCTGAATGGGCACAGAGCTAAGCATAATTTCACGTCGTTCTACACCAGCTTGTGAGACAAGCATTACCGTGTCTGTTTTAACAATGGAGCACTGAGCCCCGGCCACACAGCTCGCTGGGGGGCAGGCCCGGGGCAGATGAGAGAGGGTGTGGAGGGAGCTGAGCCGGGGGAACTCCCTCGTCTGAGGCAGAGGCGGAGGAAGAGGAACCCCTGACGGGGGAGGGACCACAAGCCACCAGAGAAGGGCGGGTCCCAGACGAAGCGGGAGCTGAGCTGGCTGGCCAGCGTAACTTCCAGGGCAGAAAGGTCAAGAGAGGGACAGATACAGGTCCAGGAGCCAAAGTTCCCGAAAAGAAGGGTTGAGAAGTAGGAGGATGTGCAGGGGGGGACCACCGGGGCATCCCCAGGCCCCTTCCCTGCGCCCTTCCTAGTCCCAGCCATGTGGGTGGGGCTGGGCGGGGTCCCCGGCTGCCTCTGTGTCCCCACCCAGGCCTCAAGGCAGGAAACAGCCAGAGGGCCCTCCCTCGGCCTCCAGCCCCTTTCTTCTCTCCACCTCCACCCCTTGGCTCCACTTATCCCTTCAGAAAATGGGTGATGGAGATTCCTGGGCCATCAGGAACCTCCCCCCCAAACAGTGTGGTCCCCAGCACTACCCTGCGGTGGGGTGGGATTCCAGCAAGGTGGCACCGGGAAGTGTCAGGTCAACCCGCACCCTTCCCACTCTCAGCCCTGGGGCGGGCCAGTGTCCCCAAGACTCCCCACATGGGCCCAAGGCCCCAGCACCTGGGTGTGCGTCCCCACAGCCCTGAGCGCTGAGGCCTGGCCCCGCCTGTGCCAGGTTCGAGAAGGGCCTCATCTACACCTACATCGGCGAGGTGCTGGTCTCCGTGAACCCCTACCAGGAGCTGCCCCTGTACGGGCCTGAGGCCATCGCCAAGTACCAGGGCCGCGAGCTCTATGAGCGACCACCACACCTCTATGCTGTGGCCAATGCCACTTACAGGGCGATGAAGCGCCGCTCCAGGGACACCTGCATTGTCATCTCAGGTACTGGCCCTGTGGCCAGGGCCTGGGCAGCCTCCCCGGACCCCATGGCAGGGGCGGCTCAGGGGGCCGGTCAAGAGGAATGGCTACGCTTTCCGTCTGAGCACCCATCTGTCTGGCAGGGGAGAGTGGGGCAGGGAAGACGGAAGCCAGCAAGCACATCATGCAGTACATCGCCGCCGTCACCAACCCCAGCCAGAGGGCCGAGGTGGACAGGTGAGAGCAGGCAGGGCTGGTGCAGGGGCGGCCCGGGGCCTCAGGCCTGGCGGGGAAGGATATGAAAGTCAGCGTGGCTCAGGCCAAGTTCAGAGCGCTTGTCTGCAGGGAGGGCTCCAGGTGACCCATCCAGAACCTGTCCGCCCAGCAGAGGTAGGGCCCAGTGCCGCGGGGGGACCCCGCCACTAGGAACAGGGAAGAGGCAAGGTGCACAGGGCCGACAGACGGGCGCTGGGCCCCTCACAGGAGACCCCACGGAAGGGAGAAGCTGGCCAGATGGTCAGGAAGGGCCTGGCCCCGGATTGGGCCCCGCCTGTCCATCTCCTCACCAGCGGCTCACCGGCTATTACCAGCGGGGCCTCGTGGGAGCAGCTTCCTGTGTGAGCGCCCTGGCTCTTCCTGTCGGGAGGGGCGAGGGGAGTTCCGGGGGTGGGGGGCTCCTGCGGCTGGCCCACCCTGCCACCGGAGGTGGAGGGCAGAGTGCAGCTCCAGCTCCTCCCTGCAGGCGGCAGCACGCCAGGTGTGGGGCTGCCCTTCTCGCCACACCCAGCATGGCACCGGGCAGGTGGCCTGCCCAGCCGGTCCCCAGCCTGTGCGACAGGAGGCCTTGGGCAGGGAGGCTGGGCAGGAACAGTCCCCGGACAAGGTCTGTGCCCTACAGCCAGGCCCCTCTGCCCCGCACAGGGTCAAGGACGTGCTGCTCAAGTCCACGTGCGTGCTGGAGGCCTTCGGGAACGCACGCACCAACCGCAACCACAACTCCAGCCGCTTCGGCAAGTACATGGACATCAACTTCGACTTTAAAGGAGACCCCGTTGGGGGGCACATCCACAGCTACCTGCTGGAGAAGGTGGGCCCTGCGGCCACAGGCCTCGCGTGTTGACCCTCCCAGAAGCTGGGCCCCGGGGGCGGGACACACTTTCTCTGTGGTCCCAGGCTTGTAGGCGGGGCTCCTCTGTGCCAGGCCTGCCTGACTCCCTCTGCCTGCACCGCCCTAGGGGCTCTGGGGGGGGGTCCCCTGGGTGGGGCCGCGACCCAGGCAAGGGCCCAGCTGCCCCTCCCTCCACAGTCTCGAGTCCTCAAGCAGCACGTGGGGGAACGGAACTTCCACGCCTTCTACCAGGTGAGCCCAAGCAGGCGTGTGGGGGCGCCCAGGAAGCCCTTCCGATCGCCCCATCCTCAGTCCCTTTTCTCTCCCTGCCCCTCCCAGCCCGTGACACCACCATTCCCCTGCCCTCACTGGAGGGGAATCTCCTGGGGCACCAAGAGTGTGGTGTCTACACTGGGTGAGGTGGGGTCTTCTTGGACTGGGGCGGCGGCCACACCAGCCCTGAGCTCCCCGGTGTCGGTCCTCTGGCATGTTTGGGCGGGGTCTTTGCAGTTCTGAGGGCCTGAGCGAGGGGTGTGCGGGCCCCCAGGTGCTGCGGGGCTGTGAGGATGCAGAGCTGCAGAAGCTGCACCTGCAGAGGAACCCCGCCGTGTACAACTTCACCCGGCAGGGCGCAGGGCTCAGTGTGAGTGGGGGCAGGGCTCCTCGGGAGCACCTGTGGGGGGGGGCGGGGCGGGGGGGGG
>NW_024425563.1:94483432-94496288 GCF_017311325.1 Ursus maritimus | reverse complement strand
CCCGACGTGACAGGCACTCCCTGGGAGGACTCAGGGGCTCCGCGTGGCCCTGGGGTGCTGAGCCCCTCATCCTGCAGGCCTTGGAGAGTGACGAGAAGAGCCACTACCTGGCAGTGATGGAAGCCATGCGGGTGATCGGCTTCAGTGCTGAGGAGGTGGGCTCCGTGCACCGGATCCTGGCGGCCATACTGCACCTGGTGAGCCTGGCCGGGGGCTGCGGGGTTACCACCCCTGGAGGAGACTGACCTCGGACGGCCCAGACACATAGCTGGCCCATCCTGCCCTCCATGAGGCTGAGCGCGTGGCTACAGGCTCCCGGAGGCCGGGCCTGGAGCTGGAGGCTCTGTGTGCCCAGGCGGGCGGGTCAGGCCTGCAACAGCTCCGTCTAGCAGGTGAGCCTGCACTTAGCAGGCAAGGAAGTGCGGGCTCAGTAACGCTGACGTTGTGCAGATGTGTCCTGCTTCTGTCATGTGAGGTCTGGCCGGCTCTGGACGGTTCCTCAGCCCATCTGAGCCTCCATTCCCGGTGAGGCGGCCTGAGGTGCAGGGGGGTGCATCGCAGCTCCAGGCGGTGGCCGAGGGACCATGGATGTGCTGTTCTGGGCAGGAAGTTCTGCTGTGCTCCAGGGGCCGTTCCCACATCTGGGGCTGCGTCCCTGGCTGAAGCCAGGCCCTCCCACCCCCAAGCCCTGCCTTTCCTTCCTTCACCCTGGGGAGAGGTGTGCAGGCAAGCTCTGCTGGGACGTGGAGCCTGACTGTCCTGGCTCCCCATCCCCAGGGAAACATTGAGTTTGTGGAGACGGAGGAGGCCGGGCTGGAGCAGGGCCACGTGGCCGTGGCTGAGGAGCTGCTGGTGGACCACGTGGCCCAGCTGACAGCCACACCGCGGGAGTTGGTGCTGCGCTGCCTGCTGTCTCGCACTGTGGCGTCAGGAGGCAGGGAGCTCATTGAGAAGGGCCACACTGCAGCTGAGGCCAGCTATGCCCGGGACGCCTGTGCCAAGGTCCTCTGGGGGCAAGCTGTGGGGAGTCAGGTGGGGACCCCCAGGGGCCTTCCTGGAGGAGGCAAGGATGGAGGCAGCCCGACGTAGTGGCTCTTGGCCTCTCCCCAGGCAGTGTACCAGCGGCTGTTTGAGTGGGTGGTGAACCGGATCAACGGTGTCATGGAACCCCGGGGCCGGGACCCCCGGCGAGACGGCAAGGACACGGTCATTGGTGTGCTGGACATCTATGGCTTCGAGGTGTTCCCTGTCAACAGGTGGGGAGCCGGGCCACCACATCCCCAGCTCTGACCCCTACCCCTAGGGCCACCTTGGCCCCGGGGAGCTCTGCTGGGCTGGGGAGCAGGATGTCTGGCGTCTGTCCCGGCTGGTCCCGGCCCCAGTTTCAGGCCCCCGAGCCTGCCTCCGCTGTGCCACCCATCCAGTGGTGCCCACGAAGGCAAAATTGGGGGCTCACGTCCCTTGGCCATGACCCCCACATCCACTGCAGAGCATGTGTGCCAGAGGTGGGGCCAGAGCGAGAGAATCACCCCCACCTTGGGGCTCTCGGGGAGGGGCCTGAGCCGCGCACGCGCTCGGCACAGAGCCCGAGCCCGGAGCTGGGCGGGAGGGCGTGACTGCGCTGCCCCTGCGCCCGCCCGCAGCTTCGAGCAGTTCTGTATCAACTATTGCAACGAGAAGCTGCAGCAGCTCTTCATCCAGCTCATCCTCAAGCAGGAGCAGGAGGAGTACGAGCGGGAGGGCATCGCCTGGCAGAGCGTGAGTGCCGGCCTGGGCCTCACGGGCGGGGGCGCGAGGGCCGCGGCACGCTGAGCGGGCGGCTGGAGGGCAGACTGGGAGCCACCCTGCCCCCCCTGCCCAGGTGGACTACTTCAACAACGCCACCATCGTGGAGCTGGTGGAGCGGCCCCACCGGGGCGTGCTGGCCGTGCTGGACGAGGCCTGCAGTGCCGCGGGCACCATCACCGACCGCATCTTCCTGCAGAGCCTGGACACGCACCACCGCCACCACCCCCACTACACCAGCCGCCAGGTGCTCCTCTGCCCCCGACGGTCGCCCCCAGCCCTGTACCCCAGCTGGTCCCGGGGCTGCACCCTCCTCCCCACCCCTCTCCCAGGCACCGTGCTGCAGGTCTCGGTGGGGCCTCCTCTCCAGCACTGTCCCCTGCACAAACCCCCGGCCTGTGCCTTGACTCTGCCCCCCCCCACCCCCCCAGCTCTGCCCCACAGACAAGACCATGGAGTTTGGCCGAGACTTCCGGATCAAGCACTATGCAGGGGACGTCACGTAAGGCCCTCTCCCCTTCTTAGCACGCTGAAGATGTTCCTGACACCAGATTCACAAGTGAAAAGCGTGAAATGGGGCCTTTAAGATCAGAGCTCTTGGCCCTGGCTGTACCATAGAAGCCTCTGGAAGCTTTAAAAAAAAATACCCATATCTAGGCTGCACTTTGGGCAGTGCCTGGGGGAGGAGCACGCTATTATGGAGGTGCAGGTTAGCTGGGGGGGGGGGCAGACAGGCCACAGTCTACGTTTCCAGCAAGCCCCCAGGCACTTACTGACCATCCTCGGGGCACACCCTCAGGACCAACCTCAGGAGTCCTTCAGAAATCTCCGTGAGATTATTACTAATTTACCTGTGCGCCCCTTGCCCTGAATGGGACTTGAGGTGATTCACAGAGACACACGTGTCTGATGTGTCCTTCACAAGGACGAGGGGAAAGGACAGTGCAGCCAGAGCTCAGACCCCGTGCCCTGAGTCTGCACAGGAGCTTGGCAGGTGCTCCAAGATGTTGGCACTGAGCTTTCTAGCCTTTTGTCATCAGAGGGCAAGCCAAGGAATCTGAGGTTCTCAGTGCCGCAGAATCAAAGCAGACCACGGCCTCGGGAGTTCCTAGTTATAACTACCATCGCCGATACTGATGGAAACTCAGTAGGCACTGATCTGGGCCTATGATGTATACTGGGGCACAGACAGGTTAGGTCCCCGGTCCCAGGTCACACAGCACAAATGCGCCAGAGCCGGGGTCCAGTGCTGTGGGCCTGAGCACCGACTCATCCTCCCAGAGAGACACCTCTGAGGGCGGGAGTCTTCTGTGCTGAGAAAGAAAGCGGGTGTGGGAGGGGAGGGAGAGAGGCTGACCTAGGAGAACAGAGGCAGGGGAGGAGGGTGAGGGGCTGCCTGGCGGCTGTCAGAGGCCCCTTGCCCCTCACCAGCCCTGGCCCCACAGGTACTCAGTGGAGGGCTTCATCGACAAGAACAGAGACCACCTCTTCCAAGACTTCAAGCGGCTGATGTACAACAGGTGTGTGGGGGCCACAGGCTGGAAGGGCCCTCCTATGCTCGGGTCTGACACCTGCCTGATGGGCTGACAGCCTGAGGTTTCACACCGAGGCCGCAGAGCTTACCAGTGGCAGAGCTGGGGCGAGGGCTGCCCTCCAGAGAGCGGCTGGCTCTATGGCCTGTGTCCGCAGCTCGGATCCCACCCTGCGGGCTATGTGGCCGGATGGGCAGCAGGACATCACAGAGGTGACCAAGCGCCCCCTGACGGCTGGCACACTCTTCAAGAACTCCATGGTGGCTCTGGTGGAAAACCTGGCCTGCAAGGTACTGCCCCTGCCCCCGCCCTGGATCTTTCCAGGTCCTCCTATCTGTGCCTGGCCGGCAAACTGGGCCCCCACCACCTCTGCACATCACAGGGAAGGTGGTGTTCATTTCCTGTCTGCTGTGAGCTGCATCCCCACCCGCAACCCCACCCCAGCCAGGAAGAACCCACCACAGTGCAGATTAAGATGTCCTGGGCGGGGCTGAAGCTTGAGTAAATAGGAGATTTGAGCCAGCCTTCCCCTGTCCTCCTGCCTCTTGGGCGGGAAGGGGGTGGGCGGGGCTCACAGGACAGGAAGGCAGCACTAGCTTTTTGCAGAGCTTGGGACCCAAAGCAGAGGGGCAGCCAGAGGACACCAGAGCCCGATTAACCACAGAACATCCGGAGACTCAGTCTGGCCTCTGCAGGCCGGCAGGGCTCCCGGCCGCCCTGTCACCTCCTGACCTGGCCCCTTGGCCTCTCCTTCCTCTTGCAAGAGCCTCTTCCCTGGGCCACCGGCAGGGAGGGACACCTGCACACCGGCCCTGCGGCCACTGAGGCTGACGTTGGTGTCTCTGAGTGTCCTCCGTTGTGGCAGGAGCCCTTCTATGTCCGCTGCATCAAGCCCAATGAGGACAAGGTGGCTGCCAGGCTGGACGAGGACCACTGTCGCCACCAGGTCGCGTACCTGGGGCTGCTGGAGAATGTGCGGGTCCGGAGGGCCGGCTTTGCTTCCCGCCAGCCTTACCCCAGATTCCTGCTCAGGTACTGCTTCCTGCTCCCCCGGAGCTCCGTCTCCCCGCCTGTCTGTCCCCCGTGGGCCGGGATCCTGTGAGGAGTCGGACGGGTGGGCAGAGGGTCCCAAACCCAGCCAGTGCTTCCCAGATGCGGACACGCACGACACGGACAGCGAGGACCCTTGTGTGACACAGGGGGCGGGGTGGGCAGGGGCTGGGTTGAGTGGCATGTGGGGGGTGGCATGGGCTGGGCTTATCGGATCTGCTCGGAGGGGGGCGGCATGCCCCCCCAGAGCTCAGTGCCCCTGCCCTGTCCTGTGGTGACAGGTACAAGATGACCTGTGAGTACACGTGGCCCAATCACTTGCTGGGCTCCGACAGGGCAGCCGTGAGTGCCCTCCTAGAGCAGCATGGGCTCCAAGGAGACGTGGCCTTTGGCCACACCAAGCTCTTCATCCGCTCACCCCAGACTTTGGTCACCCTGGAACAGAGCCGCGCACGCCTTATCCCCATCATCGTGCTGCTGCTGCAAAAGGTGCAGCCTGGCCGGATGCCCGTCTGCCATGGAGGGTGTGGGGGGATGGGCGTGCACCTGGGGGGAGGGAGCGAGGGGTGTGCACCTGGGGGGGAAGGGAGGGAAGGGTGTGCCCCTGGGGGGAGGGGAGGGAGGGGTGTGCACCACCTGGAGTGCGGGGATGTGTGAGTACCGAGGGGGCCCACAAGCACCCCTCCAGGCGCTACAGGAATCCCCTCTAACTGGAGACAGATCAGGACTGAAACTGACTTAAACAAAAGGTGTGAATGTGGTTAGTTCACCTCAGTCCTGTGGTCATCAGCTTCAGGCCTAGGTGGATCCAGTTGCTCCAAATAAGATTTTCAGGAATCTGGCTTTCTTCCTTTACTTCTTTCTTCCTTTCTTTCTTTCTTTCTTCCTTCCTTTCTTTCTTTCTTCCTTTCTTTCTTTCTTTCTTTCTTTCTTTCTTTCTTTCTTTCTTTCTTTCTTTTAAGATTTTATTTGTTTAGTTGAGAGAGAGAGAGAGGGAGCACAAGGAGCAGGAGTGGCAGAGGGAGAGGGAGAAGTAAGCTGCCTGCTGAGCAGGGAGCCTGATGCAGGGCTCGATCCCAGGACCCCAAGATCATGACCCAAGCCGAAGGCAGACGCTTAACGGACCGAGCCATCCAGGCTCCCTCTTTTTTTCTTTCTTTCTTTTTTTTTTTTTTTTAAGATTTTATTTATTAGTTTTGAGAGGGAGTGTGTGTGTGGATGAGCAGGGGGAGGGGCAGAGGGAGAGGAGCAAGCCGACTCTCCTGCTGAGCAGGGAGCCTGACTTGGTGATCCCGGGACCCTGGGATCATGACCTGAGCCGAAGGCAGACACTTAACCCACTGAGCCACCCAGGCGCTCCCCCTTCCTTTTCTTTTCTCCTCTTGTCTTCTATTGACTCTGAAAGATTTCAGACCTAGAGAAAAGCACGTGTAACGTGCAAATTCCCCCTCCTACTCCACACCATCATCTTGCTGCCCCGTGACCAGTGTGTGGTTTTGTGCAGACACCTGCAGCCCATCCCGGATATTTTTAAGCAAATCATTTTTTAAAAGATTTATTTATTCATTTTAGAGAGAGACTGTGAGCATGTGAGCTGGGGGTGGGCTGAGGGAGAGGGAGAGGGAATACCAAGCAGACTCTCTGCTAGGAACTGACTCGGGGCTCGCTCTCACCACCCTGAGATCATGACCGGACCCAAAATCACAAGTCGGACACTTAACCGAGTGAGCCACGCAGGCGCCCCATCAAATCATTTTGTTTAGGGCCATTTTAGTAAGTGTTCCCAAAGGACAGGAATTCCTCCACACCCACATATATATATGTTTATATGATTTCCTGAATCATATAAAGTAACAGCGCCCCTCAGTATTTCAGCACATGTGTCTCAAGGACAAGTACGTTCCGTTTTCTGACCACACTGAGGTCAGCAGACGAGAAACCTAACACCAACAAGACATAATCTACATATCTGAATAATACGCAGGCTGTGTTCTCATTGCCACAAGTGTCCCACTATTACCCGTGGTGACACACTGCATTTAGCTGTGAGCTTTGCTATCTCCCCTAACATGGAGGGGTTGGTTTTAGGAACATGACACCATGCCGTGGTCACGGAAATGGGACTTGGGAGGCTCACACTGGGTCCTTGCGGCCCCGCCCCCTCCAGGACTGTCCACACAGCCATCCTCTCCCCAGTCTGAGTCAGGTTCCTTAAGTCTGCTTTCACCTGTGGGTCCCCTGGGCTGCCTGCCATGTAGGGTTCCCAGTCTGGGTTTTAATGGTTGCATTTTTGGGGTACCCCTCCATCTTGGGGCCTCTACCAGTTAGAGGTCAGACCTGGGCCAGCTCGGATTCCAGGTGGACAGTTGGCAGCTGCCCCTCACAGAGGGGAAAGCACCCCCATCTGCAGGTGCCAGGTGGAAGGACAAGGAGTGGGGAGAGCGGCTCTCCCCTGCCTCTCCCAGGCAGAAGCTCCAGCAGGGCCCTGCGCCCACCTGGGAAGCAACCCGCTGTCAGGTGGAGGTGGCCCCCAGGAGTTGTGGGCAGGTCAGCCTGGCCCAGCACAGGGCTGAGGGTGGAGGAGGTGGGCTGGCCGCAGGGGAGGGGAAGGAATCAGGCAGGGAGGTGGGCCCTGGCTGAGACTGATGGAAGGCTCGGCTGGCCCCCCCAGGCCTGGCGGGGCACGCTGGCCAGGCGGCACTGCCGACAACTGCGGGCCGTCTACACCATCATGCGCTGGTTCCGGAGGCACAAGGTGCGTGCTCATCTGGCAGAGCTGCAGCGGCGGTTCCAGGCTGCGAGGCAGCCCCCCCTCTACGGCCGAGACCTCGTCTGGCCGCCACCCCCGGCTGTGCTGCAGCCGTTCCAGGACACCTGCCAAGCGCTGTTCTGCAGGTGCGAGCCCTCAGCCACTAGCCCCTTCGTTTTTCCCCATTCGGCCAGCACCCACTGAACACCTGCACCCAGCCATCTGCACCCCAGAAGTCCCATTTCTTAAGCAGGAAAACAGGAGGCTGTGCCTAGTAACTGGGTCCTGTACCCCACGGTCATTGGCAGAGCCCTGCTATCTCCTTGCTGGAGGCCTGCAGGGGAGGGTGGCTGGCTGGGACAAGGGAATGCGGGGAACGATGCATCTAGCAGTGCTCTGAAGGCAGAGTTCTCCAGGAGGAGGGGCACAGAGCGGCCACTCCTCAGAGCGGGAGGGGCCACTTCCTGCTGAGACCAGGGAGGCCGAAATTGAGGATGGCCAGTGCCAGGCTGAGAGGCTTGGCCTTCTCCTGTGGGGGAAAGGGATCGAGAGGACATCATGGATGTGAGCAGGGTGGGACCGGGGTGGGGAAGGTGAGGGCTGCATGGGGTCCATCTGACCAGCCGGTTCCCTCTAGGTGGCGGGCCCGGCAGCTGGTGAAGAACATCCCACCCTCAGACATGGCCCAGATCAAGGCCAAAGTGGCGGCCATGGGGGTCCTGCAGGAGCTACGGCAGGACTGGGGCTGCCGGCGGGCCTGGGTCAGGGACTACCTGTCCTCTGTGAGTGTGGGGTCCATGAAGGCTGGGCACCAAGGAGGGGCTCAAGGGCTGAGAGCTTGCCGGTGTCCACCCCAGATGTCCTCTCATGGGCCTGGCTGTCCATCCGAACTGTGGGCCATGCCCCTCTGCCCCTGGCCCTGGCCCCTGAAGCTTAGAGTCTCCTCCCAGAACCAGCTGGCCGGGGCTTTACTGAGTACCTTCTCTTCTGCGCTCTGCCCCTCCCCCTTCCCCATGTCTCTCAAGTATAGCCACCCCCACCCCCCAACCTGCACCCCATGCCCTGGCTCCTCCTGACCCTCACATGGGCACTGTGAGCTGTGCCCCTGACCCCATTCTACAGGGGACGAAGGCTCAGAGGCTCAAGGTTTTCCTTAGCCCCCCGGGACCCTGCCTTCTCAGCTTCTGGGCGCTTGGGCAGCTGTGGAGGGTACAGGCATGACCAGAACCTAGGGCTTCAAGGGTCTGGGCGTGGGGCCCTCAGACAACCCAGGGGAGGCTGGCATAAGGCCTGACTCGACTTGGGTCACAAGGCAAGGGACAGCTATGCCCATTCACCAGATTTGCTGTTGATTCAGCGTGGTCAAGCAGCCCCCATCTGTCCTCAGGCCACGGACAACCCCACAGCCTCGGGCCTGTTTGCCGAACGACTAAAGGCACTCCGTGAGAAGGATAACTTTGGGGCGGTGCTGTTCTCCAGCCACGTCCGGAAGGTAAGGTGTGGGACCGGGGAGGTGGCAGCCCCAGTCCAGGCCCAGGGCAGTTTTCTGAAGTGGTCAGATCCAACGTTCTCAGTTCCTGAGAAAAGCGGTCCAGGGAGAGGAAGCCCGGGGGCCGGCCAGGTGACCCCGAAAGCGGCTGTCCCGCAGGTGAACCGCTTCAGCAAGAGCCGGGACCGGGCACTCCTTCTCACTGACCGGCACCTCTACAAACTGGACCCCGGCCGGCAGTACCGGGTGATGCGGGCCGTGCCCCTGGAAGCGGTGAGCCCTGGGGGTAAGGTGGGGGCCTCTGCAGGACCCCTCCACTCGCGCCTACCTGGGAAGGTCCGAGCTTTCTAGAACTCAGAATCAGCTCAGAATGGCGGGGACTTTCTGCTGCTCAGGGGGTTGGGGAAGCCACGGGACCCTCTTCCCCACATCCGTGGCGGCCTAGGGGTGTCCCGCCCGACGGCGGACCGGTTACGGTGCGCAGCGCTCTCTCCCTGGGGTCCCTGTAACCGACTGGGGGGCCCATCTAGTCGTCGGCCACGCCTGTGTGGCCGCTTAGACGTAATGGAGGGAAACCAGAAGGCTCAGCCCCCCGCCGCACCAGCATACTCAGGGAACCACAGGAGAGCGGTGGCGCCGGATAAGAGACGCCGATCGAGAACATTCCCTCCCTTCCTAGATCAAGTTCTCTCGAGCAGTGTTTCGGCCAACCCTTCCCTTTGTGGGCGGAGCTAGAGAGGGAGAAAGGGGACCCGGAGGGGGCGGGCTGGGGGCTCCGGGAGGCTGTTGGGGGCGGCCGGCGTCCCGGAGCTCTTGGGGGCGGAGAGGAGCGCCTGCCGCTCTCCTGACCCCAGCCGCGGCCGCGCAGGTGACCGGGCTGAGCGTGACCAGCGGGCGGGACCAGCTGGTGGTGCTGCACGCGCGGGGCCAGGACGACCTGGTGGTGTGTCTGCACCGCTCCCGGCCGCCGCTAGACAACCGCGTGGGGGAGCTGGTGGGCGTGCTTGCCGCGTACTGCCAAGGGTGAGTCCGGGCGCGCGGAGAGGGACCGGGTGTCCTGTGGCCCAGCCCCGCCGCTCACCGCCCCCTGCCCCGGCCCTTGACACCCTGTCCCGCCCCACCCCACCCCTGACCGCCCTCCCACCCCACCCCACCTCTGACCGCCCTCCCGCCCCGCCCCGCCCCTAACACCCAGACCCGCCGGGCCTCGACCCCCTGACTGCCCTGCCTACCAGACCGCCCTTCCGCCCCGCCGCATCTGGCCCCGCCCCGCCCTGACCGCCCTCCCGCCTCGCCCCTGACCGCCCTCCCGCGTCCCGGTCCCGCCACCCTGACGGCTCTCCCTCCCCGCACCGCCCCTTGACACCCCGTTCAGCTCCACCCCGCCCCGCCCCTGACCGCCCTCCTGTCCCGCCCAGCTCCGCCCCGCCCCGCCTCTGACACCCCCGCCCCCTTGCCGGTCTCCATCCCTGCTCCACCCGGCCCCGCCCCCTGGCCGCCCCCTGCCTCGCCCCGCCTCCTGACCGCCCTTCCGCGCCGCCCCCCAACGTCTCGTCCCGCCCCCTACCGCTCCTCCTCCTACCCCGCCCCGACCGCCCTCCCGCACAGTCCCTCCCCTGACGCCCCGCCCCGCCCCCTGACCTGCCTCCTTCCCTGGCCGCCCGGCCCCGCCCCCCTGACCGCCTTCCCGCCTCCGCTTCAGGAAGGGAAGAGCCCTGGAGGTGCGCGTCTCGGACTGCATCCCCCTGAGCCAGCGCGGACCCCGGCGCCTCGTCTCCGTGGAGCCCAAGCCAGAGCAGCCAGAGCCGGACTTCCGCTGCAGCCGCGGTGCCTTCACGCTCCTCTGGCCGAGCCGCTGACCTGTCCCGCCGCACTTGGGCCTCCCTCCATGCCAGCCCCGCGCCAGACCCCGGTGCGCTGTGCAATAAAGGGTTCTGTGTCTGTACCCTGCGAGACTTGTGTCTGTGGGTGGACATCGGCACAGCAGCCAGCAACCTGACAAATGTCACCCCTGCGTCCTGCGCTGACCCCTCTGGGGTCACCCGAACTGGAGGAAGAGGAGGCCTGGGGGCCCAGTCTGGTGGGGCAGCAAGACAGCATTCCCCCCCCCCCATGGACCCGCTGGCGGTGGAGTCCGTGGTCCAAGAGGAAACGGTGCTGTTTATGTCCCAGGCCTGTCCTCCCACAGCTGAGGCCTCATTCCCTCTCCCCCGTACCCTCCCCCCATCCCCTCCCCTAAGACTCCTTGTCTTGCCAAGGGTGTTCCTTGCCTTAGGGGAGGGGAGTGGCCATTGGGGAAGCTTGGGGGGCCCAGGGCCACCCCAGGGGCAGGGCTCTGGCTGAGCACACACTGGGGCAGACACTGTCCCTGCTGCTGGCTGTGTCCCTGCTGGGGGTGGGCATCCCAGGCCCCAGGAACCCTTCTTCTGGGACTCCTGAGCCAGGACCTCCTGCAGTCTGGGACAGGACCTTCTGTCTGGGGCGTCTCAGAAGCCAAACAAAGGAAGGCATGTGTGGACATAGCTCCACTCCCTCTAGCCAGCAGTGCCTCTCCCCAGCCCCTCTGCCCCACAATGCCCCAACCCTACCCCCTGCCCCATCCTGGCAACCCCATGGACTATCTTAATTCCATAGGTGGCCCCTTGGCGTTCAAAGCTGCTCCCTCCCTCCTGGGGCACGCTAAATTTGGGTGGCATCCTTGCCTGGTTGTGCCCTGTTGGAGGGGGGTTGGCAGGTGTCCACCGTGGCTTTCGGGTGTGTCTTTGAAGGGCCCACAGCTCCTGAGGCTTCCCCTGGTCACTGTGGACTTCCCTCTCCAGGGGGTTCAGTGGGGTCACCTCCTGTGCAGAACCCAGCCTGGAGACCTCTGGAAGCCCCCACGTAGCCTGCTCCAGCATCAGTCCCCAGCGCAGGAGGCCTCGGCACAAGCCAGCCGTTCTCTTGAAGAGCAGGCCGACTGTGAAGGGTGCTCAGGTCCCCTGGGATCCGGAGATGCTAAGCTGCCGTAGACAGCAGGTGCTCCTGGCCCGTTGTAAATTCCTTTTGCAGGAGGTGGCTTGCCAGAGACTGTCAGCATGGCCTGCTTCCTTTCCAGATTCTCCATGGCTGCCTGGCTGCCTGGCTGAGGGCAGGGCTTCGTGGAGCCCAGAGGGAAGGGCCTCACGCACCACCTGGCAACATTGGGGGTTCCTGCCCTGCTGGGAGACACTCCATGCTGAAGGCCCAGAACCAAGCAAGGTTTCTCCAGCATCCAGAGAGAAATGTCATGGCTGCCAGGCAGGTTCCTAGGGCTGCAGGATCCTGAGATGCCCTCAGGGGTTTGAGTGACAGGCCAGGAAGAGGAAGGAGCTAGAACCCCCTTATTCAACCCTGACCTCACAGCAGTCTATTTCCATACATTATACATCACTCTGCAAATCCTTCTATTTGTCATATATTAAGCGCTTTGCAAACTACACCTCGCTCTCCACCTACCAGGTCAGTGTTAGCTTTATCTTGCACTGTGACAGGTGGGGTAACAGGCTCTGTGACTTGCCTGGGGCCATTCGTATGCTGGGTGGGCCAGATTCAGGCTTGCATGCCCCATACCAACAGAGGCGCTGGTTTTGCAGAAGGGGACTGTGGTCCTGAAGGTTTGCTGCCTCAGAGTCCAGCTCTGCTCCTGAGTTCCCTCCGGCCTCGGGTGGATGTCTGCACCCGTGCAGGCTTCCCCCAGAGTCTGGGCTGGCCCTGGGAGTGAGTGGCTTTAATCGCAAGGGGTGGGGCACTTCTGGGCTCAAGCCTTAAGAAGGGTGAGTTGGGGAGAGTCATGGGAAGAGGCCACGTGGGGAAGAGAGGGAGAGACACAGACACAGAGAGGGACAGTGGGGGTGGGGTGGGAGGAAGAGCCCACCAGCCAGACCAGCAGGCTTTGAGTAGAATCTCGAAAAAAAAATTTTTTAAATGGTTGTTTTAAGCCACTAAGTTTAGTGGTGATTTTTTTACACAGTGATAGATAATAAAACAAAAATTAAGCTTTCTGACCCACGTTTGTCTCTCCCTGTCCCAAAGTCTAACCAATGAGCTGTCATAAGTTTCATAATCTTCTCTATAATAGTCTTGCATGTCTGTATCAGTTTAATTTCTCGGACCATCAGATTTTGGTGCTATTGTAAATGATAACTTTTTTAAAAAATATTTTATTTATTTATTCGACAGAGATAGAGACAGCCAGCGAGAGAGGGAACACAAGCAGGGGGAGTGGGAGAGGAA
>NW_024425563.1:94409641-94483421 GCF_017311325.1 Ursus maritimus | reverse complement strand
AGGGCCGGATGTGGGGCTCGATCCCATAACACCGGGATCACGCCCTGAGCCGAAGGCAGACGCCCAACCGCTGTGCCACCCAGGCACCCCGATAACTTTTTTTTTACAAATTTTTTATTATTTTTTTAAGATTTTATTTATTTATTTGACACACACAGAGAGTGAGAGAGCACAAGCAGGGGGAGGGGCAGAGGCAGAGGGAGAAGCAGATTCCCGCCCGAGCAGGGAACCCAATGCAGGGCTCGATCCCAGGCCCCTGGGATCATGACCTGAGCTGAAGGCAGACACTTAACCAACTCAGCCACCCAGGCGCCCCTGTAAATGAAAACTTTTTAAAAAAATTTTATCTAGAAAGAATAATACAGTAACCATATATCCAATACTATGAACGATGAACACTTTGCCACATTTGGTTCAATTTTTCCTGAAATTTTTGAAGGTTGATTATACCTACCGTGCCATTTCATCCCTAAATGTGTCAGTACACGTGCCGAAAAATGAAACATTTTCTTACGGGGCCGAATGTCGTGATCAAACAAAACGCGTAATGATTCCCTATGTCACCTAACACTTGGCCAGTATTCAATTTCCCCAAATGCCCTTTTACAGGTGGTTTGTATGAACCATTATCCAATCAAAATCCATATATTTGTCTCAATCTGTGTCCAACCGAGGGTCCTGCGTGGGTTACGACATCTCTACGTCCTGCAAAGTTCTCAGAATAAGCTCAGAATAATTGTGGATGCCAAGTTTAGAGACGAGGGGTTTGGCCCATAGAAAGGGGTTGGCAGGAGGGGCCCAGGGCCCAGGAGCCCTGGAGCTGGATGAAGACCCCTCCTCTGCTCAGAAAGGGGCAGGCTTTGCCGTCCTGTGTCCTGACTGGCTGAGGCTTCCCACTGCGGGTGGGAAGTGTTCAGGTGACGAGTTTCCATACCTATAGCATACACTCCCCGCAGAAGGGCCACGAAATGCACCCACAAACACACGTGCTAGCTCCGGGCGTGTCCAACCTGGCCATTAGTTGAGGCAAGGGCCCGAAGCAGCCTCCCCCCAGCTCCACAGCTGCGACTCAAATCCCAGCTCTTCCCGTTGGAATCGTGAGCGCAGACGCTAGCCTCCTCTCTGCTCCCTATCCACTGAACGAGTGTCCAGAACCTCGGGGACCTCAGGAGGCTGTGCGGAGGTGTCCAGCTCACAGGGGCGGCCCTCATCCTGGACACGGGGACAGGAGACGCCCCATGAACGGCCCCGGGCGGTGGCTTCTCTCGCTGTCCCTGCGCCCACAGCTCCGGGCACGGGCAAGGCTGTCTCCATGGAGCAGATGAGGAAACAGAACCATATGGCCGGCCTGTTTTCTGTTTCTTCTTGCGGTATATTCACATGCCCCAAAATTCACCATTTTAACATGCAATCCAGTGTTGTTTAGTATCATTAGTATATTTGGTGGTTTGCATACACTGGCCAACTGCGTCATCTAATATTAGAACTTTTCATGGCCCCAAAAGAAGCTTGTCCCCATTAGCAGCACCCCCACTCCCCTTCCCCAGTCTCTGGCAACCACAAGTCTACTTTCTGTCCCCGTAGATTGCCTGTTCTGCACATTTCACATAAAGGGAACCATGACCTCCTCTGTCTGCCTTCCTTCGCTCAGACTTCGACCATATTGGAGCACGTGTCACGACTTCATTCCTTTTTTTTTTTTAAGGATTTATTTATTCATCTGAGAGAGAGAGAGAGAGAGAGAGAGCTCACAAGTGGAGGGAGGAGCTGAGGGAGAGAGAGAATCTCAAGCAGACTCCTGCCTGAGCTCAGGGCCTGACACGGGGCTCGATCTCACGACCTGGAGATCAGGACCTGAGCCGAAACAAAGAGTCAGATGCTCAACCGACTGAGCCACCCAGATGCCCTGTTGTCCATTTTATTTTAATAGCCATGCTAGAAAGTACTCAGTGGTAAGGGCGCCTGGGTGGCTCAGTCGGTTAAGCATCTGCCTTCAGCTCAGATCATGATCTCAGGGTCCTGGGATCGAGGCCTGCATTGGGCTCCCTGCTTGGCTGGGAGCCTGCTTCTGCCTCTGCCTCTGTCACTCCCCCTGCTTTTATATAAGTAAAAAACAAAGATTTATTTATTTGTTTGTTTATTTGAGAGAGAACACAAGGGGGGGGGGCGGCAGAGGGAGAGGGAAAAGCAGATTCCCCGCTGAGCAGGGAGCCTGATTTGGGACTGGATCCCAGGACCCTGGGATCATGACCTGAGCCAAAGGCAGACATTTCACTGACCGAGCCCCCCAGCTGTCTCAAAGGTTTATTAATTTTTTTTTATGTTGTGCACAGGCTAAAAACCAGAGTTGCACTGAATATCGGGGGGAGCTCATCACTGTGTGTCTGAAACACTAGGAGACATCACTTGTCAGCCCAGAGTTGGTGCCCGATTCTAGGTGAGAGCCTGACCTGGGGCCCCCCACGGCCTGAGACCTGGAGTTCAGCCCCGCGAGTCTGCTAGGAGGGGAGGTGGGTGTGTGTGAGCACCGTTTTTCTCAAGAGGTGTCCACAGTGATACGTGGGCTGTGGGCCCTTCTCGGGTGGTCCCCAGGTGCTCCCGCCAGCCAGAGCAGCGGGGTCCAGCCCCTGTTCACGGAAAACGCTCCCTAGCAGCGTGGAGTAGATGGCCAGCTCTTCGGCCCTGCAGGTGGGCACAGAGGATCCCACCGTCCTCTGCAATCACTGATTCCGGGCCTCTGCAGGAACTGAGCTTTGCCCACACCAGGAAGCACTCCTTGCCCCTCCTGGAGAACGCGGTGGCACCTTCTAGAAGCTCTGTCATGGTCACAGGGGGGTGCCCTGCGTCCCACCCCCACGGGCCCTTGAGCCACTGGGCACCATGCCTCGCCTTCCCTCCCAGGAGCCTAGACAAGGCCTTGGGCATGTGAGACGGAGCAGGGCCAGTGCAGGGCCCCGAGCGAGCTGCAGGGAGACCACGGGGCCAGCATCATCACCAGTGTCCTCAGCAAGGATGCCCCCAGAGGCTCAGGGGTGGGGACGGGGACAGAGGGCCCAGCAGGCGCCCAGCATCTCACAGGTCGGCTCTGGCCTTGGCAAGCATGGGCAGTGGGCCAGGCTGGGATGGCTCGTGCTGCTCTGTCCCTGTCCTTCCGCCCCCAGGTGTCAGTTGGCAGGCCAAGTTTTACTCTCGCCCAGGAAAACACCTTCATGGGCTACAAAAGGTCAGAATAATCCAGAAACCACATCTGAGTGAGCATGACCATCCGTTCTGTTTACATCTTCCCTGGGCTGAGCAAACCGGAGAACAATCATTGGGGCAGAGAATCAGCAGGCAGCTCAGGGTCCCTGGCACAGAGCTGCTGGCTCAGCGGCCGCAGCTGCAGCTCCCACGCGCCATCCTTTCCTCTGTCCCCAGAAAGACGAGCCGCCAAGCAATCAGTACATCTTCCAAGAGAACAAGGGAGAACAGAAACCCCCTAACTTCCCGCCCGTCCTCCACTGTCAGCTAGGCTGTGCTCCTCCCCAAAGCAGTGCTGACCCCGCACTCCACCCTGGCTGTGACCCCAGACCAGCTGCGGAGAGGGGGCGCAGAATGGCAGGCAAGGGGCAGAGACATCTCATAGAGATACCCCAGAGACACAGAGACACAGAGACACCGCCATACAGGTGCCTGGTGGTAGAGTGTGGACGTGTGCACACATGTTTGTGTATGCGTGTGTAATGTGTGTTTGCATGTGTGGACGTGCACATGCATGTACACGTGTGTGTGTGGCTCTTGATGACTTGTCTTCTGTGTAAGTCCACGTATCCATCACCACAGTCTAGATACTGCAAAGCTCCATCAGACGCGGATGCTTTGCTGCCCTGGGTCGTCACCGTGGCCTCCGTGGACCAGGCCACCCTGAGTTCCCAGGAACGATGCCGGGCATCCACATTCCGAATCCCAGCCATTCTGTATTTTATAGCAAGATCATGAAGTTTTCTGGGTTATTCCTAGACTCAATCCAGTAATTTATTTTTTACAGTAATCTATTTTTAATTGCAAGGGCAGTTGCCTGCCAAGACATAATGCTCATAAAACTTTTAAACTATGACAGATTGCGGTAAAATCAATGAGTGCTTCACTGTAATAGAACATTAAACTATAATTTGCAGTGCAGCTCCCACAAATATCCAATCCCCGAACAACCTCGGGCCGGTTCCGCCTCCCGGAGCCTACAAATAGTAATGATGATGATGATGATGATGATGATGATGATGATGATGATAATAATTTGCAGTAGAATCCTCCGTGTTAGAGCCTCTCTTCGATGAGGGACAAGGGTCCAGCCAGGGGCCTTCAGGGCTCATAAGCAGCAAGGCTGCCTGCTCCTGCCCAGCACTGAGCTGAGCTGAAACCAGAGGCATCTCCTCGTGGTTCCCCACAGTCGCCACCAATCACCGCCAGGCCCTGCTCTCTCCCCGACGGAGCCATGATGCCCAGTCCGCAAGGGTGCAAGGGCCCCAGCAGACCCGCCGGCCCTGAGCATGGGAGGCTGAGGGTCCGGGCTGTCCTGCAGGGACTCCCACAGCAACATCAAGCCTGCCTAGCGCGGAGCCCACGGCGAGACTTCCAAGGACATAGGGAAGCCAGCCCACCCGAAGCATCCACTTGTAAAGGCTCCCCTTGGGGAGGATGTCACGTTTCCATAAGTCACCTGCATTCCCGCGGGCGGCCCAGGGGTTGGCAGGATGCCAGGAGCAGGTATTTCCAAGCACACTTACTGGGCGGGCACAGGCCTGGAGGAAGCCGGGGAGGTGTTCACCTGTCCACACTGGTGACCGCCCTCTTTGGGAGGGATGTCCCCCTTCCGATGGGCAGTGAGCTCCTGGCCTCCTGCCATGGGCGTCTCAGGATCCTGTCCTGTTCACTCACGTTTGTCATCAGAACTGAGTGGATCTCCCACTGCCCCTCACCCTGCAAAAATGCTCAACCCTACGGCAGAGCACATAGGATTTCACGTGGACGCCTTTGAATCTTGCCTGGAGCTCACCAGCCCTGCTGTATCTCTGTGGCGGAAAGCTCCCCTCACTTACTCCTCTAGGGGCACGTTCCCCAGTAGCCCAGTAGCCTCACACCCACATCGTTGACTAAGCTTGGGATCCATCCACAGACTTTCTTCTTCTTCTTTTTTTTTTTTTAAAGATTTTATTCATTTATTTGACAGAGATAGAGACAGCCAGCGAGAGAGGGAACACAAGCAGGGGGAGAGGGAGAGGAAGAAGCAGGCTCATAGCAGAGGAGCCTGATGTGGGGCTCGATCCCAGAACGCCGGGATCGCGCCCTGAGCCGAAGGCAGACGCTTAACCGCTGTGCCACTCAGGTGCCCCTCTTCTTCTTTTTTTAATTAAATTAAATTAAATTTAAATTCAATTAATTAACATACAGTGTATTATTAGTTTCAGAGGTCAAGTTTAGTGATTCATCAATTACATATAACACTCAGGGCTCATCACATCACGTGCCCTCCTTCATGCCCATCACCCAGTTACCCCTTCTCCCACCCACCTGGCCCCTCCAGCAACCCTCAGCCTGTTCCCTGGAGTTTAGAGCCTTTTATGGTTTCAGGCTTTCCTCTTTATGTAGATAATGTCCTCCAACCCTCTATCCCACCGAGACCATGGACATCACATCCATTCACTGTTCATCCAGTTGGTCCCTCAAGCTCCTGCCATGTGTACCTGTGGCGGGGCACCCACTTTCCCACCATAGACGAGTCTGGCCAGCTCGGGAACATCAGGTAAGTGGGCTCGCACAGCAGACTCAGCCCTGTTTTAAGAATCTGTGTTTGGGGCGCCTGAGTGGCTCAGTCGTTAAGTGTCTGCCTTCGGCTCAGGGCGTGATCCCGGCGTTATGGGATCGAGCCCCACATCAGGCTCCTCCGCTATGAGCTTGCTTCTTCCTTTCCCACTCCCCCTGCTTGTGTTCCCTCTCTCGCTGGCTGTCTCTATCTCTGTCAAATAAATAAATAAAATCTTTAAAAAAAAAAAAAAGAATCTGTGTTTGCTCCCCCCTTGCCCGAAGCCGACCCCATGTGCACGGACCGCAGTTCACCTGTCCACCTACATTTGAGCTGTTACCCATTTTTGACAACTATGAATGAAGCTGCCATGAAGTCTGATCAAGCATTTGTGTCTACAGGTCTTTACATTTCTCGGGTGAGTGTCTAGGGAAGGAGGGGCAGGTTCATGTGCTTTGAGAAGAAGCTGCAGACAGGGGTGCCTGGGCGGTCAGTCGGTGAAGTGTCTAAGGCTCAGGTTGTGATCTTGGGCTCCTGGGATCGAGTCCTACGTCGGGCTCCCTGCTCAGCGGGAGCCTGCTTCTCCCTCTTCCTCTGCGGCTCCCCCTGCTCATGCTCGCTTGCTCTCTCTCTCAAATAAGTAAATAAAATCTTAAAAAAAAAAAAAAAAGAGAGAGAAGCTTCAGACTTTTCCCCAAAGTGACCTCCACTGGCCACATGTGCATGAGCTGGCCACCCTGGTCTTTCTCATTCATGTGTCCTATGGCTTTGTTTTCCTGATGGATTCCATCACATCTTTTGTCCATTTTTCACCCGGCCTGCCGGCCTTTATATTATTAAGATGTAGGACTCCTTAGAGGTCCCAGGTCCCAGGCCTCTGCCAGACACAAGTTCTGCAGTTTTCCCACAGACTGTGGTTTGATGAGGAGACCTGTTAACTTTTGGTGGACTCCGCCATATTGGTTTTTCTTTTGTGGTTGTTTCTGTGACCTAAGAAGACCTTCCTGCCCTCAACTCATAAAAAAGCACTGTCCTACGTCACCTTCTAAAAGCATTATCGGGGGCACCTGGGGGGCTCAATGGGTGAAGTGTCTGCCTTCGGCTCAGGTCATGATCTCAGGGTCCTGGGATCCAGCCCCGGGTTGGGCTCCCTGCTCAGCAGGGAGCCTGCTTCTCCCTCTGCCTCTGCCCCTCCCCCTGCTCGTGCTTTCTCTCTCTGACAAATACATTAATAAAATCTTAATAAATAAATAAAAGCATTATGGGGGCACCTGGTGGTTTAGTTGGTTAACTGCTCTGACTTCGGCTCAAGTCATGATCCTGGCGTCCTGGGATCGAGTCCCACATCAGATTCCAAGTTCCATGCTCAGCAAGGAGCCGGCTTCTCCCTCTCCCCTCCCCCCAGCTCGTGATTTCTCTCTCACGCTCTCTCTCTCTAATAAATAAATCAAATCTTTAAAAAAATTGCTCTTCCCGTAAATGTTTCTGGGATAAATTGCTAGGTACCTGGCAATACCAACTTAATTATGTTACCAAAATTATTCTAGGTTGATAAGAGTATTCAGTATAAAAGAAAACCGTTAAATAATATATACATAAATATTTATATTACCTTAGTGATGGGAAATGTGTTTAACCATAAAGGCAAGGCATAAAATACAACAGGAAAATGTGTGCGTGTGTATATGTGTGTTTATATAGAGACAGAGTTACATGAAAAGCATAATTCTCTCATCAAAAAAAAAAAACAAACCCCACCCATGAGTGAAAGGACAATGCAAATGATGAAATGGGAAATCGTAGCCTACAGGAAAAGGTTTTTTATTTATTTATTTTATTTTATTAAGTCATCTCTACGCCCAACGTGGGGCTCGAACTCACGACCTAGAGATCAAGCGTTGCACATTCCAGCAACTCAGCCGGGCGCCCCAGGGGGACGTTTTTATATTGACATGCAGTGCTCTTACGGGTCCGTTGTAACAGTGGCAGACTTCTGCGACACTCCCACGGGGAGAGATGCACTTGGTGAGAAACTTCACGAGTAAGTGCGCGTGTGGGATGCGACAAGCTGAGAGTGGCCGTGGGGACAGTGATTTGGCTGGCTCAGGGCCAGCAGTGGGGGCTTGGGGAAGAGGCACACATTTGCTCCCAAGCGGGCCCAGCAGGTATACCAAGATTGTGTTTAAGACCTCAGAAAACTTTCAGAATGTTCCAGCATGAGTTCAGTAGTACCGCAGGCGATCAGACAAGGGACGCGAAGCCGCTGTTACGACCGTTGGAGCCAATGTAATGACGCGGGAAGATGCTGTCCTGAGCAACACGAAGAAGTAGTTATGGAACTGTTAGAGTTTCGTACAGTTTTGGAAAGCACACAGACGTGCGAGGAGGGGACTGGGGGACAGAGACCTCCCCGCTGCCGGAGCTGCCTTTCTGACGGCTGGCGTTTGGCTGCTTTTACTCACCTCTGTCCCATGTCAGGTGGATGGTCTGAGAGTGCTTCGTGTTGCCACAAGGAAAAGTCTCGTGTGCCCACACCACACCCTTTACCGGAACTCGGTGAGGGAGCCTCTGGCGTGGGTCTGGAAACACCTGAGGGGCAGGGGTCAGGGGTCAGGGACCGGGCTTCCTAGCCCAGGTCTGGGGACTGAGCCTGTCCTTTGTGCTGGGCACGGGTTCCAGCTGCCTGGGGGCGGGGGGTGGGTGTCCGCTCTGCTCTGCACCTGCCTGGGGGCCACGACTCCTCCCAGGGCACCTGCAAGTACGGCTGCAGGGCCCAGGGGCAAGGGGGCAGTGGGAAGAGAGGCCAGACCTGTGTGCATTCACAAGAGAGGCTCCTCGGAGAGCCCCCCTGCCTTGGGCCCGGCCGGCACCCACGGGGCAGCGAGGAAACGAATCCAGGGGCAGCGGGGAGTGGTTCTCGGCTCTCTAGTCTGGCGATGGCCTCCTTCTCTCTGGAGTCAGAACACCCATCCCCAGTGCAATGGTGCTCGCTCAGCGAAGCGGAAGGCTGGTAGTCAGACTTGGGGGACCCTGCTTGTCCCAGAAATCCCGAAGCCTGGAACCGATGGATGGTCCAGAACTCCAGCGCCCAACAGCGACAGGATTCCGCCCGTGGATGGCATTTTAAGCCTTCCTGCAGCCACGTTAGAAGGGTGAAGAGAGGGGCGCCGGGGTGGCGCAGTCAGTGCAGGGTCCGACTCTCGATTTCGGCTCAGGTCACGAACACAGTTTGGTGGGATGGAGCCCCGCATCTTAAATAAAAGGGGGGGGGTGAAGAGAAACAGGTGGAGTGGATTCTGATCATGTTTTATGCAACGCAATTTCAACACGTAACCAATGTAAACATGATTAAACATCCCCTTTTACCTTTTTTTGGTGCCGTCTCTGACACCCACTGTGTGTTTTCCACTTAGCGCACATCTCGGTCTGGACGTCCAGCGCCTTGGGGCCGCTCCAGGAGGCACAGCCACGGAGCTCGGGGCTCGGGGAGGCTGCGGGCACCCAGCACAGAGTTCAGGAGGGACGCGTGCGTGAGCCCAGAGCCCCCTGAGGCCTGGCCTCGGATCCCGTCTGGGAGGACCGGCGCCGCGCGAGGCCACCAGGGGGCGGGCGGGATGCCGTGCTGCTGCCACTGGCTTCTCCGTTTCCTCCTCAACCCGCACAAGCTGGGGGCCTCCCCTCCCTACAGCCCAGCCCCCCCCCGGGGGGGAGGGGCGGTCCTGAGTCCCACGCGGACTCCTGGAGGCGTCCTCCACCCCCGCCCAGCTCCCCTGCTAAAAGTCATGGACCTTTCCCGAATCACACTTAGCAGGTTGTTGGTAAATGCTGATGACCTAACTTAGAGGCCAGGCTCTAGGGCGGACCGACCGCTGGAGAGAAGAAGCCAGGCTGTGCCGACTCCTCCCACATCCGCCACCTTGGGCCCCATCTCACGATGGGACTCCAAGTACAGACTGAGAAATTATTCCAGATATTTTCAGAGCTGTTTGACACACTCCTGGTAATTAACAAAAATTCAGCCAAGGGGGCTTGAAGATCTAATCTGCTTTCTTGCAACAGGCAGCGTTCCCATCCAGCAATTAGGAAGGAGCTCCAAGGAGCTACAGGAAAGGGAAGGTATTTAGGGGCTGAGTGGGGGCAGAAAGAAGGAGATTATTAGCATCGTTTCAGGCAAGGTGGCGCTCCTCCGGGGAAGGGAAGGGGTTTATCTGCAGATTAGCGCCGAGCGCTGACAATGCAGGCCCAGATCAGCTGGGTAAAGTCACTTTTGGGGGGGCAAAACTGCATTTAGGGCACGTAGTGGGTACTGGAGTGCTGGCCTGGGGTTCAGCCTGGGTGGCTCCATGGGGGGCCTGCTGCGTTCAACACATCTCATCCGCTCCTCGCAACTAACCTCAAGGTGACCCTCATTTCTTAACCGGGGGAAATTACCTCTTTCTGCCCAAGACCCTAGGGAGACAGGAAGGGAGATAAGACTTCCCTGAGGCTACCCTCAGTCTTGGAGCTCCCCGCTGGGAGGTGCCAAAGCCCTGCGTCTCCGAGGGAATCCAGAGCAGTTGATGTCAGCACAGGGAGGGACCACAGGCCTTCTCGTCCAGGGGAAGGGGCTGGTGTCTGGCAGGGGTTTCTCTCCGGTGGAGTGGGCCTGTGTGGGCGGCCCACAGTTCGCTTAGCCACTCGTTCATCGATGGTCACTAGGTTGCTTCCGCCTTTGGGCTGCTGTGAATAATGATATGAACGTGGGTGTGCAAATATCTCAATGTTTTGGGGTACGTACCTCAGAGTGGAATTGCTGGGTCACATGGTAACTTCTGCGGACACAGCACACTGCTGTCCACGGCGCCCCCCCAGTGCGCACTCCCGTCAGCAGGGTGCGAGGGTTCCACTTCCCCCACATCCTCGCGGACACCTGTTTTCCTTTTATAGTAACTGTCCCGACGGGTGTGGAAGGGCATGTCAGTGTGGTTTTGATTTGCATTTCCCTGATGAGCAGTGAGGCTGAACATCTTTTCATGAGCTCATTGGCCATTCGTAGTCTTCTTTGGAGAAATGTCTGTTCCAGTCCTCTGTCCATTTTTGAATCCGGTTGGCTGTTTCTCGGGTGTTGAATTTTAGTTGTTTACATACTCTGGATATTAATACCGTATCTGACACAGGATTTGCAAATATTTTCTCCCACTCTGTGAGCTGTCCTTTCCTTCTCTTGACGGTGCCCTTTGGTGCATAAAAGTTTTTTATTTTAAAGACGTGCGGCCAATCTGTTTTGTTTTGTGTGCAGGATTTTGTCTTCCTCAATCTGCTCTGAGCGTTCTGCACCCAGGGAAGAAGGCTGAGGCCCTGCTCGTTTCTTTAGAAGCCACATCGCTGGGTTGGGCACAGGCCCCTCCCAGCCTCCCCTCTGAAGCTGCTCGAACGAACGCTAGCTTCTCCCATCCCGTCCTCCATAAAGGATCCTATCATTGTTACTGTGTGCAGAGCGATACATTGAGAAGTGGTTATTTTATTTAAAGAGTTTATTTTGGGGGGGCACCTGGCAGGCTCAGTTGGTGCAGCATGTGACTCTTAATCTCAGGGTCTTGAGTTTGAGCCCCACACTGGGCGTAGAGCTTAGTTAAAAGAAAATAAAATCTATATTTATTTATTAAGTAGGCTCCACACCCAACACTGGGCTCGAACTCATGACCCTGAGATGAAGGGTCGCACATTCCATCAACTGAGCCCACCAGGGACCTCTGGATATTTTGTTTTGTTTTATTTTATTTTTTAAAGATTTTTATTCATTTGTTTGACAGAGAGAGAGAGAAAGAGAGAGAGAGAGCATGAGGCGGGGGAGAGGCAGAGGGAGAGGGAGAAGCAGACTCCTCACTGAGCAGAGAGCCCGATGTGGGACTCGACCCCAGGACACCAAGATCACGACCTGAGTCGAAGAAGACAGACACTTCACCAACTAAGCCACCCAGGTGCTCCTGGACATTTTAAATAAAAGGAGAAATCACCCACAGTTCTAGCCTGCCTGAATCAAGTGAACAAGATTGTTCATTTCCTGTGCTGCCTCCGAGTCCCATCGGTGCTTCCAGATGAACCCCACAACCAGCGTGGGGGTGTAGCTGAACCACCGGAGGCTCTGCCCAGACACAGACGTTGTTTCGAATCCTGATTTCATTTTCTCTCTGAGTAGCGGTGCCTGCTGGGTGTACCCCCTGCACATTGTGCTTTATTCGGGCTCGGCCAGTGAGGCTAAGCAGGACCAGACAGGTGGGTGCATGCCTCTGACCGCGGCCTGGCAGCGTGTCCTTCCCTCGAGACCCTCTCCCTTATGGGCACGTGTGTCCTCTGGAGGCCACTGACGACTCACGTCTCCTGCCCAGTCATTCCTTCAGCAAACACCTGCTGAGAGCCTGCTCCGTGGGGCGTCTGGGGGGCTCAGTCAGTTCAGTGTCTGCCTTTGGCTCCGGTCATGATCTTGGGGTCCTGGGATCAAGGCCCACATCGGGCTCCCTGCTCAGCGGGGAGTCTGCTTTTCTCTCCGCCTGCTGCTCCCCCTGCTTGTGCTCATTCTCTCTCTCTCTCTCTCTCTCAAATAAAAAAATAAAATCTTTAAAAGAAAAAAATCAAAAGAACCTGGTCTGGGTCAGACGCTGTGTTTTGGAGAGGAGCCGGACTGTGCAACAGGAGGTCAGCAATGGGGGAGGCTGGCGGCCCGCTGTGGGGTATGAGCCCAATTGCAGAGGCCCCAGGACAGAGGCGGGGCCAGAGACTGACGGGACACAACAAAGTGGGACCCTTATGAGAAGCAGGCTGTTGAGGCTCAGATCTGAGGGCTCTCCTTGGGGCATCTCTGCTCTGAGATTTCTCCCCCAACCAGCTGAGGCTCCCAGGGAGGGGAGGCCAACCCTGCCTTCCACTGGAAAGCCCAGAGGTCACTGCTGTGAGCCCACCCGCCACGGTCACACAGCAGGCTGCCAGGGACCTGGCTCTAAGACCTATGCCGGCATGGTCCTGGCTTTTCCCAGGAACCTGCTTGCATTCTTTGGCGAGGCTCATGTCCTACCCCCGAAGGGGAACCCATGGAAGGATCTTGCACGTGAAGAACCTTCTCAGGTGGAAGAAAGAGCCGTGACCTGCTGTGGGAACCTTGAGGGCTGCTGGCTGCTTGGAGCAGAAGTGAGTTAGGAGAGGTACAGACAGGGGAACCCCTCTCACTGCCCCCTCAGTGGCAAAAGCTCCAGACCAGTGGGAGGTCTGCGCACAGTGGAGTTCCTGGCCCAGCAGATGTGGGCTCAGAACTGCACCGAGTTCCCAGAATTACCGCCAGCGAGGAGCCGTGTCGCCCAAATCCACATGTTCAAGCCCTAACATCCAGCACCTCGGAACAGGACTGTGTTTGGAGATGGGTCTTTAAGGAGGTGATTGAGGTAAAATGAGGGCACTAGGGTGGCCTTAATCCCATGGGACTGGCATCCTTATCAGAAGAGGCAGTCAGGACAATGGAGACACACCCGGAGGGATGATCACATGAGGACACCGGAGGAGAGGGCCACCCGTCTGCTCGGCCCAGGAGGGACCAGCCCTGCCAAGGCCTGGATCTTGGACCTCCAGCCTCCAGGACATGAGGAGTAAATTCCCATTGTTTAAGCCCTGCCCCCCCACCCCGCCCCTGCCCCAGTCTGGGGTATTTGCCTCGGTGGCCTGGTGGCCTGGGCAGACTGATTGACAGCCTCCCCTCTGTCTCTGCCGCTTCCACCCTCCCCAGGATGTATTCGTGGCCGCGCCTCTTCCTCGGCCTCCCTCCAAGCGGATGATGGAGGCCGTGCATCCTGCCCTTTGGACCAAGGTCACTTCCAGCACCCCGCCCTCTGGCTCTGTGCAGCCCCAGCCACTGTCCCCACAGTCCCCACGTCCCGGATTCACTGGCTCTTCCCCAGGAGTTTCTGAGCACCCTGGCTGGTGCTAAACCATCCGAGACGTGCGGGACTGAGCCCCGTGTGTGGGTCCCCAAGACGCAGGAGGAGCCTCTATCCGGTGTTCCCCGAAACGTTACAGTTTCCAAGCTCTTCAAACCCATATTTAGAGGAAAACGAAGATCTCAAGTTTTGGGGAAGCGGGTTCAGAGAGGAACCGCACACGTGGAGGTTAGTTTGGGAAGGCAGATGTCCCCCTGCTGCCTTTGACCCCAGTGACCCAGCCCCGAGGATGTCCCGAGTGCAAAGAGCCGTTCATATGAGCACTGCCTGTACGAACCCCACAACTGCAAACAAGCCGAATCTCCAACGGCAGGACACGAACGCTACGTCAGCTCGCCGAAGTCGGTAATCACGAAGGCAGGATAAGAATATGGTGACGTGTTCGTGCAATAGGGTGAAGCAGGGGAAGCAGGAGGAAACAGTTTTGTTCTCGTGTGCTATGTATAACCACATGCTAATTACAACCAAATGAGAGACTTGCCAGGACTAGAAGGGAACCTGAAAAAGGAAAATGCTGGAAATCAGTGCACAGGGGCAGTAGGGTTGTGTGTGAAATTTTTTCATTTTTAAATTTCCTTCGATATTTTAGTGAGGTTTTCATCAATGATACTTTAAAAATACTGTCTTTCTAGCTTCTGAATTGAAACTTGGCTCAAACAAAGAAGCAACTCACTGGACAGGGCGTGAGGGTGGCGGCTGGCTGCTTCTCTCAGCGGGCAGGTGGGAAGATACAAATGGATTGGGAAGAGCGAGAGGGAAATACGGTCCCTGGACCCGGGAGTTTATCCTATTTGTGCTCTGAAGACAGAAGAGGGCCAGGTTTGGGCAACGAGAGCACATTCAAGGCTCTAGTCCATGGCTCTGACCCTCAGTGTCAGGCTCCATTTTGGGGTAAATTCAGCTGTGACAGGTGCCTCGGGAGCAGATGGCGTGGCCGAGCCTCCAACAGTGGGGACAGCAGGGCTGGACCTGGGGGGGCGGTGGTGGCTAGGGGCTGGTCTCAGCCACATGGAGTCTGAGATGGAGGCAGGAGGGCCAGCCAGAGCCACAGAGCACGTGAGGGCTTCTGACAGCAACAGAAGGACCAGCCAGGGGCAAATCGGTTTGAGCTCAGAGAGCCATCAGTGCCGGCAGGCAAGGTGTGAGGAGCCACTGGGACCCCCAGGGGAGGCAGGGGAGGTGACGGGGCAGGCTGGGCTGTGGGGACCCAGGCAGCCACAAGGCCTGGGAACTGTCCAGGGGGCCACGGCAGGGGTGGCGGACCTTCAACCAGACCCCAAGGCGCTGTGCACACAGAGGGGACCCCGGGCCCACTTTCCCATGCCAGGCAGCCCTCAGCTCCCAGCGCAGTGTGTTTGGAAGGCTGGAAACTTCCCCGGGCCCATTCTCTACTCCTGCTCCGCCCTGCTGGGACTGCCCCACGCTGCCTAATAAACTCACGCTCTCTTTACTCCCCATTCAAACCCACCAGCCTCTAGACTCCTGGGAGTGACCCGGGGATCTTGGCCAGCTCAGTTAGAATCCGGGGGGGCTTCACACCGGACCAATGCCATCAGAACATGAGGGCTGCTGGACTGGGGTGCGGGGCCGGGCGGACAGCCGGGGACACACTGCAGTGTTTGCTGCGTCCTGGTAAATCAGCGCACAGGCCGCCACTAAGATCGCCCTGAAGAAGGCAAAGACGAGCTGCAGACGGGAGAAGACGAAGCCAGTGTGCTTGCAGGGAAGACACGCACAGAGCTCCCCGCCTGCCGGACACGTGGGCTAGAGCCGTCAACAGGCCGATCCCCAACAGCAAGCTATGGCCACTCACGGGCCAAACAGCTAGGGAAACGGCCTCTGGGTGTTCACCTAAGCCAAACCCCACCCGTGTGCCTCGGAAAACAAGTTCCAGAGTCCCCCGGCGTGTTGGTGACAGCAGCCATGACCCTGATGCCGCGGGCTGGTGGTATTTCCCCATAGTGTATTATACAGCAGTGAACACGTTTCATTCCAGCTAGACAAAGAAGTGTGTGTGAGTCTTCACACCGTGATGGGGAGTGAAGCTTGGCTGGGCCCCGGCACCCAGATATTTGGTCAAACACCAATCCAGATGTCAGGGTGAAGGTATGGTTTAGGTGAGATCAACATTTACAGCAGGGGACTCTGGTTAAAGCAGATCACGCTCCATCACGTGGGTGGGCCTTGTCCAATCAGTTGAAGGCCTGAAGAGAAAAACGACTGAAGTCCCCTGGGACACAAGGAAATTCTGCCTCCAGGCAGCCTTCAGACTCAAGATGCAACGTCAGCTCCTCCCTGGGTCCCCTGCTGCCGCTGGTGCCCACAACAGTATGAGCAATTCCTTAAAATAAATGTCTCCCTCACTCTCTCATGCTCTGTGTACACACACACACACACACACACACACACACACAGGCACACCTCATTTAATTTCACTTTGCTTTATTGTGTTTCACAGATGTTGCTTTTTTTTTTTTTTTAACAAATGTTAGAATTATGGCAAACCTGGGTCGAGCATGTCTGTGGGCACCACTGTTCCAGCAGGATTTGCTCATTTCAAGTCTGCATCCCATTTTGGTGATTCTCATAAGATTTCAAGCTTTTTCATTACTATTTTATCCGTTACGGTGATCTAAGCTCGGATAATTAGCTTACTTCAGCAACAAAGGATGTTTTAATTAAGGCACGTATGTTCTTTCTAAACGTCGTGCTACTGCCCACAGAAAATACAGGGTAAATCTAATTTTTATATGCACTGGAAACCAAAATATTCATTTGACTCGCTTTATTGTGGTATTTGGTTCTTACAATAGGATTCTTTTATAAAGTTACAAAAATAAAAATAAACGATTTTTTTTATAATTTAGGATTTTAGAGATGGGGGACAGACTCTAGGAGAAATAAAGAACAGATTTAAGTTATCAATGTCTTAGTTCTTGAAATAGATGGTAATTCAAGAGCTTTTATTACAATAGTCTTTTAACTTTATTTTTTTTTAAAGATTTTATTTATTTGAGAGAGAGAGAATGAGCAGGGAGGAGGAGCAGAGGGAGAGAGAGGGAGAAGCAGACTCCCCACTGAGCAGGGAGCCCCATGTGGGACTCGATCCCGGACCTGGAAATCATGACCTGAGCTGACAGCAGTCGCTTAACTGACTGAGCCACCCAGGGACCCCTACACTAGTCTTTTTAAAGGTTTTATTTATTTGACAGAGAGAGAGAGAGAGAGAGAGCGCATGCACATGAGCAGGGGGAGGGAAAGAGGGAGAGGGAGAAGCAGGCTCCCTGCAGAGACATCAGTGTCTATTTTCCCTACACAAACTTTTTAAAAAAATATTTTATTTGAGGGGCGCCTGGGTGGCGCAGTCATTAAGTGTCTGCCTTCAGCTCAGGGTGTGATCCCAGAGTTCTGGGATCGAGCCCCATATCGGGCTTCTCCACTAGGAGCCTGCTTCTTCCTCTCCTGCTCCCCCTGCTTGTGTTCCCTCTCTCGCTGGCTGGCTCTGTCAAATAAATAAATAAAATCTTAAAAAAAAAATTTTTATTTGACGGGGGGGGAGAACAAGCAGGGGGAAGAGCATATTTATTTGAGAGAGAGGGAGAGAGAGAGGGAGAGAGTGAGCATGAGCAGGGTGAGGGGCAGAGGGAGAAGCAGGCTCCCCGCTGAGCAGGGAGCCTGATGCAGTACTCCATCCCATGACCCCAGGACCACGACCCGAGCAGAAGGCAGACGCTCAACTGAGCCACCCAGGCGTCCCCACTGGGGATTTTTTTACTCCGTCATTACTATGCTGGCCACTAAATGTTTCTCAAATTTCATCTTTTTCTTCCTTATTACCGGTCTTTCTACTGCAGGGAAGGGCTTTCCTTTCTCTCGTTCATTTGTTGGTCTCAGGAGGCATACACTGGATTCTGATCTTAGTCAATGGCTTACCATCTGTTGCCCTCATTACCTGATGGTTATGTTGTCCCAGACCGAGCCAGCACGAGTGACCCTTTGACATGTCCCCCTCACATTCTGAGCACTTGCTGACCTAAGTACTCCAGGCTCAGCCTGTGCTTGCTCTCCCCCAGTCCTGGAGCTGGGTGTTCCTCGGAGCAGCAGAGAACGGAATTAAGAAACCGGATCTGGTGCTGAGTGTGCCCATTGCTGCTGGGGTGTCGCTGCTTCTAGGAAACCCGCATAATACATGCGCCCACATCTGCGTGTCCGCGTGTCTGTGTGAGTGCACACACTTGTTCGTGGAATGAAACCATGAGCTGGAACTGGTACCTCGGACTGTAACCCAAGGTCACAGGGTTTGTGTCAATCTCCGCCCCCGTTGTCCCTCGATCACGCAGCCTTGCTCTGTGTGCAACTCCAGCCTAAGGGAGGCCCCTGTCTGGCTGAGCGAAGGGGCCCAGTGCTGAGGGGCCCAGTGCTGAGCCATGCAGCCTTCTGGAAGGTGCAAGGCAGGCGAAAGCAAAACCCCCAGGAAGCTCTGGGGTGAGGGCAAACCCTTAAGATCTTCTGGATGGAATGAGCAGCCAGACAAGACGGCTGCTGTCTGACTCTGTGGAAAGACTTGTAGGGTTACTGGGAAAGGGCAAACGTGTCCCCAAACAGCTGGAGGACTCACACCCTGCTGACCCCAGAAGAGGCTGCCCTCCATTCAAGGCATGAGTGACCCTAGTTTTAGCCTCCCCAGACCTGCTTATGCATCACCAGCTAATACGATTTCTGACTCTTCTATTTTAGGGACCCTGTTCCCTTTTTTTTTTTTTTAAGGATTTATTTTTAATTTAATTTAATTTTTTAAGTAGGCTCTATGTCCAGCGTGGAGCCTAATGCAGAGCTTGAACTCACGACCCTGAGATCAAGACCTGAGCTGAAATCAAGAGTCAGACACTTAACCCACTGAGCCACCCAGGTGCCCCAATTTTACTTTATTTTTTTAAAGTAGGCTCCAGGGGGGCGCCTGGGTGGCTCAGTCATTGAGCGTCTGCCTTCGGCTCAGGGCGTGATCCTGGTGTGATGGGATCGAGCCCCACATCAGGCTCCTCTGCTGGAAGCCTGCTTCTTCCTCTCCCACTCCCCCTGCTTGTGTTCCCTCTCTCACTGGTGGTCTCTCTCTCTCTGTCAAATGAATAAATAAAATCTTTTTTAAAAATTTAAAAAATAAAAAATAAATAAAGTAGGCTCCAGGGCCAACGTGGGGAACTCACAACCCTGAGACCAAGAGTCACATGCTCTACAGACTGAGACAGCCAAGCGCCCTGGGATCCTGTTCCTTTAAGGTTGTTCTGTTGGGGCTTTCATCTCTCTCGTCCAACAAACATAATTTCCCTCAAAGACAAAAGTACTTCTGGGCTTGATGCACATGTGCTCTCAACACCACGTCTTTACAGAACAGGGAGCTTGCGGGAGACGTCTGCACACCACCAGGACTAACGCCAGGAAGGAAGGGCAAGGATTGCTCTGGAGCTCGCGGTCTGCACATGCGGCCTGCTCACTGCCCAGGGAGCGCACGGGTGCCCGGGAAGCTGGAGTGAGGCCACTCGCTGTCACCGAGTGCCGGGCAGTGGAGGCTGGGCTGTTCCCAGGAGGGACGGACACCTCTCCTGGGGCTCCCAAGGCCGCGTGGCAGTGCTGGTGAGCGCAGGATACACGGGGCTTGACAAGTGCGCGTGAAGCCGTGTGCCAGCCTCTGGGAGTGCCCGAGAGCTGGGTTTTAAGGCCAAGAGCAGTTTTAAATCCTGGAGAGCTAGTGCATTGCCTGAGAAGCCCCAAGGCTAGAAACTGTGTCTGGAACTCGACACCCGAGCAAGAAATTGATTTTCTACCTCACGGCAGACAAAAATCCCCAGAATGACAGCAGGTGTGGACCTTCTGCCAGGCCCGGATGAGGCCATCTCTTTAGCTCGTGCACCAACAACAAAGCAAGAAGAGGTCACTGGAGGCTTTGACGCACGCCAGCTGGAAACCGTGACCAGAGTGTCATGCTGAGAAGCATCTGCACACGGGGTGCCAGCTGGGAGTCTCGGTGCCAGCACCCGCAAGAGGGGCCCCCCTTGACACCAGGGCACGGTGTCTGCAGCTCATTCTCAAAGGGTCCTGGGGGGCGAAAAAAGAGAGAGGAAACAAACGTGTTAAAATAGAGTAACATTTGGGGTATATGGGTCAAGAGCGCTACTCTCGAACAATTCTGTTGCAATTTTAAGCTTAATAGGAACAATAATGGGGGGCGGAGCAGGAACTGGGAGAAGGGCTGGTCATCTGAGGCCACGGACCCCAGTCCCTTGCGTGTCTCCCCAGCGCTGGCAAGGCCCACTGCCATCTGTGCCTCCTGCCCAATGCCAGCTGCTCACAGTGGCTGCAGGAAGCAGCATGCTTTTGCCCCAGCCTTGGCCAGACCAGCTGCTCAGGGGGATTCTAGTTGCGCCCAAGCCTTGACCTCAGCAGGCGGCCTCACTCAGGCTCTGGAGCAGATGCAGCCTTTGGCGGAAAGCCCCATCGTCTCTCCTCCCCACCAGAAGCTCCTGTCTGTCGTCCGCTCTCCCTGCTCACCTGCCAGGGCCAAGCCCTTCCCTCTGTGCCCACCCCCTGGCCACTGCAGGCCCTCACTGAATGACCACTCCCCTCTGTGCTCCCCAGCCTTGGAGCCAGCTCAGGCCTCTGGAAGGCAGCCAGACACCTCCGTTTGCCGGGTGCCATCCTTCCCCACCCACACCCACTCCATAGCACTGTGACATCTGGCTTCCACACTCCCCGCAAATGGTGGCGTGAGAGAGAGAATTTAGAACTGCAACGTGAGCAAGGATCTCTGCTCCACCTCTTAGAACTGTGTGATTTTTGCCCATGCCTGGGACCTGTGGGCAGTGGACATGCAGGCTCAGTACGAACTGTAACACCAACTCTTCAGCCTTTGTCACCTCATCTTGTCTGCCTATCCCTGACCCCTCTTCATTGCCTCCCAGGAGCTAAGGTCATATCCACCCTGTCTGCCTGTGGCTGCCAAACCTGCCGCCCCTCTCCTCGACTTAGCTTGTCTGGGTCCCACAGCTGCCTGCATGTCTCCCCTTGGGCAGCCAGCCAGCTCCTCAAATTTAACACCCCGCCCGACACTTGGACCCACTCTCATCTGTGCTGGATTTGCCAAAAGGCAGTCACAGCAGGTGCTTAAGGCCATTAAGAAAATATAAACTTCTGGGGAAAGAATGTGATATTCCAAAAATGCACCAAAGCTCCTCCCATTGTGCACCGTTCTCTGTGAGCTGCTTGGGGGAGGAGCACCTAACATCTGTGGGTAGGGACCCAGTTCTCTGCTCAGCGCTCCCTATCATCTCCAGAGCTGGTCCTCCCCAGCAGCCTTGGGCACGCTAACATCCACGTGGACTTCTCTGGCATGCCCCCACATCCGTTTTTTAAATCTTGATGCTTCTCTTGCCCCAAAGGCCCCACACGCTCCCTTCCTCTCCACCAGCCACCTCCAGTCCCTGCTTGCTTGGGTCTGCAACACAGTTGTTGCCTCCTAATGGACCCTGCCATGCCGTCCTGTGCCATGAGTCACCTCCACCAACTACAGAGCAGGCATACATGTCACACTCCTGCTCAAATAGCTCTGCCGCCCCCTCCCCCAAGTCCAAGCCCCGGCCTAGAGGTCAAGGCCCTCCCGCTGTGATTTTCACCACACCCCTCCTCGCAGACCCTGGGCTCCAGCCAAACCAGACTTCTTGCCATCTGGGAACATATGTTCCCTCTGCCCAAAATAATCTACATCCATCTCCACCTGTCAAGATCCGTCCTCGTTCAATAAATAGTACATGGACAATTGGCCATTTGAAGGAAATTTTTTAGATTCTCTGGTTCAAAGTATGCACCAAAATGTTACAAACCAGAATTAAACGTAAAACATGATGTAATCACATACGTTTTAAAAAACAGTTTAAAGTCTGAAAAATATATGATCATCAAAAGCGAGAATATATGAAAAACGAGAAGATCCTAGGATCAAAACCAAAGACCGAGATCTTCATCAGGCAGAACCAGGCCGGTCAGAACCAGGCCGGTGGGCAAGGCGCAGAGGGGCGGCAAGTCCCTCCCGAGCGGAGTCGGGTCGCCGCGGCGGGACGGCCGGCAGGACCTCAAGGAGCAGCCGCGGGGGAACCTTTCACGGAAGCCAAACGGGGTGCGGCGCCCGCAGAGGCCCATGGCCTCCCTGGACCAGATGCTTTTCACCGGACCGGCCCGCCCTCTGAGGGCGGTGGACGGAAGCTGCGTCCCCACCCCCGCCCCGCACCCCTCCTCCCCTCCGGCCCTTGGCGATGACGTCACCGCGCCCACGTGAGGCGGAGCGCCCGCCATTCCCGGGCCGTTGCCCAGCAACGCTACCGGGTCAGCTTTGTTCGGAGACCGGATGACCCCGGCATCCTCCCTCCTTTAATGCCTCTCCCTTTGGATGTCACCACAATCATAACCGCTGTCCCTACAAGGAAGTGCACTTATTTCGACGAGTCTGGCACCCGGGAAACACGCGACCGCAAAAAGGACGCACAAGGTCTCCTCCCCGGGCCCTCCCACATCCTTCACCTCCCGGGACGCTCTCCCCTTCCCAGGGCGCCGCGCGCCGCGACGTCACTGTTCTGCGCCCCGCTGCCGCCGCGGCGCGCGGCGCTTCCGGCCGCGAGGACGTGTGGGCGGGGCGGGTGGCGTCAGGGGGCGCGCGCCGGAAGCTGGCGCGAGCCGGGCGGAAGTGGCGGGGCGGAGCGCGGGGCGATGGGGGGCGGCGGCGGCGGCGGCGGCCGGCGATGAGCAGCGGGAGCGCGTGAGCGGCCGGCGGGCGAGGCTGGGGGCCCCGGAGAGCGAGCCGCAGGGCGGAGGGCGGGCGCGAGCGCGGCGGGCGGCGGCGGCGGCCGAGGCGCGGCGGCGGCGGCGACGGCGGCCGAGAAGATGGCGGACGGCGACAGCGGCAGTGAACGCGGCGGCGGCGGCGGGCCCGGCAGCTTCCAGCCCGCGGCCCGCGGCGGCGAGCAGGAGACTCAGGAGTTGGCCTCGAAGCGGCTGGACATCCAGAACAAGCGCTTCTACCTGGACGTGAAGCAGAACGCTAAGGGCCGCTTCCTGAAGATCGCCGAGGTGGGCGCGGGGGGCTCCAAGAGCCGCTTGACGCTGTCCATGGCGGTGGCCGCTGAGTTCCGCGACTACTTGGGCGATTTCATCGAGCACTACGCGCAGCTGGGCCCCAGCAGCCCGGAACAGGTGGCGGCGGCGGCGGCGGGCGCCGAGGACGGCGGCGGGCCGCGGCGCGCGCTCAAGAGCGAGTTCCTGGTGCGCGAGAACCGCAAGTACTACCTGGACCTCAAGGAGAACCAGCGCGGCCGCTTTCTACGCATCCGCCAGACAGTCAACCGCGGCGGCGGCGGCCCCGGGCCCGGCGGCCTGCAGAGCGGGCAGACCATCGCGCTGCCCGCGCAGGGCCTCATCGAGTTCCGGGACGCCCTGGCGAAGCTCATCGACGACTACGGCGGCGACGACGACGAGCTGGCGGGGGGCCCGGGCGGTGGCGCGGGGGGCGCGGGCGGCGGCCTTTACGGCGAGCTCCCAGAAGGCACCTCCATCACCGTGGACTCCAAGCGCTTCTTCTTCGACGTGGGCTGCAACAAGTACGGCGTGTTCCTGCGAGTGAGCGAGGTGAAGCCGTCCTACCGCAACGCCATCACCGTCCCCTTCAAGGCCTGGGGCAAGTTCGGGGGCGCCTTTTGCCGGTACGCGGACGAGATGAAAGAGATCCAGGAGCGGCAGAGGGATAAGCTGTACGAGCGACGCGGTGGGGACGAGTCGGAGGGCGAGGAGGTGGACGAGGATTGAAGTGCGTCGCTTCCCCGATGGGGCCCCCAGCCCCGCCACCATTCCCTTGGCTGGAGAGCCCCCTTCCTGCTCATCCCCAGGGAGCTAGCGGAGGCGGAGCAAGGGGGCCCCGTCGGGAGAACACAAAGTTAAAAAATAATACAGTTCATTAAGAGAAATAACCACAAAAGAACAGTCGCGGACAATTCGGGAAAAGCAGCAAAGTTCCAAGGAATTGACAGCAGCCTGCAAAGAGGAGACAACCTGAGCAAAATCGTCTTGGTTTCCGTAGTTTCCAGTTGGGGTTTGTGACCCCGCCAGGGTAGCCCTGCAGCGGGGGCAGATCCTAACGTGCCCAGGGCCAGGGAACACTCGAGTTCCCCAGACCCGTCCATGACAGCTGCATTTGTGTTCTACCCGGATGTCCTGGCCTGACGATCTCTCCGGACCTCACTGTTCTGGGGTCGATCTCTTCACCTCCATTGAAATGAGCATATTGGATCTAGGTCTTCGTGGAATTCTTGAGAAGAGAGAGGCCTTGGCCTTTGCCCAGTTCTGAGGGTACAGGGTTCATGAAAAGGAGTGCAACTTTAAATAATCATGGACAGGGCAGAATAAGAATTCCAGAAGCCACCGGGGAATACAGAAACAAATTGGGTCCATTTTGTCTGAAATGGTTTTGCGTGGAACCTGGACCAGTGTCCGTGTCTCTTTGTGGCATTGTTTTCCTGGTGCAAATGGATTCAGATGTCAGTCCTTCAACTAGAATCTGTTACTAAAGGATTTTAGAAGCTGGCCACGTTTTTTTCCGAGCCAAGAGCGATTTTACATTGGGGGCTGCTGAGGTAGGCACAGGAAGAAATCCGGCATCAAGCACAGGGAGGACTGTTTGAGTGGATTAGTTGCTGCTCGCTAAAGTCCTTCCCCCGGTCTCTAGACACGGAGGTCATGACCAAGAGGTGGCTTAGGGATGAAGGAGAGCCAGGTCCCTGTGGCTGCTCCGCCTGAGCCACTGAATTATGGCTAATTCGGCTGTTTGGGCCACTGGTTGGCTGAGGGATTTTCAAGCCTAAAACTTGAAGATACCTACAAGAGGAACAGTGTGGCTACAAGCCTGAGCTTTAATGGAATATATGTCCTCGCAGTAAAGTTGGAAATAACCAAAACTGAAGTCTTCACCTACCTTCAGTTCCGTCTGTGGATTTGTTCACATACTAAAGATCCTCAGGTCCAGAATTCCAGCAGCATCTATTCTTTTAAAGTCAGTTTTTAAGAACTCGATCCATTGTTTCAGTACCTCCCGATCAAAGTTGGCAAGTGATGGATGAGTGATTGGAGCAGTGTGCCCTTTAGAAGCTGAGATCCATCGGAATGGAGATGAAGGGAACGTGCAAATGCTGACTATGTCCTGGAAGCATTTTTAGACCATCCTGAAATTTCAACAGACTGGCTTTTGCCAGTTTATCCAGCTGTTTTTCAAGAATAAAAGTTGGGGTTTTCAAGGATCGCCTCTTCTATATTTTACATGGATTTTCAGTAGAAATGATTTTTACTAATCAAGTTAATCCCACCCCATCACAAGGTATTTCTAGAAGTGTCACAGACCTAGGTGACTTTGAATTGAACGGGAGCTAACGTTCTTTCCAAAGTTTGTAGGTATCCTTTGTGCGACACCTTCTCAACCAGGAGGCAAGTAACCCCACCTCCACGATCTTAGTATTTTTTTTTTTAACTGCATGCCTGCCCTTTATCTGAGCTGCCATTTAATTTATTGCATATCCTTTTATTATCTGAGTTTGGTATTCAATCTCTACAATCCTTTTGTATTTATTGGGAAATAAGTAATCAACAAAAAGGTCGTCTTCATGCATCGTGGCCGAGAGGGAGGGAAAGAACTGTACATAAAATTAGGCTTTTTTAAAAAATTAGACTATGATTCAGAATACTGTTGATCTTAGTTTTGTTTTTAAAAAAAAAACAAAAAAAAAACAGTGGAAGAGCCACAAACATTGGTGCCCTTTTCAGACTCTTTCTGTACTCTCATCCTCCACAGTAGACTTTTTAAACAGATTTTTTTTAAAGCTTTTTCTTTTTTTAAAAGAAACTTTCTCCGTCGCAAAGAATGTTTCCTAAACTGTATGGGAGCAATAGTATTTTTGATGTTTTAATGACATCCGTATATACTTGTACTGTATTTTGTACCACAAGGCAGCTGTTTTCAATAATGTCCTGCTGTATTGACCTATGTGTTTTGAGTGTCGATTTCTTTGCTGCGGAGAACAAATCCCTAAACCGTTTCCATAAGGGCGCCGCGAAGCTAGCGTGAGGTTTGCAGAAACTGTTTCAGTTTCCAACTTTGAGGCAGCACTGACAAGCCAGGTTGCAGCTCTCCGTGAACTGCCGTGACTTGTTCGTTTTCAAGCTGCGTACAATTCCTGTTTAGACCAACTTGTTTTCTTGCTTCGGTGGTGGTTCTGTTGCTCAGCTCGAGTGAGCCAGTTCAATTTTGCAAAGGTGCAGCGCCTCCCCTTTGGAAGGGGTTGGTGTATTTTTTTTTCTTTCCTTTTTGTTTGGCCGAATTGGAGTAACTAGATTCTGTAGAAATGACAGGGTCTTCACAATCCTTCACCAGTGGCTACTAAGCTATAATTAGCTGAAGAGAAAGAATGTGGAAGTGCTCTGAGGCATACAGAGTATATGCCAAGAACACTACCATATATGGCATCAGCTTTGGTTACCAGAGAAATTTTCTTAGTCATTAGACCGTATAACAGTAATATATCATATGTAAATCTTTAGATGTCAATTTGAGAATCCTCCAAAAAAAGGAGCAAAGAATGCATAAGCTATGTGTTGGAAAAAGTAATTTATATTAAAATTTTGACCTGCCTACGTAAGATTAAGTGGTAAACGTCATAGTGGTGGGTTTTTAAGTCTTAACCAATCTCAAAGGTTTGTTTCTCCTGCAGGGGGTGGTTCGCTGCCTCTCTTCTCGCTGCAGGAAGATTACAGAAGGGTGTGGACTAGTTGTAGCATTTCACTGACCCTGATTCCACTCACTGTTCTGGGGCAATAGAAATCCGCGAAGCACGGAGACTGCTCTTTTGATGTGTGGCCTCTTGACGAGGCAGGATTTCAGAACTCCTTCAGAAACAGCGCTTAGCAAAGAAAATCTGTTAATTCCAGTCAGAAAAATGGCATTACAGACTCTGGGAAACAACCAGATTTTTTTTTTTTGGTTCTGGTTTTCATCCTCTACTACGAACAGTGATTTAGGGTTTGTCCTTTAACCTTGGCAAGCATCCCGGCTAATCACATGTTCAAAATAGTTCTAAGAAGTGGGGAACGAAAATTCTTTTTACGATCATTGGTAGAGTGTTTCTCAAGCCAGTGCCATTCTGGACACGAGAAGTCCAATGGCAGGAACGGAATCAAAAGAGCGAAACTCTGTGGCGAGATCCCGCCATCGCCTCGTGGTTTCTATTGTCCCCACTGTCGTTCGAGTAGCGGGGCGGTTCTAGTCCGCAGAGAAAGCCTTCAGTGCATGTGCTGCACAGAGCGCCACGTGAATCTGTATGGCACCCAAAACTCAAAAGTGGAAACCCAATGGGAAACGCAGACACCCTGAGCTGCCATGGGAGGCGTGGAGTCGGTCAGAAGGGCTGTGGCCGTGGCACACACACGGCCACTTGTAAGGTCACTTTCCACAACGGTTTGCTGCCAGCCGGTGGAGGGGCTGCGGGGGGCACGGGCGGCTCGGCCCCTCCTGCTCCCTCCGGCCCCTCCCTCGCCTGGCAGTAAATTGCAGGTCTTTCAAGGAGACACAAGCTTCAGTTTTCTCAAAACAAAACAGTTATCCTGTCTTATCTGAAAAAGTGCAGGGTTGTGGGCAGAAGAGGCTGGTTATAATAATGCCCTCATATTGAGTGGTCTGTAAACGGCTACACACTTCAGGCGCATAGTTGCTGAGGATGCTTTGTTCTGTGTGACCTTGACCGGCTCTACTGGAGGGTAGAGTGACCTGCACAAGGTATCGAGCGGTAACTATGGCTTGGCGTCCGCCTTGCTCTGGAGGCGGATGACCTTAGGGAGAAGCTTGAGTGTGTAAGCCATGCACATACGTATTCTTCACTGTAAAATTTGTTTTCATTTTTAACCCAGTTACGGTACTTTGTCCAATGCACAACTGATCTCTCAGTAGATATTCATTTGCAAATAACGTGGCCTTGATCAGTGAGAGGGACGGAGGGAAGTGACCTCATGGGTGCGAAGGTGACTCACCGAGAGGCCTTGTGCGGGCCACTCTTGGTGTCCTATGCGTGCCTGGTCCGGCTCCTTTCCAAACCTGGGGAAAGTTCGTGGTTTTGACCCTGGAGTTATCAATTCAATTGAGTTGTCTTCTATTTTTAGGAAGGATCAGAATTGCTCTGATAAGTAACAAAGTTGACTGCTTTGGTGTCCAATCTCAGGTTTTAGAATAGAGAGAGTGGTGTAAAATCCCACTGTTAACTCTTCAAACGATTTTAATGCAATCCACCCTAAAAATCACATGCACGAGGCCTGTTCAGAGAGCAGAGCCTCCCATCGTTTTGCTCCTCTTCCACTTTGTACTTCACTTGAGAAAGTGTCGAGTGATCTTACATTGTATATTTCCATTTGAACCCCGACATATTTCTCAAAGATAAAGCACTTTTTGATAATGAAATTCATGGGATCTTCATGTGATGTGGATCATGGTTTCTCAGGCTCCCTTAGGTAATCTGCTTACGAATATTGTTCTGTGTAAGAAGAGTGAAAACCTTTGCTAATGTTAGGAAGTTTGTATTGTTGATCCAGAATGCATTCTGCTAGCTTCCAGTCGATGGGAGAGTAAACAATGCTGCAATCACAATTTAAAAAGTTACTTTCCCTTAAGCCTTAAGGTAACTTTTTTTTTTTTTTCCTGTCAACAACAGCACTGAAGTTAGAGAAGTGAATGAGATTATCAGTTTTCAGGGTTGGTTTTAGAGTACTGTAAATCCATGAGCTGTCTTCCTAAACAGTTACTATCCCCCCTTGAATAAACTGGATAGTGGGCGCATGGGTGGGCTGGGGGGATAACTTGTAGAAAAGAGAAAAGAAAGAAAACCACATTTACCTTAAGAAAAATACAGACACAAAAAGTGCTTGTCGGCGCCCCGTTTTTGAAATTGCAGATAGAGGGCGGATATGGCAAAAATGGAATCTCATTTTCCCAGTTTCTAAATCTAGGAAAGCAAAGTCATTGATTATCAAACACCCCCCCCCCAAGTCTTAAGAGCTCACACTCGGGGACAGTGAGTTCATTTATCCCAGTTCGAGAGTTAAAGTCACTGTTTCCAGCCCTTGGTCTTAAAATGTAGTTTCATTACTGATGGATTCAACAGACCCTTCTTTCAATAAATGTGGTCCAGTGGTCAGGATGAAAATCTGATTTGGAAAATAAAAAAATAATAAAGGTGTATCATGAAGACTTAACTACTCTGGCAAGTTCCAGGTGATACCCGTTCCCCTTGATCCAAGTAAGACTTTTATGAATGTATTCTGTATTCCCTGAGGAAACAGGGAATATGCCATCAGTGTGATTACCTTGTTCACCATCTTTTCCATTTCGTTTGCAAATCTGACTCCTGCCTCTCGAGTTAGACATGCGGACCGGGAGCGGTAAAGCCACGGGAAAACACCGCAGACATCGTGTGGGTCGTTTCCCTGCTCCGCGGGGCTCCTCATCGCAGGAGAGCAGAGCTTTGTTTGAAGCCAAGATGTTGTTTTCCCCCATAGGTGATTGTAAGAGACAGTCTGATGAAGGAGCGTGACCGTACTTTTGACTAGCATGAGATCGTGAGTCTAGGAGCAAATGTCGAGTGCCCTGTGTGGGAAATGTCCACCGACCCGGATAAGAGAGGGTCGATTGTGTCTGTAGGACGGTGACCTGTGGGGCCATCCTACTGAGGGAAAGCGGTGGATGCCTTCGCGTTGCCCGTGCGCGAGCCAGGGTGTTGCAGGTGCCGCGAGCTTGTCTTTCTTTCCTGCCTCCAGTAAGTCCTGCAGCAGACTTTCCCCGGTCTCACCCTGTGTCGTAAGAGCAGGCTAGTTCAAAAAAACCCTGTTGGAAACAGAATGGCAAGTAGGATATTCCTTCCCTTTTTAAATTCCCTTTTCAGGGACACACAAGTGCAGGGAGAGAGGCCCAAGAAAATTGCAGGACAGGATTCTCTCACGAAGCACATTTGTGTCGTAGGGATTTGGGGGTGTCGTTGCTCATCGCTCCGATACGAGGCATAAACCTGCAGGTCACCTCCGCGCACAAAAGCTCTCTGGATTCCTAGAAATTCATAGATGGAGCAGAAGTCCAAGCACAGGGCGCACTTCTAGAGCCCAGTTTTACGTGTTGTGCCCGCAGGAGAGTGTATGTGGGGTCTTTCTCAGTCATCATCAGTATGCGTGTGATAGCTAAGATGATTGGTGTATTTGAACCGTTAGTGGGGATTTAGTCATCCTTTTGCTCCTTCGTGCAAATGTTTTTCCAGGATCATTTCTCAGAGTCCATTTGTCTTCTGATACGTTTCCAGACAGCACACTTTCCATCCTGTAGGAACCCTCACTGCCGGTCATAATCGCCAGGGGCTTCCTTAGACTAGACGGTTCACTCCAAAGTTGGGACTGATGTCCTGCCCGTAGAGACTCTGCGGAAGTCGTTTCAATGATTTAAAACCAAATCTTGGTGGCAGGAGACCGAGCTTCCTGATCTAGACGGACAACTAGGTACTTAAAAAGGGGTTTGGGGGTGTCTTCAGTCTCTGTGTAAATACCCACATCCTTGTACGTTGTAAACCAAGTGTGTATTCCTGTGTATGAATTTGTAGAACTGATTTCTGCTTCAAGAGAAGCCGCACCTTTAATTTTATAAGGTCCCCTCCACCCATAACCCTATAAATATTTGTAAATAGAACACTAAAATTTGTAGCGATAGGATCAACTTGGGAATATCTGCTGAGAGACCAAAAAGTTCATTTTTTTTAAGTACCTTGGTTAAAGAGTAAAGATTATTCCTCTTATTTTTTAAAAGAAGAATGCACTTTAACAGCTGCATGGGCGATTCAAACAAGCCCGTGAGGTGCAGTGCCGTTCAGAAATCACACTTCCTGGATACCGTTCAGAAGCAGAGTGTAGACGGGCTGTTGCGCTCACGGCCTGGAGGTGGAAGCCCGGGTGCCAGTCCGCGTGGACGCGAGCAAGGCAGCCGCGAGAGCACAGCCGGAAGCTTCTGACAGGCCTGTGACAGGCGGGTCCCGTATTGACCACTAACTAGCAAAACGGACAGAAACACAGAGACAAAAGTTGAAGAATCCTTACTGCTGGTGTGCACTCCTTACAGTAGCAGATTTTGCAAATGGAGTTTTACAGTCTATATTTAAAAATTGTATGTTTGTAACAAATAAAGTATGCGGAAAAGTGAATGACTGTGTGCTGGCATCTCTGATTCCAGGAAGCAGGGGGTGATGGGGAGGGAAGGACCCCTCTGCACGCTGGGCTCACGAGTGGGCCTGGAATTGGGCGAGTTCCCTTCTGGAAGGACCCAGAAGCCCTCTCGGCTGTCATCGGGAAGACAGCCCGCGAGTCCCAGAGCCCTCGGGGGTACGAGGCCCTTCGTGCGTCTGTAAGCATCTGCAGGAAGTTGGGGTTGTGTGTTAGTCTCCTGCTGCGGTCCCTATCCCAGAAAGGCCACTAGTCGCTGTCGTTTCTGGCCTTCTGGCTATTAAGCCCTGTCCTTCCCAGTGGTGGCGAGAAACTGCTCCCCCGGGGTCACCCCTTGGCCGTCACAGCTGACTGCCCATGGAGCGGGTAGGCCAGTGCTCCCCGGCCTGGAAGGAAAAATAAAACTCTTGCATCCTAGATCCCAGCCGGGGTCCCAAACCTTTTGGCCTCAGGAACCCCTTTACACCTACCTACAGACTCCCCCCAAGGAGCTTTTATCTTGCAGGCCAATGTCAACTGATACCTATCATATTAGACGTTTAATTTTAAGACAAAAGTATGCACCCCGTGGGCTACCAGCCACAGCTCTCCTGGAAAAGGCGGGCTGGTGAGAATGAGGTCAGAGGCAGGCAGCACTGTGGCTGGGCGGTGGTCCTGACTCAAGGACCCCAGTGGCCCCCCTGCTGAAGATGAGGCATGGAGAGTAGTGCAGCTATCACCCCCTGGTGCCCCCGGGTTTCTCCAGCTGACTTACAGACTCTTGCTATGGAATACCCCCTCTGTGCCCATCCCCATGGTGTCCCTGGGACTCGTGGCCCTGGCAGTGGCCTGCGCTGCAGACCCCGTCGGGGAGCCACAGGCCCCCTGCACCAGAGCCTTTGGGATACAGACAGAGGTGTCCTGAGCGCTTTGTTCTAGCTTTTTAAGCTCCTCCTGAGTGGGGGATGCGAACCAGCGGCCTGCGGGATCTCAGGGAACCAAGAGAGATGGTGAAGGGCTGGGACTCTCTGCTGCAGGAAAAGTAAAGAAACAGGATGGCAGAGCAGTCCCTGGACTGGCTTTACCTCGTGGCCCTGGTGCCTCGACTGCCCACACCTCGACCCACGCCTGAAACGACAACTCCTCAGGACGGTTTGCAGGGGGCAGCCCTCCCCGGGGAGTCCGGGGCTCCTGTTCGCTCCCAGGGTGGGGCTTGGGGTGCTGCACCCCTGGCGAGCTCCCAGGGGCAGGGACAGGACCGCACTGTGACCCACAGGGAGCTCAGAGCCCACTCAGGCTGCAGGGGTGCTTTCCCGGCCCGTGGGCCTTTTGGTTGCCGTGAGCTCACTTCTGTCCCTGGCTCTGTCACACGCTAGCAGGGTGGCTCTGGGCAAATACCTAACACAGAAATCCTTGGGGTCCCCCGCTGGTCTGGTGTCCGGAGCAGCCACCTGGTGGCCGCTACTGGAATCTGTACGGGACTGAGTTTGGTCCTCTAGAGCCCCTACGTGCAGGCATGCCCCGGCTGCAGAAGACGAAGAAGAAGAAGAAGGCGCAGTGAGAACAGTGGGATTCTGGGGAGAAGGAGGGGGAAGCCGAGTCCCGCGCGCGGTCTCCTGGAGGCCAGGACCGGCCGCAGCCAGTGCATCTCCCTCCTTAGCGACCGCCCTGTGCGCGATCTCAGATCCCCAGACGCCCCTCCGCAGACCTCCAGGGTGGGGGGGCCCGTGGGCCCAGCATGGGCGGCAGACACGGGAAGCAGTGGGGAGCCGCTCGCTGGGCTCTGGGAGGTGCTGGAGCGCACCTGGGGCGGGGGGAGGATAGGGCTCCGGGTGATGCGCCAGGTGCCTCTGCTCCCCGCCTGTGCTCTCCACCACCACCGAGAGAGGCCCTTGGGGTCCAGCTGATCCAGTCTCCACAGCTGGGAAGCAGACAGCAGCCCAAGCCATCAAGATGGGGCCCGGCCTCCACTCCTTGAGGAGACAGCCCCGCTGAAGCTAGAAGGTGGTACCCAAGCGGGAGGTGACTTCTCTCGGGCCACCGCGGGCGGTTCGCTGTTTAGACCTCAGGGCCCCAGTTCGGGCCTCCCAGCTCGTTAGTGGAGAGGAGTGAGCACACATCTAAGCCAGTTCTCAGGGCTGCTGCCCCATTCCCATGCCTGGGGCGGCAGGCAGTGCACCAAGGTCTGCAGGACCTCCTAGAGTTCCTACAGAAAAGCAGCCATGGAGAAACGGTGGGTCCCACTCATCAATGTCCTCAGGGTATGGTGTCTGAGAACAAAATTAAAACAGGTCCCCAAAGTTAAAACAGAAAACCGTGCTGATTTGGTTCATCGGTGTCAGGGACCCAGAAGGAAAATGCTAGTCTTGTATCAGGGTGAGCCCAACTCAACTGTGAGGACCAACAGCTCGCTCTAGACCCTCCAATCATGCTTTCCCTCCCAGAACACAAGCGGTTCCAAAGGCACATTGCAGGGGTGCGTTGGAGTCGGACAGGTACTTCATATGAAGCCAGCGGGAAGAGCAAGTGGACCTGAAAAGGGCCCCTTTTATGCTATTTTGTACTTTTTCCCAGCCTAGGTGTCAAACCAAGAAACAGCCAAGTTAATAAGTAAGAACAGCCAGTGGTCCGTTACTCAAGTGCACACCAGGCTTCCCAGGGCAGAGCTCAGGGTGTGGACTGAAGCTGCGGGTGGGGGCCCAGACACAGCCTTGCTCCGGCTTCCCCAACTTCTTCCTCCCCAGGCTCTGCCAGGAAGCCCTCCTAGACTGTCCCACCCTCAAAATCGTCCTGTCCTTTGCTCATTTATTCGGCACCCCTCATAACCGGTGGGCATCTTTTTGGCAATTAAAATCTCCAGGGCCTCCTGGGTGGCTCAGTCAGTTAAGCGTCTGCCTTCCTCTCGGGTCATGATCCCAGGGTCCTGAGATCGAGTCCCACATTGGGCTCCCTGCTCAGTGGGGAGTCTGCTTCTCCCTCTGCCGCTCCCCCTGCTTGTGTTCTCTCTCTCTGACAAATTAATAAATAAAACCTTTAAAAAATTAAATAAAATCTCCAAACTTTCTTTTATTATAAAAATTCGGGCATACTCATTTTGACAGATGTGAACAGTGGAAAATCACTGGAAAGAAATAAAAATGAATGTTCTCTCTTTCTCCAAACCCACTCCTTAAAGGTAACCACTGGTAAACAATTCAGCATGCATCCTTTTGAAAAATGTTGATAATTTAAAAAAAATCTCAGCAGTGGTAAGTGCCCACCACATTTATGTATGGTTTTTGTTTAGATTATTTATTTATTTATTTGTTTATTCATTCATTCATTCATTCATTTGAGAGAGAGAGAGAGGGAGAGGGAGAGGGAGAGAAAGCACAAGGCGGGGGGGGGGAGGGGCAGAGGGAGAGGGAGAAGCAGAACCCCAGCTGAGCAGGGCTCCCGACCTGGGGCTCGATCCCAGGACCCTGAGACCATGACCTGAGCCAAAGGCAGACGCTTCACAGACTGAGCCACCCCGGCGCCCCTGAATGTATTGGTATATATTGAGAACATGTCGCATTGGCTCACCAGGTAAAATGACACAGCATCCTCGGTAGGTACACTGATGGCTCTTCCTTGCGTGTTGCTCTGGGCCACAAAGCCAACTCCGATGCAGAAACTGAATTGAAAAGTAACCTACTTTTTCACGATTTTAGGTTCCATTGAGTCAGGCACGGGCACACCCATCTTCCCTAGAGGCAAAACAAAAACTTTTGAGCCTCTGGAATTGAGAGAAAAGTGTCTTTATTTCGTGAGCTCTGATGAATGGAGCAATTGTTTGCTGGTTGTGCTTCTGATCGACTTTGTGTGTGTTTCAGGACAACAGCTCGCAGTCACATTCAGCAGTCGAGAAAGGGAGTGATGGTCACCTGCTCTCAGGCATCCGGCGACCTGCGTGTCTGTGTCACGAGACTATCGTGCAATTTAGGAACAAGAAAAGTTGTGGTTTTGTTTTTTTTTTTATTCTGTGACCTACAGTGAGGATTTCCTGACCGTACCTACATCTCGCTGCTTCTGACCTTGAAGCTTTGGCTTAGAATTTGGAGAGAGAGCCTTTGTGAATACGCACGTCGTGTCCCTAGCAATGCCTAGTTCAGAACATGAGGTCAGCCTCAAGCATAAATAATACAAAAAGAGAAAGCATGTTCGGTTCTCAGGAAGAATGGCTGAAAACAGTGTGCCAGGGGCAGGAGAGCTGCTGTCAGCAGTGTGGAACGTTCTCCTGCAGCAGCTGCTGTTTCCTGGCTGTGAAAACCCAGCTGGGGACGTCACTCAGGCAAGTGACTCATCAGGACAGGGGGTCTCATTTGTCTGCTCAGCTGACACCACGCCTTTCCTGCGGAGGCCACGAGCTTGCTTTGAATACACCTGCTGGCCTCTTCCAGACCTCTGGCAGCTGAAGGTTTTCTCTTCTGTGGACGGGACTTAGGATAAAACAAGTCTGGGGGGACACCAGGGCTTCTCACTCCGGGTTTCTACACTGTCCCTGCCATTTGCCTTCCAGGTCCCCACACTTGGAGGGAGCCAGCCCTTCGGGTTCCCTGAAAAGCTGCTTTCACCTACCCTCCAAGGGCCAGGCCTGACCTGGTGGCGAGGGTGCATTTTAGAGCAGGGCTGGGGGCACGGGCAGGGACATTAAGCCCACAGTGTGACAGGCTGAGCACCTGCCGAGCCCACAAACCGGGTCCTCCCAGGACTCAGCGAGCAGGACTTCACATGTTTTCACTCTGCATCAAGGAGCACACTTCCCCTTTGTGCAGAAGAAGGTAACCCCCACTGTTAAATCTCAATGCATGTGAAAGATGATTGCCAAAGGACGCTTTCCAGTTACAGCCCTCCAGACTGAGCCGGGGTCCCAGAAGAAGAGCAGAGCTGCTCTCGAACGAGTTGTGCTTCAGCGCCCTGTGCTAGGAGCGTTTTGGGGCCTTCTAGACCTAAATGGCCCAAGGGCAGCCACAGTTAAGAACAGCACTAGTCTGCCACGGCCGTTTCCGGACTCTTTATGTGGGTCCTGGGGATTCTGGATGCATAAAGGTAAAAGCAATCACACACAAGAAGAAATAGGTACAGACAACTCAGAGAAAAAAAGTGCCACCAGTGGTCCATGATTGTATGAAAATCAACTCCCTCATAATAAGAGAAATACAAAGTAAAACTGAGATGCTATTTCTCACTCCACAGGTAAATCCTCGGGTCCATGGGCACTCACGTATTGCTGCGGGAGCACACAGCCCCCCGGGAAACGGTCTGGAGAGATCTAGCACAATGACCCGAGAAGCTGGCCTTTGACCCGGCAATCCTGATTCTAGGCATCCTGGCAACGCTGTGGCAAATGCATGGCCGCTGGGCCCCCTTGTCCCTATGTTCTCCACAGTGAGGTCTCACAGGTGAATTTTTATGGCCCCAACATTTACGTTTGCTACTCATTTTTTTAAAAAGATTATATTTATTTATTTGACAGAGAGAGAGAGACAGCCAGCAAGAGAGGGAACACAAGCAGGGGGAGTGGGAGAGGGAGAAGCAGGCTCCCAGCGGAGCATGGAGCCCGATGCGGGGCTCGATCCCAGAACCCCGGGATCACACCCTGAGGCAAAGGCAGACACTTAAGGACTGCGCCACCCAGGTGCCCCCGCTACTCATTTTTGACCAAATGTCTATGTTGAACTATTATACTGTATTCCTAACCTTTTCTTTAGGGCAAGCTGAAAACTATTTTATTCGGAATACTAAAGCAATTTCCTCTTCCTTTTGTCTTTTCACCGACTACAAGTCAAATTTGAGGAGCCTCAGATTTTTGATTGTTTTAAAAAGAAATTACAGGCCTGGGGGGGGTTTCTTTTTGAATAAACAGATGTTGGCATTCATTACAATTTAACATCTGGCTTTTTCTTTTTTTCTTTTTTTTGGTAAGATTTTATTTATTTATTTGTTAGAGAGAGAGAGCACAAGTAGGGGGAGTGGCGGAGGGAGAAGCAGGCACCCTGCTGAGCAGGAAGCCCAATGTGGGGCTTGATTCCAGGACCCTGAGATGATGACCTGAGCCGAAGGCAGCTGCTTAACTGACTGAGCCACCCAGGTGCCCCTAATGTCTTGCTTTTTTCTTTTTTGAGTCTACCTTTTCAAATAGATAACATGTTTCAAAATCAAAACAATATAAAAAGGAGATTGAAGTCTTGCTCCCTACTGACTCCATCCATCCCCTTCCTCCCATGGTGACACTTGCCTTGGACTGGACAGTCGCATGCTGCCTGTCACCTCAGGCCCCCCCCCATGTTGCCCACCAGTTGTCATGTGTTACAGGGTATTATTTCCACTTTTGTTAGAACGAGAAGACAGGAGCTTAGGGACTGCTGGCTTGTCCCGGCTTGGTACTGAGTACGGCAGACAGAGTGCACGCTTGACGACGTCGTTAAAGTTGAGAAGAGACCAGCAATGACCTTCTCTGTGCCTGACCTTTCCAAACCCAACAGATCATGTCCCTGTCAAGCCCGAGGGGAGGGTGCTCGCCCTTGGGGTGGCTGGGAACAGGTAGTGGTGGGAGGTGGTGTGAAGGCTGCTGTCTGGGGTCAGCGGGAAATCCTAGGTGACGGGTGTTTGAACTGCGTACAGAACGAACCCCAAATGTTCTTGCTACAGTGCCTTTATCATTTAGTGTGTGGTGGAAATCTCTAACTAACCATTTTTTATAATGCTTTACTATTCCACGATAAACTCTTCCAGCAAGAGTGAGCTTTAAAAAGTACGTATCTGGAGCGCCTGGGTGGCTCAGTCAGTTAGGCGTCTGCCTTCGGCTCAGGTCATGATCTCAGGGTCCTGGGATCGAGTCCCACGTCGGGCTCCCTGCTCAGCGGGGAGCCTGCTTCTCCCTCTCCCTCTGGCCCTCTCCCTGCTTGTGCTCACTCTCTCTTTCGCTCTTTCTCTGTCTCTGATAAATACAATCTATAAAAAAATAAAAAATAAAAAAGTATGTATCTAATGTGCTCCTGGCTGGCTCAGTCGGTAGAGCAAGCAGCTCTTGATCTCGGGGTCACTGGGCATAGAGATTGCTTAAAGAAACTTAAAAAAATAAAGTGTGTATCTAACAAAAACTGAGTGAATACAGAGTGTCCATTTCCACACGTGACTTGCAGTGAAGTTTTGTTGACCTTGATGTCCTAGCAAGTTCAATGGCTGGAATACCAGGGACACGAATCTGCAGCTCTAACTTCAAAAACCAGCAGTTGCTTTAAATAAACTTTGCCCAGAGACAAGGATAGCTGTTAATACATAGACGACTTTAGCAGAATCATTTCCAGTCACGTGATACCAGTTCAATCAGTGCCTTGACCTGACAGAATCAGCAACTTTATCAGTTCTCCTAAGGTTCAAATTTTCACTCGGTCCTTATGATCAATGCTGATGGTGAAATCATCTGATACCGTTTGAATGTTACTACGAAATCAGTTTAAAAGTTCAACAGCTGGGGGAGCCTGCCTGGCTCCTGGGGAGACCATGGGACTTCTGATCTCAGGGTTATGAGTTTGAGCCCCACCTTGGGCATAAAGCTTAGCTTAGGGGGAAAAAAAAGAGTCCAACAACTAAGACGAAATTGATCTTGTGGTACTCTGAATGCACAGTGGAGTGGAGCCTAATGGTGCAAAAAAGTGCTTGCAAGATGAAGAAAGCTATGGAGCGTAAGTGCACTTGGAACCGGACGTGGAGCGCATAACTCATAAGGAGTCCAGGCAAGCTGTGATCGCCTCCCCACTCAAACGTGCGGCGCAGTCGTCAACTTTGAACAAGCTTCAGAGCAGCTAACCTACCAAATTGTTGTCAGACGGTGAACGTTGAATCTAACAAGCACTTGATGTGGGTTTTCTCTCTTTGTTGTTCAATATCCTATTTTAGAAATGCTTGAGCCTTTGAAAATCAACACATACTGAATTGAATTGGCATTTCTCCTTGTAAATGAGGTCTCTAAATTTTGGTAGTATTTGGTTCAAAATCAATTGGAAATCGTTCAACTAAGCAACTGATGCATGAATTGGTAAGAGACTTCAGCTTTTGATGCGTCCTGAATTGTCATTCTCCGCTATTCCCAAATAAATCCATTTTAGCTGGTGGGAAAAAAAACACAAAAAGGAAAGACACTTCAGCTTTTTTTTTTTTTTAAGATTTTATTTATTTATTCGCCAGAGAGAGACAGCCAGCGAGAGAGGGAACACAAGCAGGGGGAGTGGGAGAGGAAGAAGCAGGCTCATAGCGGAGGAGCCTGATGTGGGACTCGATCCCATAACGCTGGGATCACGCCCTGAGCCAAAGGCAGATGATTAACCGCTGTGCCACCCAGGCGCCCCAACACTTCAGCTTTTGAAACTGTTAGTTGTGATTATTGGAAGCCACGCTGGGAAACAGGAAAACAGTGAACGTGGTCCCTTCAGAAGGAAGGGAAGGATGAACAAATTAAATAATGGCAGAGCACTCTGGGATATCTCAGCTTGTGGACAGACTCTTTTAGCGGAATTCCTATTTTAAATTGGATAAACGTTTATTCTGTCCTGCGATGGACTGAAATCGAGAGGGTCTTCTGTGTCGTAGCATCGAAATTTGGTGAACAGTCAAAAGAATCAGAGACCGCTTACAAACGACTTGACACAACTCACACGGCCTTTCCAGATCTTTCTCTCGTATAAAATGTGGATCATAGATTGTACTTTGCTTTTTATTATAAGGATTGAAAAGCATGCATGGAAGACACTTAACACTAAGGAAGGTGTCTAGCACAAGGAGGTAGGCTTTCAAATTTTAAGGCTGCATGAGTTTTAACTCTTGAAAAATGTAGTCATTTGTTCTATTATCACATTAATTTTTAATTTTACTTCTCTTCTCCCCCATGTAAAATTAAAATATTTTTAAATGCATTTTTCATAAAGGCACTTATAAAGCTGACACATAGCCAAGGAACACAATTTAGAAAATACCAAAGAGTATTCAAAAGCCAACCCACATCCCACCCTAAATAATTCATTGTTAAGTGTTGATTCATTTCCTGGCAATGCATTTCTATGTGAATGACTGAATGAGAAAAAGAAAGCGAATTCTCTGCACTCAGCTTCCAGCACCATTTCTTGAAAAGACTGTGCTTTGCACATTGATTCATCTCGACACACTTGTCAAATAAATACCAAGTGACCAAGGAAGGACTCCGGTCAATGCCACTGATCTATCTACCCTATGCCAGCACCGTGCCATCTCGATCACTGCAGCTTTCTGGAAAGTTTTATTTTTATTTATTTTTTAAAATATTTTTATTTATTTACTTGAGAGAGAGAGAGCAAGAAAGCACAAGTGGGGAAGAGGCAGAGGGAGAAGCAGACTCTTGGCTAAGCAGAGAGCCCGACATGGGGCTTGATCCCAGGACCCTGGGATCATGACCTGAGCCGAAGGCAGACGCTTAACCAACTGAGCCACCCAGGCGCCCCTGTGGTAAGTTTTAAAATCAAGGAGTGTGGGTTTTGCCTCAGTCACTCCCACTAAGTATGGTACTAGCTGTGGGTTTTCCATAGATGGCCTCTGTCAGGTTGAAGAAGTTCCCCTCTAATCTTAGTTGTTGGGTGTTTTTACGATGAAAAGGTGTTGGATTTTGTCAAATGCTTTATCTGCCTCTATTGAGATGATCATGTGGTTTTTGTCCTTTATTCTACTGATATGGCATATTGCATTGATTTTCTTATGTTGAACCAACCTTGCATTCCCAGGATACAAGCCTTTTTACAGGTTGCTGTTTTCACAAGTTGAGGAATTTGTTTCTATATCTGTAAGGGAGATTGGTGTCTGGGATATTTTCTTCTCATAGGGTTTCTGTCCTACTTTAGTCCCAGGGTAATACTGGCATCATATAATGAACTGGGAAGTGTCCCCTCTATTTCTTGGAGGAGTTTGTGATGGATTGGCATGAATTCTTCTGATAGAATTCAACAGTGAAGACTAGCCTTTTCTTTGTAGGAATATCTTAAATTACTAATTCAATTTCTCTACTTGTCATATGTCTATTCAGATTTTCTACTGTTTTCTGGAGTCTGGTTTGGGAGTTTATATCTTCCCAGGACTCTGCCCATTTCATGTAGGTTATTTAATTCGTGGGCACACAGTTGTCCAAAAACATTCCCTGTTAGTCCTCCTTATTTCTGTAAGGTCGGTAGTGATCTTCCCTCTCTCACTTCTGATTTCACTAATCTGGATGCTCTTTTTCTTGTTTAGTTTAGCTGAACGCTTGTCAATTCTATTGATCTTTGCAAAGAACCAACTTTTAGTGTCACTAATCTAGTTCTGTTGTTTTTCTTATTCTCCATTTCCTCTCAAATCTGTATGTTCTTCCTTCTACTTGCTTTTAGTTGGCTCTTCTTTTGTGTTTTATTGCGTAAGGAAATAATGCATGCACATCCCACAAATTCAAGGTGACCGAAGGTTTTTGTAAGGAAACGATTTTCCTTCAAAAACATTTGTTACTCCTTTGCTTTCCTTTGGATTTGCTTCAACGTAACCCAGCTAGAGGTGGGGCAGATGTAAATGTAAATATAAAATAAAGTGGCCATGAGTCCACGGTCACTAGTTGTGCAAGGGGTACTTCAAGTTCATTGTACTATTTGTTTGACCTTTGCATACATGCAAAACATTTTTTTCTTTTTAAACACTTATTTTTTTAAGATTTTTAAAATATATATATTTATTTGTCAGAGAGAGAGAGCACAAGCAGGGGGAGTGGCAGGCAGAGGGAGAAGCAAACTCCCCCACTGAGCAGGGAGTCTGATGTGGGGCTCGATCCCAGGATCCTGGGATCATGACCTGAGCAGAAGGCAGAGGTTTAACCTTTAAAACTTTCACAATAAAAAATTACAAATATATGTATCCTGTGCCTATCAATCAAGGTCTGTTCAGATTCCAGAAAACATGCCAGTTGTCTGAACAGAGAAGATACAAAGGATCGTTAACTGGATACAGAGTTGTTAACTGATACAGGGTAAACGGAGGGCTCTAAGTTGTTGACAACTGGCAAATATCTTGAAGAAAAGAAAGGAAAACCTTAGAACCCTAGGGGAAGGGCCTGTGGGCTGGAGCTCACACCTGAGGGAAGAAGAGCTGGCTGGACTGCCGAGTGGGAGGGAGTGACCAGTCTGGTTTTGCAGGTGCTGGGAAAACAGATTCAACTACAGCTACGGAAGGAGTAAAGCATTGCTTAGGTGATGCTCAGAGCAAGCAGACAGACTTGCGTCCCTCTTCCTGCCCGTCTCGTGGTTTCCCTCCGATGCTCCCTAGGCAAAACCTAGCAGGGAAGCAGGCGGCAAAACAGACGTGTGTGCAGGGCCCCAGGCTCTGGTGTGTTTTCTGGAACCTGAACAGACCTTGATTGATAGGCACAGGATATGTATATTTGTAATTTTTTATTATGAAAAGTTTTAAAGGGGGACACCTGGGTGGCTCAGTCGATTAAGCCTCTGCCTTCCCCTTCGGCTCAGGTCAGGAGGATACTGCATTCTGACTGACCTCATCCAAACCAGGCAGGTTCTGGTTCATGGAAGTCACCGTCTGCCACTGGGGGCTGGCCTAAGCCCCCAGGGATGCTTTTTTAAAAATTAAAAAATAAAAAGAGAATTTGACTGTCCTTTACAAGAGTGGCCACAAAAAAAGTCTGTCTCTTAAAGGCTTTACGATATTTTGGAGAATGTCTTGGTGTTAAAGGGAATTTACAACTGAACACAGGGGTAAAAACCCGGGGAATCTATGTAGTAATCATGTATCATTAAGGCTGTCCTCTCGTCATTACACTGGCAACCCTGGGAAGATGGATGACTGTATAGGATAGCCTTCTATCCTTTGTACCTTTACAGTTCTGCACGTGTGAATACACGGCCCACTCAAAAACTTAACAACTTTGCAAAGAAAAGCCGTGTTAGGTCAAGTTTCCCGGGAAGCAGAGTCTAAGGTGGGGATTTGCCTTCACGGGGCTTGCTCTTGTAGCAATTCCAGGAGATGCTGCCGGTGCTGTCTAGGGACCGCACCATGAGAACCGTCACACTGGATCTGATCGGGTTAAATCCAGCCAGGTTGAATGTTAACGTGCGGGCAGTGCGGGCGTTTATCACTTAGGGATGCTAATCGCTAAAATTCCCTGGTTCCACTAGCGTTCTTTGTGAGCTCATGCCATCTTCTTCGCAGCCGTAGTTCACTGGGAACTAGACTGGATTCGCTAACACACTTGCTTTATACAATGGCTAATGGGCAGTTTTTATAGATGCCAGAAAACGCCATCCGTTTTCTTCCGTGTGTGGGCTTCAGTCTATTTCTCTAGGCTCTCAACGGGACGCAGAAACCAAGAAAGGGATCAGTACTGTTTGTGATGAGCCCCTGGGTCTGTCAACCTAACTCCACTTTCCCCGAATCTGAGGCCGAGGGCGACGGAATGGACTTCCTGTTGAGGAAAGTTTATCGGGTATTGACTGATCCCTCACTAGGTCCCCGGGGAGTGCTTGCTCTAGGCTTTGGACTTAGCGCTCACCCAAACCCCGCACGGTGGGCCGGGAGTGGGAAAACGAGGTGCCCTGCGCGGATCACACGCCCAGCGAGCCAGCGCAACTGGTCAGGTCTCCGGGGGCTGGGTCTGCAGGTGCGCGGGGAGGGGGAGTAGCGGGGCGGGCCGGGGACACCGAGGGCACCTGCTCCGGACCCGGACCCCGCTCCTCACCCCTCCTCTCCCCCACCCCGGCGGCCCGAGGGGGCGCTGGCACCGGGGCCATCCGCACCCCACAGACAGCCCCCATGGAAACCTCCGGGGTCCCCGCCGGCGGTGCGGGCGCCTCCCTCCGTCCCTGCCCCGCAGGCGCATGAGCGAACCCCCGGCGCGGACGCGGGAGGAGGGCAGCAGGCGACAGCAGGGACAAAGGCCGACGCAGGGCGCCGCGCGGGAGAAGGTAAAGGCAGGAACACCCCGGCGGTGCCGGTCCTGGGGAGGCCGGCCACACTCCGGGTGTCCACGTTCTGTATTCGCTCGGGCGCCGCCGGGACCGGAACGCCCGCCACCGAGGGCCTCGGCTTGCGGGAAGCAGCACGTCCAAGCTACGCCCCCCGTCGCTGGCGTCCCAAACATTCCTCACAGGCCGCAGAGCGGGAACCGAGAACGCGCGGGAAAGCCACGGTCGCCTCCGGTCGCCCCACCCATTGGCTAACCCTGCCGTCGTTCACGGCGGCCCGCCTCCCCTGCTCGCGGGCGATGTTCTCACTGGCTGACGACCGCCACCCGTCCTCCCTCATTGGCCCGGCCCTCCGTTCGTCGGGCTGGAGCCGTGGAGACAGGCCGAGAGCCGCGCGTGGCCCCGCCCCCTCTCGCACACAGGCGCGTCGGTGTTGGGGCTGGAGGCCCCGCCCCCCTGTGCCGTGTGCAAAAACAAACAGCCGTTAGGGAGGAGGTGCCAGGGGCGGGGCCGGGTTAGAAGAGGCCGCGCGATTGGGCGGCCGCCGGGGTTCAAACCAGCAAGGCGAGCGGGGATTGGCCGGGGCGGTGCGAAGCGGGCCCCGGTTATTGTCCGGGCTCCGGCGGCAGCGGGGGCGGCGGCGGCGGTCGGTGCTCCGGGGCGGCGGCTCGGCGGCGGCGGCGGCTCGGCGGGAGCGAGGGCGGGAGCGGCCGAGACCATGGTGAGAGCGGCGGCCGGGTGGCCTGGCAGCGGCGGCGGGCGGCGCCGCTACCTGTTGAGGCGTCCCGGGGCCGCCCCGCCCGCCGTGGCGCCGGCGCGCAGCGAGGGGAGCGGGCCGTGAGGCGGGCCTGCGTCCCGGGTGGGCTCTCCGCGGTGTCCCCCGGGCGGCGCCTCAGACCTGCGTTCCTCCGCCAGCGGCTACGTACTGGCGGGTCTCGGGAGCTAAAAATACCGGCGGCGGCGAGCTGTCGGCTTGCTGTGGAGCCGCGGTCCCCGGGGGCCGGCGGCAGGTGTCCGGCCGGCGGGAACCCCTCTGTCCTGGGGCCGGCGGGCAGGTGTATCCGGTCGGCGGGAAGCCGTCCGTCCCGGGAACCGGTGGGCAGGTGTCTGGCCGACGGGATTCCCTCCGTCCTGGGGCCGGCGGGCAGGTGTGTCCCACCGGCGGGATCCCCTCCAACCCTGGCCGCGGACCTACGTGGGCCGCTGCCTCTCTGCGGCTCGGAAAGCCCGCGACTTGGTGCCCGCTGCCTTACCGAGTGAGTGGGACAGCACACACCGCGGGTCTGAGGCTGGCACCGCGTGACGAGAGTCACTTGGGGCTCTGGTAGTCGGCGGCTTGTGATTGAGAACTAGTTCTTATTTCCTGACTCGGCCCTGGGGACAGCGATCGTCACTGTAAACTGTTGACTCCCGACGCAGCTGAAACACTTTCTGTGTTGGACGAATGAGTGACGATGTAAGCGTCAGCCAAAGTCAGAAACCCAAAAATTATACAGATTTCTCTTATTATGTAGCCGTGTGGTCAGCAGTTATAAAAGTATATGAGGGGTGCTCTAGACATCTAAAGGTGCTTAAGCCTTCTCTCTTGCCGAGGGACTAAATATAAGAAAGATAGGAATTAGTTTGTAGACTTTTCCTGCTTCTAATACCTGCTAAGGCCTTTATTTTTTTAGTAGTGTGTTGGGAGCTAAACATTAAACCAACTGAGATATGCAGCTGGGCAGCCGGAGTACGAGCGGTTGACTCTTGCAGCTTAAAAATTCTTTTAAGAAAGGCATTACAAAGGGATAGGCGGTTTCAAAGCTTAGCCTCCACTCCCTGAAACAGCTGGCCAATCTTGTAACCTGATTTTAAATTTTAACTAGCTTTTTTTTTTTTTAAAACAGTGAAGCCATAGTAGATTTAAATGGTAAAATCTAACAGTCCAAAAGAGAACCTTGGTTTCTCTCTCAGGTCGGATTCTTGCTATAACCTCTCCAGAGGCCGCTAACTTGTCTAACTTAGTACTGTGATCTCCCGGAAATGTATGTGCGTACGTCCTGTGTGTGGAATACCCCATGTTTACAGAAGTAAAAGCTCACTGCCCTTGAACATACTCTGCCTTTTTCTCGAAGAAATATTTTTGTGGGGGTTCTGTATGGCACATACCTGCATCTCATTTGTTGAAATGGTTGCATAATTTTCCATTGCATCTCTGTACGATGTCCTATTCATGAACGGTAAGGTGATTTGAGGTTTTGTTTGTTTTTAACTATCGGTTGATAGTAGGATTTGTTTAACCCTTTTAGCGTAAGCTGGAAGGTCTTTTTTTAATTTTCAAATATATATAACAACATTTGCCATTTTAGCCATTCTTTAGTGTCCAGTCAGTGGTATTAAGTCCATTAACATTGTTATGTAGCCAGCACTGCCGGGCATCTCCAAAACTCTTCCTTCTTCCCAAAGTGAAACTCTGCACCCATTACACACTCACCCTCCGTTCCAGCCTCTCTCCAGTCTCTGGCAGGCACCCTTCCCTCTGTCCCTCTGGTTTTGACAGGTGCCTCCTGCAAGATGCATCAACAGTATTTGTCCTTTAAGGTCATGTCTTCAGGGTTTGTCGATGTCCGAGCAGGTGCCAGAATGTCCTCTTTATCGCTGAGTACTCTGTCCATTTTATGCACGTAATGCATTCTCTACCTACGTAGACCCAGCCTTTCTGTCTCTGGGCTGCTGTGAACATGCGTGCACATTGCAGCGTCGCATCCCCCGCTTTCAGTTCTGTGGTTAGAGACCCAGGGTAGGATTGCTGGGTCACGTACTGTTTCCATGTATAAGTTTTTGAGGGTTTGGTTCTTTTAAGGTGCTTTTTTTCCTGTCTCCCCAAACAGCTAACCTCTGACTGTTTCTGTGGAAATTATATATGTTAACTGTTTTTTAAATGTTTTTAAAATATTTCATTATGAAATATTTTCAGCATAAAAGTTTATATTGACTTGATGAAGATTCTTCAGGGTGAAATTTGAGAAAAATATTCAAACTTTTAGGAACCTCATTTTAAATAAGTATTTAAGGTTTGACATCATGTTTATATAAATTAATAAATGGTGATGTACCACATGTATATCTGAAATTGAGGAAGGAGGTCACCTAGAGTTTTTTTACCTACCTGAGGTAAAACTGGAAAAAATTGTTTCCCAAATATTTTTGAAATAGCATTTTCAACTCTTCATCTGGAGCTTTTTTTCATTTAGGCTGGAGGCAAAGCTGGAAAGGACAGTGGGAAGGCCAAGGCTAAGGCAGTGTCTCGCTCCCAGAGAGCCGGGCTACAGGTAATTGATGCTCTCGTAATTCACTATTAAATTAGTTTCTTTATCGTTGTGATTCAGGACCCATAGATGTTTCATTAATTATGAAAATGTATGTGTATTGCTGGCCTTTTAATGAGGTGAATTGCTCGAAATTTAAATTCTAAAACAGCAGTCTTTTAATTTGTATTCTTCTAAATGAGAACAAGTCATGAGATGACCTTAAATGAACTCTGTGGATTTTCTCTCTTAAAATCTGTTATTTCTAGATTGTAAGTATGTTCTTGTTTCTTTTATAAATTGTATCACATTAAAGTAAGTCGGCTTTGGTTTTTCTTTTTGAGAAGGTGTCTGTAGTGGTATGGTAACTCTGAGGATGAGCTCGAATTTTGGGTAGAATAATGGACTATTCATTAGTCCTTTGAATATTTCCTCAATATTCAGTTTTAGACTGGAGTGATGTACTCAAAACACTAAATATTTTCAAACTTCATATATTTCAGTTGTTGCAACTTTAATCCACAAACTCAGCATTTTCTGAATGAGTAAGAATTACTCCCTGCATATAAGAGTCCCTTTTAAAAGGAAAGTGTGAAGGCCAGACTGTAAGGTTTGGATTTTTATCCTCTTGGCTGTGGTGAGCCACTGAAAGTTTTGGAGCAAGAGGATGACATGATCCAGGGCTACTGAAGGAGGGGGGGTAGAAGTTACCCTTGACGGTACATCCTGTATTTTAAAGCATCATGTAAACCTGAAAATGTCTGGTGAGAGCAGGAAGACAGCTGAGGCTGTTTCAGTGGTTTAGGAAACACAGACCTGAGCCAGAGCGGGGAGGAAGGAATGGGAGGCGTGTGTGTGCCCCACGAGTGGAGGGGAGGCGTAGGGTTGAGAGGCAAGGCGAGAAAGGTTTCCCGAGGCTCTGAAGTTGAGGGTCAGAAGGGTGTGTGTTGTAGCAGAAGCAGGTTATGACAGTCAGTTTCCGGTGAGTACCTTGAGGTTCCAGCAGACACCCACAGGAAGATGTCCACAAGAGTCGTAGATTTGAGCCCCCTTTCCAAGAGGGAGTGATCAAAAGAATTGCAGATTTAAGATCACGTATGTAAAATTGGTGGTTGATGCTGTGGGTGTTTGCTGTGTCGAGCATGAGAAAGGAACATGAGGACCCGGCGGACCCTCAGAAACACATGGTAGTTGAATCAGAGAAAGAAAAGCCTGAAGACCAGCCCGAGGCAGCATTAGAACTCTATGTAGTCTGTGCAGCCGGCCAAGAGATGGGGTTGCAGGTCCTCATATGTGTCAGATAACCTGCCTGCTCCAGGGGAGCTCAGGATTACTTAGTGAAGGAGCGTAAACGAACAGGATACCGTGCGTTTCCTCCTTAAGGATCTGATCTAGAAATGGCCACTAGATTTGGCAGTTCAGGTGTCACTACTGACCTTCGAGAATGATGTTTGGCAAAAGCCAGGTTTGGATTGGAATAAAACGGGTGACAGGAAAGTTAGGGTTTCAGCATTTCCTTTTAAATTTTGCCTTTGGAGGGGCACCTGGGTGGCTCAGTCAGTTAGGAGTCCGACTCATGCGCTCGGCTCAGGCCGTGGTCTCAGGTGGAGCTCAAGCCCCAAGTCAGGCTCCATGCTGGGTGTGGCGCCTGCTTACACTTCAGTCAGTCACTCAGTCTTGCCTTTGGAAAGAGATCTGTAGACAGACTGGAGCCGTTGCCACAGACGTGGAGTAGTGTTGAATGAGGTGCAGATGAAAGGAGCCAGTGGGAAGGTGGTAGAGCTGTGGCGGTGCTGGAACAGGGTAGGGGTGGGGTGGGGGCAGTCAGGGACACAGGGGTGCGGCAAAGGATCCCTTGGAGCTGAGAAAGTTCCTCTTCTCAGAAAGCATCCCGGTGAGAGAATGGTGTTGGTTTTTCTTAGCTATCAGATCACCTCTTGAAACTGAGCAAGGCAGGTCGGCGCTGGGGCCCAGGAAGGTGGTGGGAGAGGAAGTCCCACGAGGCTGGTCCGGGAAGGGATTAATGATCCCCACACGACACGAGGCCCCGTGGGACAGGCAGTGGGTGCTGCACCTAGTGGTTTTTCTGCGCGTGGCTGTGACGCTCCATGTTCGGAATGAGTTCCTGGGTCGTGGTGTTCTGCCTTTTCTTTTCTCCTCAGAAGGGTGAACGGCGTGAAGATTTGGGGCTCCTTCCTAGGACATATGACAGATCCTGGGAACTGTTCATTGCTAGATAGGCCTGACTTCTGATAGCACAACCAGATTGATCTCTCCTGCGTTACCCCTGTTACTCGGCTTTCGGTCACTCTCAGTGGTATGATGACAAGACTCTTAGGTGCTTCCCATCCCGATGGTCTGTCTTTCAGTTTCCCGTGGGCCGCATCCACAGACATTTGAAGACTCGCACTACGAGCCACGGAAGGGTCGGTGCCACGGCTGCCGTGTACAGTGCCGCGATCCTGGAGTACCTCACTGCGGAGGTCTGCAGGGGGTGTCTTGTATGTGGGGGTCCAGAAGGGGCCTGCACTCTGGAGTTGGGGCTCGAAACCAAAAGACATGCGCACTTTTAGATGCATCTTACAGGCTTGTTACCCGGTACCAGGGTCACAAGGAACCTTAATACACTCATTTTTAAAGTTCAGACAAGGCTCAGCAATCCATATTTTTAAGCGATGTGACAAAGGAGTGTCACATACTTTCAATACTGTATTAGTAATGCAGGGAACCCTGAATTATACGTATCACTGCTATTAGACCAGAATCTCCTTGTGAGTGAAGATTTGGGGTGGGGTAAAGGTTTGCCAGTGTGACGATCCATTTTTAAAAATCACAGATACATGATGGTGATAAGGAATTTGGTAAAAGACCTAACTGATCCTTTTGGTTCTCTGTGGGGTCATATGCATAAAATGCTGTATCTTGGTCAGTTTGACATTTCAGGAAGATTAATTAATTAATTCTTAATAGTTGGGTGATGGATCAGTGCTGCCTCCGTCCCGGCCCCTTCTAAGGCTCCGAAACTCCTTCAGCCACATCCCAAGCCAGGGAAGTAACTAGAGTAGCAAGCAGGTCACATGGTGGCGATAGCCAACCTGGCAGGAACAGGGAAGGTTCTTCCTCAGGAGAGCTGTGGGTGGGACCAAGGCTGAAAGATGGAAGTTTGATCTGCGTATTGTCACTGCTGCCATTCCGTTAACCTCACCAAGTCCTTGACCTACAGACGGTCTCGTCTCTTAGGTCCTGAGCCAGGGATTTAGTGCGGGCAGCGTGGAGCCTCTACCCCCGTCTCTCCTGCAGCTCACACATGTGCGTGTGCTTAGAGGCATACTTTGGAGAGGGGCACACTTCATTCACTCATGTGGAGGCATAGACTTCTGGCTCAGAATGTTCCAGATACTTAAGTTTGGGGGTTTCGTCATTAGTAGCAGTAAAGAAAATACTAGACTCTAAGGTCAGGAATAATCACTTTTCAGCCTTGGCTTTTCACTAGGATCACTTGGGGAGCTTTCGAAAGATGCTGGTACCAGGCCTCCCCCCAGACCAGCCAGAGTCTCAGGGGAGAACGGAGTAGGGTCCCGGTGGCTTGTAAAGTGTGCCTGTGGCTTCCGGTGCACACCAAGGCTTCCCGCCGCTCTGTCTCCTCGCGGCTTCAGAGAGTTATTTTTGTAGGACTTCCATCAGAGGTTGTATAATGCCAGTATAGTCTGGGGAGGAAAAAACCAAATTAAAAATGCAGTTTTATGGCCAGCTGGGACTTTGAAATTCTTTCAGTTGAAAATTCCCGTTCTAGAATAAAGCATGCTGCCTGCAGATTACAGGTCCCAGTGATGTTAAAAACTGAGTGAGAAATTATTTTCATTATGTTTTTAAACTTTTCTATGAGTACTAAGAAATAAATCGCAGCCCTTAAGGGCTGGGCAAAAGTAGACTACAGGGACATAGTAAAAGAGTGATTTTCCTAGATGTTCACCTTGAGAATCTTGGCAAAGGAATAGTGTTCTCCCTCGCCCTTCTTTCTGTAGAAGCAGGTTCTCGTGCAAGTGTCTAGGGTTCCTGCAGCAAGTGGATATAAAAGGGCCCGGTGAAGTGAGGAGATTTCTCTAAAAGCATCAGAAACATGAAAAAGAAACCCGTGTTGTCAGTTTACATGTCTGTCGCGTGCAGAGGCCACAGGGATCTTTTCAGCTATAATCTCAAGTCTACACTGACTACAGTGATCTCAAACGCCTCACCCTCTGACGGGCTCTCTTGGGTGCTTTGTAGGTGCTGGAGCTGGCGGGTAACGCTTCCAAGGACCTCAAGGTAAAGCGGATCACTCCGCGTCACTTGCAGCTTGCAATCCGTGGTGATGAAGAGTTGGATTCTCTTATCAAGGCTACCATCGCTGGGGGTGGTACGTATGATGACCTCTACGGCCTTGGTCGTCATTGGCCTTTCTAACGAAGACCTAAGTCAGATCAGTGATGCCCAGTGCATGTGAAGTCAGCTAGAACGAACACACACACACACACACACACACACACACGAAGTCCCTCAGTGTTGGGTCCATTACAGTGAAGGCTTCTTCTGTTCATCCTGATCTGAATATATATTTCTTCTTGCAGCCAAATACAATGCCACTTTTATTTTAGCAAGCTCCTTGTCTGAAGCTCATATATGATACTTAGAACCTAGTATTTATAATATTTCCCACACCCTTCAACTGTGACTTAAAAACGACCTTGTGGAACTGCTCAGGGCGATGCCCTTGAAAGTCAGGGCTGAGATCACTGAGTGCGTGGGGATGAGTGCGGGTGAGATGTGAGCTCTGGTTCTAAATCCTTGCTGGGTCACCTTCGAGGAACCTCCTGAAGACTGTGGTTGCTCTTCCCCAAAACCCATAAAGGCACCGTTTTGCAGAGTTCTAGTGGGGTTCCTAGGCCCCAAGAGAGGGAACCCTTGGTGAGGGTACTGGCACAGGGCCAGCGAGTGGAAGGAGACTTAGGAACTTGCATTTCTATGGGTCGCTCTTCGTCGAGGCACTGAGTTGTTCACCTCTTTCTGTACGTTTCCTTCCAGGTGTGATCCCGCACATCCACAAGTCTCTGATTGGAAAGAAGGGACAGCAGAAAACCGCTTAGAGCATTGTTTTAACCAACCCCCTTCCTCCCCGTCATTGTACTGTAACTGAGACAGAAGAAATAATGGGGATATGTGGAATTTTTAAAAGAGGCAGATGGAAAAGCATAGACAATTACTGTAGACGCGATAAGAGACATTTGTACGTTCTTAGGCTCAAAGTTTGATAAAGTACCTTTCCATGTGGCAACGCTTGTGTGTTGATTGGCTAGGTTTCTCCCGTGTGTTTTATACAAAAATGGAATTGATAAACCATTTTTTACAAAAACAATTTGTCTCAAAACTGTTCTGTTCGTGATGTGTTGGAACTATTTTGCTCTTTGAAATTTTTAAAATTTCAAATCCGTTATTTTGTATTCGCAATAATTTTAAAATAGAAATTGGGAAAACAGATTTCTCTGGATTGATACCATATCCTGACATGGAATCTTCGGTGCTCTCCATTTGCAGTATGCACCATTGTCTTACACACAACGAAGGAAAGAAAAACTGCCAATTAAACCCTGGTATGCCAGCAGGTAGATGTATCCCGATTCCAGAGTTATTCGAGGATGAAAACGTACGCTCAGAGTTGATGAGATAGGATAGCGGAATTGTTTTGAATTATTTACTGAGCACTTACTATGTGGCAGGTCCTGAACTAAGTGCTTTAGTGATGAAGAAATTCTCTTACACCCACTTTTAAAGATAGAGAAACCGAGGCTCACAGAAGTTACCGTTAGCCAGAAGACGTCTGTCTTGTAGACAGAAAAGGGCCGAGCTGGGACACAAGCCTTGATTTGGCCGACTCCAGAGCCCACACTCTTACCTGGAATTAAAGTTAAAATTTATCAAAGTTTTCTGCTTTTACTTAAACTTCCAGCTTTTCGTGGTCTTTTATTATATAGAGTACAACATTCAGAAATTTGTGTCATATTTTTAGAAAATATTTTGCTTTGTCAGTTTCTAAGTAACCTGTAAGATTTGATTAATGTACCAATTAATGGTCCATCAGAAAGCTCTATTTTTCTGCTGGGAAGTCTTCATTAAGAAAGAAAAATTTTAAATGCTTTATTATGTAGCACTATCAAAGCAAAACTCATTTTTAAAAACTTATTTTATTATGGAAATTTTCAAAAATACCGAAAAATAAAGAGAATAGTATCATGAAGCCCGGTGTACTCCAGCTTCCAGCAGTTACCCTGTGGTCGGCTCTGTTTTACCCGTATGCCCACCTGCTCCCTGCTCCCAGTGGATTGGTTTGAATCCCGTTTCGGCATGATTTATTTCCGTGTCTGTGTATTCACTGAGTCTGTAAAGATGGGGCACTTTTTTGACCATAATCACAATCTTCAGACAGCTATAAAATTAGAGTACCAGATCTCTTCAGTGTTCAAATTTTCCTTTCAACTATTTGCAGTTGGTTTATTTGAATCAAGATCCAGACATATTCTGTATCTTTTTTAAAAATTTGTTTATTTTAAGTAATAGCTACGCCCACTGTGGAGCTTAAACTCAACCCCGAGATGAAGAGTCGCGCGCTCCAGCGACTGAGTCAGCCGGGCCCCCGGCGTGTTCTATAGCTTACATCTCGTTGATGCCTCTGTTCCTTTTTAATCTATAGGTTTCTCTTCCCTCTTTGTTTTTCTTACAATTTCATTTTGAAGAAACTGTCTTGTTTTCTCTACAGAATTGTCTCTGGATTTTACTGAATGCAAGCATCCTAATGGTATTTAAGATGTTTCTCTGTGCCCTAGATTTCCTGTACGCTGACAGGTCTAGAGGGCTTGGGTTTTATTCCATTTTGCTTTCTCACAAAAATAACTCCTAGGTGACATTGTGTACTTGTTGGATCACGTCAGGGGGCACCTAATGCCTGCCTGTGTCTCCTCTTGCTGTGTGAGCACTGATGGTGGGTCGGGGTGCACCAGCCCCCTCCATGCACCCTACAGACGCCTCAGCTTGTCCCAGGGAGTCCTGACCCCCGTGAACTGTCCCTGCCCTGAGGAGACAGGCTTCCATTGGGGGTTGCCGGTGGGGGATCCCCTTGTGTTCCTTCTGCATCCGGAATTCTGTACAGAGCTTTTGCTCTTTGATTTACAAGGCAGGATAAGAAAATTTCAAATTCTGATTGGATCATCTCAGCACATATTTTGAAGAATTTTTTTTTTAAAGATTTTATTTATTTATTTGACAGAGATAGAGACAGCCAGCGAGAGAGGGAACACAAGCAGGGGGAGTGGGAGAGGAAGAAGCAGGCTCATAGCGGAGGAGCCTGACGTGGGGCTCGATCCCAGAACGCCGGGATCACGCCCTGAGCCGAAGGCAGACGCTTAACCGCTGTGCCACCCAGGCGCCCCAGAAGAATTTTTTTTTAAGATTTTATTTTTTTGAGAGAGCGTGCGTGTGCGTGCAAGAGCGTGAGTGGGGTGAGGGGCCGAGGGAGAAGCAGATTCTCCGCTGAGCAAGGAGCCCAATGCAGGACTCGATCCTGGGACTCTGGGATCACAACCTGAACTGAAGGCAGATGCTTAACCAACTGAGCCACCCAGGCATCCTGAAAAAAAGAGGTTTTTTATATTAAAAAAAAAGAGACCCTCAGGGCACCTGAGTGGCTCAGTTGGTTGAATGACTTGATTTCAGCTCGGGTCATGGTCTTCAGGTCTCGGGATGGAGTCCTCCATTGGGCTGTCCACTCAGCATTGAGTCTGCTTAAGATTCTCTTTCTCTCTGCCTCTGTCCCCCTCCGTCTCTAAAAAATAAATTAAAATTAAAAAAATAAGACCTACTCTAACATCTAAACTTTTTAAAAAAGATTTATGTATTTTATTATTATTTAAGATTTTATTTATTAGAGAGCATGAGAGGGGGGAAGAGCAGAGGGAGAGGGAGAAGCAGACTCCACCGACCAGGGAGCCTGATGTGGGGCTCAATCCCAGGAGTCCAGGATGGTGACCTGAGCCAAAGGCAGATGCTTCACCAACTGAGCTACCCAGGAGCCCCAAGATTTATGTATTTAGAGAGCGCAGGGGGGAAGGGGAGAGGAAGAGAGAAACAAGCGGATTCCTCACTGAGCACGGGGCTTGATCCCATGACCCTGAGATCACAACCTGAGCCAAAACCAAGAATCACACGCTCAACCGACTGCGCCGCCCAGGTGCCCCGTAACATCTGAACTTTTTAAAAGATAGCTGCAGCCCTGTGTTTTCCATAGCGCAGTCCAGATGCATGCGGTAGCACTTCAGAGAAGACGATCTCTAAGATGTGGGAGGTGGAACGTGAATTATGTCCTGAGAACGAGGAATGGCGTTCATACGGGGACTTAGTGCCCTGAGAGTGTCTGATCGAAGTGGAGATGAGAAAGGTCATACCTACTGGCTTGTGCACCGGCTGCGGAATTTATTGTGGTTTTTTTTTCTTGACGTATAGTCGGAATTCAACATAGTAGTTGCAGGTGTACAACATCATGATTCCAGATTTGTACATAGGGTGACGACCACGACAATTACGTGCCGTTGACGTCGTCACCACGCGGTACTGGTCATGGTAGCTGCCACGCTGCACAGTCCGCCCCCAGGCCTCACTCATTTGATCACTGGAAGTTTGCACCTTGCGGCCCCCCTGCACCCATTTTGCCCGCTCCCCACCTCTGGCAGCCGCTCATCTATTCTCAGTGTCTGTGAGCTTCGTTTTTGGTTTTCTTTGTTGCTTTTTATTTTTAAGATTTTATTTTTAGGGGCGCCTGGGTAGCGCAGTCGTTAAGCGTCTGCCTTCGGCTCAGGGCGTCATCCCAGCGTTCTGAGATCGAGTCCCACATCGGGCTCCTCTGCTGGGAGCCTGCTTCTTCCTCTCCCACTCCCCTGCTGTGTGCCCTCTCTCGCTGGCTGTCTCTCTGTCACATAAATAAATAAATAAATAAAATCTTAAAAAAAATTTTTTTTTATTTTTACATCATCAATAACGCCCAACTCGGGGCTGGAATTCACGAGCCCGAGATCAAGAGTGGCGCCCTCTACTGACGGAGCCAGCCGGGCACCCCATGTTTTTGTTTGTTTTTTTCAAACTATTTGTTCAGCTTTATTTGGACTTGAGAATCATGACATGGATACTTCAAGAAGTTGCTCTGATAATATAACTGCTTTATCAAGAAATACAAGTAATTGAAGGGGAAAAAAGCCAGAAATCCCATCTGGAAACTATTGGGACTCACATGGTGCCCCCACTCCCAGTCACTAAGGAAGGGTGAACAAAAATGCGCGTACTTAGGCTTTAAAAGAAAACCTCTCATTCTTTTCTTTCACCTTCATTAACACAGTGTTCATTGTATACATAGACCTTAGATCTATTTGCAAACGCACCCTACGCACCCGGGGATCTGAGACCATCCGGAAGGAAGAGAGCGTGCCTGAGTCAGTAGGGCCCCGACAGCTGGCACGCATGCGCGGACCTGCCGCTCTCCTGCGGGTCTTCCCTGCTAAGTTATTGTATTTCTCCATGCACTGCTACTTTTGTTTTTCAGTTTATTTAAACAAACAAACCAGTTCACCCATTTCTTCCACTCCCATCCCCCCGGAACTGCGGCGACCACCCCGCTGTCGCGATCATACAGTGTTTGATTCCTTTCGCTTGCCATAATCCCCTCCAGTCCGTGTGGTCGCCAGTGGCAAGATACCCCTGGTGTTTAGGGCTTAGTAGGCCAGTGCACATCCACACACCATCCAGCTGTCCGCCAATGGACACTGAAGTCACCTCCATAGCTTGGCTGTTCTACGGAACGCCGCAGGGAGCACAGGGGTGCAGGGATCTTTCCAAGCTGGTGTGTTCTTCGGATAAAGAGCCAGAAGTGGGATTGCTGGATCACACGGGAATTCTGGTTTTAATCTTTTCAGGACCCTCTGTCCTGTTCCCCAGAGTGGCGGCAGCAGTTTGCACTCCCCCCAACGGCGCACGAGGGTTCCTTTTTCCCGCATCCTCACCTGCACCCCACATACCAGCCCTTCTGATAGCTGTGACGTGGTATCTTGTGGTTTGGCTCTGCGTTTCCCTCATGATGAGTGATGCTGAGCACCTGTCACGTAGCACCTGTTGGCCATGTGTATGCTTTGGGAAAACGTGTATTCAAGTCCTCTGCACATTTTTTTTTTTGCCCATCTTTTTTTTTTAAGATTTTATTTTTAAGTAATTTCTACACCCAACATGGGACTTGAACTCACAACCCTGAGATCAAGAGTCACACGCTCTACCAAATGAGCCAGCTGGGCATCCTGAATTGAATTGTTTATTTGCCATGGAATTATATGAGTTCTTTCTGTATTTTGGGTATTAGACCCCTTTTCAGATAGATAGTTTGCAAATATCTTCCATTGAGTATGTTGCCTCTTTATTTTGTTGGTAGTGTAGTGGTTCTTTTTTGACCACATGTTATTATGAAAAATTTTTAACATGTACAAAAGTTAAAATCATGCAGGGGCGCCTGGGTGGCTCAGTTGTTAAGCATCTGCCTTTGGCTCGGGACGTGATCCCAGGGTTCGGGGATCAAGCCCCACATCAGGCTCCCTGCTCTGCTGGAGTCTGCTTCTTCCTCTCCCACTCCCCCTGCTTGTGTTCCCTCTCTCGCTGGCTGTCTCTCTCTCTGTCAAATAAATAAATAAAATCTTTTAAAATTTTATGTATTTATTTGAGAGAGAGCATAAGTAGGAGCAGAGGGAGAGGGAGAAGCAGGCTCCCTGCTAGCGAGGAACCTGACACGGGGCTCGATCCCAGGACCCTGAGATCATGACCCGAGCCGAAGTAGGACACTCCACCAAGTGAGCCACCCAGGTGCCCCTTTGTACGCATTCTATCTGTTTGGCCTTCAGGTAATGAGCATTGCCCCCCTGTCCGTCCTCGCAGCCGTCCCCAGCTGAGGTCGGAGTTTGAGCGGGTGTGGGCGCTGGCAAGGGTGAGGGCACGGGGGCGGAAGGGGTAGCATTGTCATCCATTTCTCAGTTTGGGGCTCGTAAAGGAATCCCAAGGGAAGGAGTCAACCTGAAACGTGTCAAAGGTGAAGGCCACCCTCACTCCGCAAAAATAGGCTTTGCCTCAATTTACCAGTTAGTCGACCAGCTAGGGAGTTAATTTGTGATCGGGTGAGGCTCCAAGCTTAGAATTCCTTTCTGTAGATAGGGAAGGTCACAACACATTTTCTTTGAAAACTCCCCACACGACTTCTATGGTTTTGTCTCTAAGCCCCTAAATCAATCTGAGAAAGCGAAGAAGTCGGGATCCACGGACGTTCGCTAGCTGGCTCCAGCTGGCCGCAGAGCCGGCGTTTGAACTCAGGCCAGTCTGACTGGTTAGGCCGGTAACCACGGGAGAGCTGCAACGCCTGTGTGAAGTCTGCCGCCGGCCCATGGCTGTGCAGGCCCTGCTCTGGTTTGCTCAGAGCTTTGTATGGAAAATGTGATTAACACAGGTCTGGACGTCACTCGGAAGAGCTCAGTCTAACCCCTGGCATGACAGCCTGGGGGCCCTGTGAGCATAGGTCGTCTTGTGTCTGTCTGGTGGGTCACAAAGCGCTCTGGAATCTGCAGGTGTGGGACACACGCGAACCTCCGTGGCCCAGAAGCAGCGGCTCCCTACAGCCCTCGAGGCCAGAAGGCAGGGCTCCGCCGACAGTCCCGGCACACAGCCTCCCCGGCCAGTGTCCAACCAGCCCTGCGAGTCCCTCCCAGGCCCCAGACGAGCTATTTCCTCCCGGATCCATCAGGGGCCTCAGTCCTTGCTGGATTCCCATCCCATCTCCTCCCTCCCCTTCCCTCCTGTCTTCTGCCCCGACGGTGAGCACAGCCTCCATACTACTCCCCACACGTCTCATGGAAGCAGCTTCGACTTCCCACTTTCTAGAGCACACATCCTGATCTTGGAGGCTCGCAGTTCCTCCTGCAAATGCCCCAAGCCGGACCCTTCCCCGCTCCCCACCCAGGCCACCAGGTCGTGTCCCGCCCAGCCTCCCTGTTCCAACCCATGCGACGCGTCACTGCCAGCTTCATGGCCCCCAAATCCCTCCCTTTTAATGTGTCACCCGGTTCCTGGGCTGAGTCCGTGCACCCCGTGAAGCCCTTCCTCTGCCAAGTGCTCTGCGGCCGGATTCCGTGCCTTTGTCAGCAGGCGTGACTTCCTTCCATCCCGGCTCTTCGGCTCTTCGTTGTCCTGCGAGGGGGGCGCTCTCACCAAAGCAGTTTCACGTGCGGGCCCTCAGTGGCTCTCTGGTGGCCTCACTCAAGGACAGGCGCATGAAGCCACATACTGCATACAACGGGGCCCCCAAGGACTGGTGCTGCCCCTCCCACAGTCCACAGATCACTTTATCAAGTAACACCTTTTAAGATTTGTTCAAAGCGTGTAAAATTTTAAAAAATATTTTGAAATGTTCAAAAGGGTCCAAATAGGAACACCTCTGAGTTCAGACGAGGAGAGCTCAGCTGAGGGGTGGGGGACCCGGGAAAGTTTGAGCAAGTGACAGACAGGGCCTTGCCAGCAGTGGGGACCGGACCAGGGGGGAGGGAAGGACGCATTCCCGGGCAGCACCGGCTCCAGGCGAGGACGCCGCAGGCGCCTGCTGCGGGCTGAGACAAGCGCTCTGCAGGAAGGGTAGGGGTCAGATCTGACCGAACGGGTGGCGTTTTGTGAGTTGTGCTCCTCAACTCTCTGCCTCCGTGGAGTTCCCGTGTCTACACAGCGAGCCCCTAGGGGAGGCTGTGGTCTGAGAGTGTGAGGAGGAGCCTGGCGGCCTTGGAGAGGATGGAGGACGGGGTGAAGGGGGAGAGAGCTTAGGACAGGTCACCTGAACATGCAGGATGCTGAGGAGATGTGGGTGTGTCTGCGTAGACGCACCTCACCGTATTCTGCAGAGGAGCGTGAGGCCTGCGTCAGCACAGCCCAGGACAAAGGGCCTGGGGGAAGAACCTCGTGCAGGCAAAAGCGGGAGAACTTTTCCCAAACCAGGCAGCACTTCGCACGACCGCGGGCCCCGGGCATGGTCAGAAATGCCCGCTGCCAGAGGGCAAAGGGAACCGTTTCAAATCCACACGTTCTTTTTTTTTTTTTTTTAAAGATTTTATTTATTTATTTGACAGAGAGAGACAGCCAGCGAGAGAGGGAACACAGTCAGGGGGAGTGGGAGAGGAAGAAGCGGGCTCATAGCGGAGGAGCCTGATGTGGGGCTCCATCCCAGAACGCCGGGATCACGCCCTGAGCTGAAGGCAGACGCTTAACCGCTGTGCCACCCAGGCGTCCCCCACACGTTGTTCTTGAGAGAAACCCTAGTCCGGTCCTGGCTTCTACCACCTTCCTCCTTTCTTCGGCGCCAAGAGAAGGAACGCTTCCTGTTTCTCCAGCCCAACCCAAGACAGGCACCCACGTTCATCCCGTTTGCAAACGTGGGTAAGAGAGCCTAGCCAACGTTCCCGCTCATTTTTTTTTAACAAATAAAAATTCCACTGAGCAAGGTTTGAAAGATGAATTGCTGCATCCTTCATGCAAGCCTTCTGCATTCAGTCCGACCAGAGCTGCTCCTGGCTTGCCTGATGGCTTAGCGGAGTCTTGCCTGGGCCCTGCAGTCCTGGCCCTGCTCCCCAGCACTCTGCTGTGGGCTTTGCTGCCGTCAGGATCTCCCGATACTTATCATTGAACCAAAGCACGGAGAGGAAAGACCCGAGGCCGGCCTCTGGCTCTGCCGGCCAGCCCTCCACAGGAGCGGGGAGCGGGGAACCCTTCCTTTGAAAAGCTCTGACCTGGAACAGAAAGGGGTTTGGAATGCAGGTGCAGATACGGGCTTGGCCATGTGACCGGTGAACAGGACACCACTCACTCTGGACACGCGTCGCCGTGTGCCTGATGCAAAGCGATCTGACCAGCTGAGGCGGGCGCTCTGCCCCCCAGGCATCTGTGCCGGGCCCTGGCGCTGGTTTCCATTCCCCAGCCTAGGAGAGGGCGCTGAGGGTGAGCCGCACTGCGGGGCCTGCAGCACGAGGTCCTCATGGCCCTCCTGGCCCCTCCGAGCACCCCCACCCCCCAGCAGGGCCTCAGGGACAGGGAGGGGGCTTCAGAAAGACTCTGGGCCCTCAAGAGCTCTGCCCCCTCCCCATGCACTCTGGAGCACCAGATCAGCCTAAGGACGCGAGAGATCTTCAGGGGAAGAAAATGCCTTCTTTTGCAGTTTGCCGAGCGCGGGTGTAACTTCTCAGCTGTCTGGATTATTTCACGGAGAGGTCAGTGACCTCCGGGCTCCCAGCAGACAAATGGGCAGCAAACCTGGACGTAAGTTGAGTTTAACGACACCCCCCCCGGCCCCCGTGTCATCATCCTGGCCGTGCGTGATTTCAGGGCCCAGAACACTGGCCAGAATGTCTCATCAGGGGGATGCACGATGCACTGGAGCACGGCACCCGTGGGGGGAGAGGGAACGGGGTCCTGGACGCCACCAGTACTTTCTGTGAAGAGGCAGAATGGGGAGATCACGGCGCTGGCGTCTGTGGGAGCATCATTTGGTATCACCTGTGTCGTTGGCATGACAGGTGCACTGGGCCGCGTATAAACAGGCTCACAGGTCAAAAGCTATTGCCTCCTAAAATAGACAAGGGAAGAAACAACAATTGTTGGAGAGGATGTGGAGAAAGGGGATCCCTCCTACATTGTTGGTGGGAATGCAAGTTGGTACAGCCACTCTGGAAAACAGTGTGGAGGTCCCTTAAAAAGTTAAAAATTGAGCTACCCTATGATCCAGCCATTGCACTACTGGGTGTTTACCCCAAAGATACAGACATAGTGAAGAGAAGGGCCATATGCACCCCAATGTTCATAGCAGCATTGTCCACAATAGCTAAATTGTGGAAGGAGCCAAGATGCCCTTCAACAGATGACTGGATTAAGAAGTTGTGGTCCATATATACAATGGAATATTACTCAGCCATCAAAAAGAATGAATTCTCAACATTTGCTACAACATGGACGGCACTGGAGGAAATAATGCTAAGTGAAATAAGTCAAGCAGAGAAAGACAACTATCATATGATTTCTCTCATCTATGGAACATAAGACCTAGGATGATCGGTAGGGGAAGAAAGGGATAAAGAAAGGGGGGGTAATCAGAAGGGGGAATGAACCATGAGAGACTATGGACTCTGAGAAACAAACTGAGGGCTTCAGAGGGGAGGGGGGTGGGGGGAATGGGATAGACTGGTGATGGGTAGTAAGGAGGGCACGTATTGCATGGTGCACTGGGTGTTATACACAACTAATGAGTCATCGAGCCTTACATCGGAAACCGGGGATGTACTGTATGGTGACTAACATAATATAATAAAAAATCAAAAAAAAATAAAAATAAAGTAAGATAAAAACATTTAATCATAAAAAAAAAAAAAAGCTATTGCCTCCTTTCTGGGTTTACCAAGAATCCATTTGATTTCTTTCCAGATCTGTGTAAGCAAGTGAGTCATAACTATTTTAAGTATGCAATTCGGTTAACAATTATGTAAATCCATTATGAAATAAGTAGTAATTTCTATGACCAGTAGGTTTGGAAAGAGCCCATGAGCACAAACTCCTGCTTGAGAAATGAGTGGCCTGAGGCAGCTGGGAAAGATCCGGGGTTTGCAAGGGTCGAAAGGCGGTGCAGACACCCTAGTGGCAGGCCCTGCGGGTCTGTTTGGAGTAAAAATGCCGTGTTTGGAGCCCCTGGGTGGCTCGGTCGGTTAAATATCTTCCTTCGGGTCTGGTCATGATCTCGGGGTCCTGGGATCGACCCCCGCATTGGGCTATCTGCGCAAAGTCTGCTTCTCCCTCTCCCTCTGCCTGCTGCTCCCCCTGCTTGTGCTCTCCATCTCTCAAATAAATAAATAAAAATCTTTAAAAAAAAATCCCGGGGCGCCTGGGTAGCGCAGTCGTTAAAGCGTCTGTCTTCGGCTCAGGGCGTGATCCCGGCGTGCAGGGATCGAGTCCCACGTCGGGCTCCTCCGCTGTGAGCCTGCTTCTTCCTCTCCCACTCCCCCTGCTGTGTTCCCTCTCTCGCTGGCTGTCTCTCTGTCACATAAATAAATAAAAAAAAAAAATCTTAAAAAAAAAAAAAATCCCATGTTTAAGGTGTCTATACCAGTCAGGAGTCTCTAACCAACACTTTCCAGTTCACCCTTGGAGCCCGATGGCGGGAGAGTCCGCAGCGTGGCCCAGGACAGTCCTTCCTCAGCCTGAGCAAGGCGCCAACTGAAGACCTGGGGATGCTCACAAAGACAAGGGTGTCTCGCTGTCGGCGTGCTGTCTGGGTGATCTCTAGCTTTCGTTTTTGAAAAACGCCTAATAACGGGATAATGAACAAAATGGAATTTTTCAGCAATAGCTTTGTCTACATGAAGCATTTTGAAGTGAGCCAGTTCTACTGATTCATTTTGGAATGTGTGTGTTTGAGACTCTCACTGTGTAATGCAGGTAAAATGGGTGCGTGGCGGCACCTGCGGGGACCCCGCTCTTCCGGCCGCTCCCAAGAGTATTCTAGGCACAGATGAGTCCCAAAATACATTCCACTCTGCTTTTCGCAGAAACTGTACCATATGTTATATGGCGTCCTCCTGCTCTTTACTTTGATTTTCTTCTTCTAAAGTTTATTGGAGGCTATTTGGGAGATGTACTACATTGTTTAACAGGTACAGCCTATGATTGTCAGTGATGTTTAGTGAGGGAGCTCCTGGGAAACGTGCCCCTGAAGATGGATGGGGCGGGGCTGGACCCCTCGAAGTGCATGAGACCACCCCCCTGGCGCTCGACCATCTGCCAGCTGTCTGTGCACACGAGAATCTCGTATATGATGACCCGAGTCTAGAAATCCCTTTTACATGTAAACACACAGGGTCTGCGCTGGGTGGTTGAAAACGTTAGCATCCCGGCATTTCCCAGGCCTCCCTCCGCGGGCCATCAGAAGAAAGCGTGATCACCGTTGCTGCAAGCCGTGTGATGGCACCCACGGGATTGGGGACACCCAGCGTGCACCCCTGTGCTTGTGTGCATGACGGGGTGCAACCCAGTCTCCCACTGCGCCCAGGAGTGGCCTCTGCCTGGACACAAGCATTCAGAGCGAAATGCATGACATCCCTATCAGTGACTTCCCTCCCTTCTCCCGTCGTGCTCACTCAGGACACGTGATTTTGCAAAATCGTGTAGGTAAGAAAATGATGAGTTCAGGATAGTAAAGGAATATGATCGGAAAGGCTACTATAAATTAACAAGTTACTGTCATTCGTGTAACAAGTCCCCTGTGATGGATATTTACACTGTTTCCAGCTTTTGGTCTCCGGTTGTGAGTTCAAGCCCCACACTGGGTATGGAGCCCACTTAAAAAAGTAATCCTGCCAGGACTTGCCTTGGGTTTGGCCACAGCTTGTTTTTCCCAGATTGCAAATCATTTTTAAAAAAATATTTATTTATGGGGCCCCTGGGTGGCTCAGCTGGTGAAGCGTCTGCCTTCTGCTCAGGTCATCAGGTCCCGATTCAGGTTCTCTGCTTAGCGAGGAACCTGCATCTCCCTCTGCCCCTCCCCCCCATTCGTGCTCACTCTCTCAAATAAATAAATAAAATCTTTTTTTAAAAAAAGAAGATTCATTTACTTAGAGAGAGAGAGTGCGCATGCACAAGTTGGAGTGGGGAGGAGCAGAGGGAGAGAGAGAATCTCCATTAGACTCTACTGAGCCCAAAGCCGGACGTGGGACTCGATTCCAGGACCCTGAGATCACGACCTGAGCCAAAATCAAGAGTCAGACGCTCAACTGACTGAGCCATGCAGGCGTGCCTGCAAATCTTTTATTCTTGAATAAATTCATCTTTCATTGGCAAAATCAATCAATAAAAGGTACCCCTGCCATGAATGTAAATTTTCACTGGTGACCACCTCACACTGGTCCCAGCACACCACTCACCCTGGATGACGCGGCGGCCCCAGAGGCCCCCTCTGCACAGTCTATACTCAGTGCACAGTCAAACCGACCCTTTAAAAATGCAAGATCCATGGATCTTATTTGGATCCACTTTCTAATGAACAGGGATAAACTATTCCAATTGGGAGTAAAAAACACTTGCGAGACAGTTGAAAACACGGGGAAGTGATTGGATAGTTGATGATATTAAGGAATCATTATTTTAGATGCAAATAGCGGTATTTTGGTTATGTTAAAAATGCAAATTCATATCTTCTGGAGACACACTATGTGCTAAGACATTCATGCATGTATCTGGAATTTGCTTCGAAACAGTCCAGTTGGAGGACAGGGAGGAGGAGGGAGGAGACAGCAGAAACACACGTGCACCCTGGAGTCCTCCAGTGCCCCGGAGGTCCATGAGCCGCAGTGAGCAGTTACTGTCCAGGGAGCCCAGAACGGGAGCTTACAGACCAACTGTAGGGCTGTGGAAAAGAGGAATGTATCCACCCAAGTTTAGGTGGTGACTTTTGTTTTTTTGGTTTTGTTTTTTTATTTTTATTTTTTAATAATTTTTTAAAAAGATTTTATTTATTTGAGAGGGAGTACAAGCAGGGGGAGTAGCAGAGGGAGAGGGAGAAGAGGCTTTCCGCCAAGCAGAAAGCCCGATGGGGGGCTCGATCCCAGGACCCTAGGATCATTGACGTGAGTCGAAGGCAGACTGAGCCACCCAGGCACCCCTTTTCTGGTGGTTTTTTTTTTTTTTTTAATTTTATTTATTTGAGAGAGAGAGAGAGAGAGAGAGCCCAAGAGGGGGAGGGGAGGGACAGTGGGAGAGGCAAGCTCCCTGCTGAGTAGGGACCCTGACCCGGGACTCTGAGACCATGACCTGAGCCGAAGGCAGACACTTAACCCAATGAGCCGCCCAGGCGCCCCTAGATGGTGACTTTTGGATGCATGCATCTCCTCCTTCTCTCCCCAGACCCTGTTGTGACTGCGGCAGTGGGAGCTGCCCCAGGGAGGGCTGCCCCAGGGAGGGCTCACCGACTGCGGCCACCAGATTGAAGCCACACAGAGGTCAGCTCAGAGAGGTTTGCGCTATCCAGTGGGGGACGGTGTGAGTCTCAAAAATGATACTGTTTGTAACAGGTTGAGTAAAAATCCGTGAGTCCTTAGTAATCAGAAGAAGGAGAGATTCGAAATTTACTCTATTTTTATAGCTTCAGAGTAATAATTGCTTCAGGCCAAGACCATTAATTGATGGTAACGCAGAGCAGCCAGGCAGAAGGTCTGGGAACAGTCTTCACACGGAGGCCGAGTGTCGCCCACACGTCAGCTGCTCGCTGGGAAGAGGACAGAGGCCCTTCCAGTGGGGCCGTGCGGAGGGCAGGGCCGCCTCACTGCGGAGTCGGCCTGAGGTCGTGTGTACCCTACAAGAGGCAGGATCGAGGACACACAGCATCAGCCACAGAGTCTCCCTGCTACAAATGGTCAACTCGAGACTAACATGCTCAGCCTCACCTCCGGTTTACCGAGGAACAAGGAAGTAAGTACATGGACAGGTGACATTGGGCAGCTCCGGAATCAAGGGCGTTCCGTGGAGTCAACGTCCGGGCTACTTAAGGAGCCAATGACATAAAGAAAAAGTGTAGGCCGGGGTGCCTGGGGGGCTCAGTGGGTGAAGTGTCTGCCTTCTGCTCAGGTCATGATCTCAGGGTCCTGGGATCCGGCCCCCCCACTCCCATGGAAGTGGGCGTGACAGCACATGGGCCCAAGGATGGGGTCTTCCTGGGGCGATAGATTATGGTGACTATTGCCCAATTCAGTAAGTTCACTGACAATTATTCTCTTAAGAAGGGTGAATTTTATGGTGTATAATTATAATCTCAATTAAATTAATAGAAATTATAGTACACAAAAAAAGTGGAAGGACCATTGTGGATTTAAAGAAGCCAGAGACACAGAACCTGATATGGGGCCTGGGCTGGGTCCTGGCTGGGCCGAGAAGGGCTTTATAGAAGGCATTCCGATTGTAGGGGAATCACACTGTAACAAACTCATTCCAAGGCCAATGGGGAAAACCTGAATATGGACCGGATACCGCGGATTCTATGGATTCTGCCCCACTTTCAGAGGTGAGGAAGGCATTGGGTGAGCCCTGCCGTCCAGGGAGCACATCTGGCCAGCTCCCCTGGGCATGGGGACGCTGAGGTCATACTGTAATCCAGACCCTGCCCGTCCTGCCTTCTCCTGGGGGCCTTCCTCAGGGAGCACTGATTTACCCTGACGGTGTAGTTTTGAGCTTACCTCTCTCTTTTTGAAAACCAAGCCCAGTATGTTTTCGGGGAGATACATGGCACTGGAGATCGACAGGCACAAAGATCAGAACCATGGCTGCCTGTGGCGAGGGAACCAGGACCACACCGCTGAGGATGGGCAAGACAGACTGACTGCTGCTCTTCTTTCGGGCCCACTTGGTGCCCTGATGTTGGGCAACTTCTAAAGGTGGCCCTTGAGGATCCCCACTCCCCGGGTCTACGTGCCCTTGTGCGGTCCCCTTCCCTCGAGTGTGGGCCGGACCCAACGGAACATAGCGACCGTGGTGGGATGGCATGTGTGTGACATGTTGTGAGGACTGTGACTTCCTGCTGGATGCCACCGGCCTCGGGACCCTTCCCCCTGGCCCCGGAGAGGCCTCAGCTGCATCGTGCTCAGACTCCTGACCTACAGGAACGGAAAGGACGCGTCACATTCCGCAACGCTGGGCACACCGCAGATCACCAACCCAATCAACACGCTTCTGTCGTTGAAGTTCCTTGCTCTGGAGGAACGTGAAGACGGGGTCTACAGTCAGGTGTCACAGTTTGCTCCGCTGTTTGGGAGCCTCGTCTGGGCCCAGCACCAGCCTTGGCGCCAAGATTCTCGGCACAAGCTGGGCGAGGCCCCAGGGCTCGCACTCGAACAAGACCTTGTTCACACACACGCCGCGTGTCAGGCACTCCGTACAGGAAGCAGTCGTACGCACCGTGAGCTCTCCCCTCACTTGGTCAGCTCTCCGGGAAAGCCACTCGGGACCTGGCGGGGTCTCAGTACCTGTGCTAACACAGGAAGCTCCTTCGGTCACTTTTCCGCCACCCAGCATGTGCGTGGCATCACCGTCCAGGATTGGTCTGCTGAACAGACAACCGCTGGTCAGTGTGGATGATTGAGGACTAAGCTGTTAACCAAGGGACCAGGGCAGGCTGAGTTGATGAAAGGTCGTCTATCCTCACCCACGCAGGAGCCCCGGAGGACAGGAGAAAACGACACAGCCGCAGGCGCCACCAGCACTTCGTGCACAGGGAACCGGCCAGCAGCCGGGCAAACTGCAGACATTCGCATACCATTCGGACAGAAATGGCTGCTGGGTCAAGGGCCCCAGTGGGGAGCAGAGGCTGTTCCTAGCTTGTGGTTCTAGACCCTTACCAGGCTCCCTTCAGCCCCCACAGCGAGCTCCTTACTGCACATTTGCACACTTGGTCTCAAGCCCAGCTCCCGACCCGGAAGGGCCTCATCTCAACAGCACCTCCCGGCTCAGGATGATCAGGCTCCCAGGACGGCGGGACTGCAGGACCAGGAGGGGGAAGCTCCTATCAGATGTGGGGACTCCTATCACAGGGCAGGCACAGTACTGGGCTCCCCTAACGCCTTTCCCCATCACTTTGTCAACCAACCATGTCATTGCCCGGCTTGATTGCTGACCTTTCCCCCTAATTCTGTATTCCCAAAGTAAACGGGATCCAGCTATTCTAGGAACATGGTCCAAAGACCTTTCTCGAGCTCTTCTGCTGATACATGGCGCACCTCTAAAGCAGTAATCACCCCACAGATGTGTGAACCAGAACCAGGTGCAGCCAGCAGTTGGAACACACGGCATAGGTGAGCCTGGGGGGCTCAAGTCAGGGAAACTTCTGCCTTCAGGACCAAGTCCCACATCTGACCCCACACAGAGCTCCCTGCTCAGTGGGGAGCCTGCTTCTCCCTCTCCTCCTGCTTATTTTCTCACAAAATCTCTTAAAAGAGCCTATGTGAGTAATGGGGGAAACCTAGTGCCCCGTTAGGAGTGCTGGCAGACTTGTCCAAATGAAGGGTTACAGGAGTTAGGACTTGGTTCCTACAGCAGTCACTTTGTGCCTTGATGAGCAGTCAGCGCCCCCCTCCCCCCCCAGAGCTCTGGTCCAGCCTGGTCACCACACCACCTGTTCAAGTCCTGGCTTGTATATCTCCTGCCCCCACATACTTTACAGACACCTCACACCAAGTATTTCTTGAGTCAGGGGAGCAAACAAACCTGCAGCTGTGAATGAAAGCTGTATCCCCCCCCCCCCCAACAAGGACAGACAAATGTGGTTTAGGTTTTATTTCATCATCATAAACTGAACTCTGCAATCCAGCTAGACCTGGGGGGAAAGAACCATGGAGCCCGCAGAACTGCAGTGAGAGCACAGAGATTCTGGGGGTATTTCGAGCAGGTGGGGGTGGAGGGGTGCTCTCCTGAGCTACAGAAGGAATGGTCTGGTAGTTAAGATAAAACACAAGTCAGAATTATTAGATCTGTCCACAGTCAGCAATGGTGATCTTCTTGCTCGTCTTGCCGTTCCTGGACCCGAAGCGCTCCATGGCCTCCACGATGTTCATGCCCTCTTTGACCTTACCGAAGACCACGTGCTTGCCGTCCAACCTGCAAACACAATGGCCAGCATCACCGACAGGGACGAAGAAATGGCTCACACTGTGCAGGGAGGGGAATGGGGGCCTGCACCCCAACATGGCACACCCGAGAGAACATCAGAAGGGGTATACTCGGCCTTTAGGACCACCTCACGTTGGCTCAACACTGTAAACATCGCATTCATCTAGCTCAACAAACAGCACCACCAGAGGTGACTGGAAAGGTCTCAAAAGGTGGTGTAAGATTCTCCAACTGCTGTCAAAAATCCTACACTTAGACTGGACCCCTGGGGGCACTTGGGTGGCTCAGTTAAGCAACTGCCTTCGGCTCTGGTCATGATCCTGGGTTCCTTGGATAGACTCGAGTCGGGTTCCCTGCTGAGTAGGGAGTCTGCTTCTCTCACAGCCTTTCTGCACCCCCCCCCACCTGCCCCGTGTGCTTTCTCGTAAATAAAAAGACCCTAAGAACCAACAAGCACATGCTAATCAAATAAAAGTACCACTCTTTTGTTGTTTTAAGTGTTTAACTTTAAAAGAACTTTTTGGTCAGTAACCTCTACACCCAACGTGGGGCTTGAACGTACAACTCTGAGATCAAGCATCCCAGCCTCCTGCGACTAAGCCAGCAAGGGGTCCCAAATTACCACACAACTGAACTACTCGGCTGAGCACCATCTCACTAATCCAGTATCTTGCTTTCTGTAGCACAGGACCTGAATTTGTAGCTTCCTCTCGTCCTCCAGCTACTTCAGATGGAAAACAGGGAAGGGGAAAGCGAGGAATTAGCGCTCTCTGGTTGCCTTCACCGTGTTCTGCCCTTACCACTCGGTCTTGGCAGTGCAGATGAAGAACTGGGAACCGTTTGTGTTGGGTCCTGCGTTGGCCATGGACAGGATGCCAGGACCCGTGTGCTTCAGGATGAAATTCTCATCATCAAACTTCTCCCCGTAAATGGACTTGCCGCCAGTTCCGTTATGGCGTGTGAAGTCCCCACCCTGTGAATGAGAGCAAAATCTGTCACTCCTGGCAGCGTGATCAGAAAACATGCCAACCCGCAAGGATCCAACATTAAAACACAAGTTTAAACTGACTCCCGAAATTGAGACTCAAATGGTAGAAAACAACTCATACACACCTATGCTGAAATACTCTGGCTCACGCTCAAATTAAGAAAACCACCCAGATCAGACCAGTGAATTTCATACCTGGCACATAAATCCTGGAATAATCCTGTGAAAGCAGGAACCTTTATAACCAAATCCTTTCTCCCCAGTGCTCAGAGCACGGAAGTTCTCTGAAAACCAAACCAAACAAAAATACACACCATATACATATACATATATATGCACAAACACGCACGCGCGCCCAAATTTTTAAAATGGTATATATACCTCAAGAAGTTAAAAAACAAAACAAGAAAAAAAAAACACCAAACAAACCCAAAACCCCCCTCAAACCCCATACTAACCTGCTGTCTTTGGAACTTTGTCTGCAAACAGCTGTAAGAGAAAATGAGTGTTAATTAACAACATCTGCTGGCGTATTCTGTTGCTTAGTAGCCATGTCTTTAGGGGCTTCTGAATCATAAATTCATTTTCTCACTAGAAGAAGAAAATGCTTCTTCAGTAATTATCGTGAATCCCAAAGAAGAACGGTTCCCGGCAGCCTAGAGGTCCTATGGGGTTGCGTTAGGCAACACGAGACCCAGACATGCCAAAAATCCAGCACCAGTAATGAGTCAGTGTGAGGTTTCTAAAACATGCCTCCCAGCTTCTCAGTGCCTCACACCTTCCCCGAACACGCGCAGGCTCCTCGCGCGCGCACCGCCTCCCCCGACTGCAGCTGCCGCCCAAGGGAGGCGGGTGTTCAGGAGCCGCAAGCGCTCCCGCAGAAACAAGCTGCCACCCCCCACCTGCTCGTGCAGCCGCAGAGTCCCGAGCACAGCCAAGCCCTTCGGGAGGACCAGCTTAGGAAGATCTCAAACCCCCGTGACGCCAACACCTAGTCGGTTCTCCGGGCGGGGCGCCCTGGATCGGGAGTCCCCGCTGGGCGCGGAGCCCACTTTACACGTAACTAACGCTGCGTGTCTGTACGGAGTCTCCGGATGTTCCTGCCAGGAAGCCCTCGCTCCGCGGCCCACGCCGCAGCTCCGGGCTGCCGCACCTCCACCCGTTCCCCCCCAGGCCATCGGGCACCCCAGGCCAGCGGCCCCGGCACTGGCCGGCAAGCACACACAGGCGCCTCCCGCAGGGCCCCGCCCTCCCGGCTGCGGGGCGGGGGACAAGGAGAGGTGACGCGGGGACTGGATCCGCCGCCGGAAGCCCCCAGGACGGGATTCCCCCCCATCCCCGCAGGTGCGCTCCCGGGAGGGGCCGGGCAGCGCCACGTGCGGAGAGCGACCTGGCCAGTCCGCTTGCGCCGCCCGCTCGGCCCGCACAGCCGCCGGGGAACCGTTGGGCGGGCGGGGCCGGCGTCGTCGGCGCAAGGCGGGGGCGCCGCACGCTTCCGCCGGGCGGGGCCGACCGCTTCCGCAGTCACCCCCCCACCGCCGTACCCTAGGCCGCCCACCGCGCCCCCGCCGTCCCGCCTGCGGGCGTTGCCCACCCCGGGCGCCCGGCCCGAGCACGTGCGCGCCGCCCCTCCCCCGCCGCCCCGCCTTTGTCCGCCGCCGCCCCTCCCCCGCCGCCCCCAGCCGCCCAAAATGGCCCCTCATCAGGAAATGGCGCCGCGCCGCCCGCCCTCCTCAGGCAGGGGCCGTCCGTCCACCAGATCGCCCGCGACCCCCATTCACCGCCACCCCCTGGCCGCCCGCGCCCCTCCGTCCGCGCCCGTCCGCACCGTGCGCCCCGCCCGCCCACCTCGAAGGAGACGCGGCCCAAGGGCTCGCCGTCCACGGCGATGTCGAAGAACACGGTGGGGTTGACCATGGCTGGGCGGCGCGGGCGGCTCCGAAGCGGCGGCGTCTGCAAGGCGGCACGAGCCCCGCCGCGGACCCTTTTATAGCCGGCCCGGCCCCGCCCACGGCCGGTCGCGCGCCCGGATCCTGGCCAATCGCGAGCGCGGAGCGGTCGGAGTGATGGGGCGGCTGGCCTATGAGTGGAGACGGCGCCGGAGGGGCGGGACGGGGGCGCGCGTGCGCGCTGGCGGCGCAGGCAGGTTCCCGCCCGCGGGCTCCGTGTCTGCGCTGCGACGTGGGGACCCGGTCGGGGACGGGGTGCGGGAGCCGGGAGTGAGGCCCGGCGGACCGGCAGAGCCCGAGGGGGCGCCAGGCGGGAGGGAGACCGAGGCTGCGGCGCGGGCGGGCCTACGCAGCCCGGCGGCCAGGGCGTGTCCCCATTGCGCAGAGGGGGCAACTGAGGCGAACGCAGGCCTCAAGGTCGCGCCGCCCGCCAAGGTCGCCCGCGTCCCACCAGGCCCGCGCCCCCGCGACCTCGCGCGCGGCTGGGGGCGCTGGGTGGCCTTGGGCATCGCCTCCTTCTCCAGCTCATGGGAGGCACCGCCGCCCCCGTCTTAGAGGTTACGAAATGCTTCCAAAATGCCCTACTTTCCGAAAATATCTTGCACAGTCCTCTTGAATTTTCTCCAGGAGGAGGACGTTGACACGAGAGCCTGGCAGGCTCGTACCTGCAGAGTCGCGGCGCGCTCTCTTGCCCTCTTTCGACTTGGGGAACAGGAGTGGGAGCCGCGTCCCCCCCCCCCCCCCCCCCGG
>NW_024425563.1:94388449-94409631 GCF_017311325.1 Ursus maritimus | reverse complement strand
CCCCCCCCCCCCGCCCCCGGGCTCAGACGCCGGCGGTGAACCCGCTCCCCTGCAGAGTCTGGAAGTGGGGGTCGTCAGGTCCTCGTCGGCCACTCAGTTGCAGCGTTCCCGGTGTCATGTCGTATGTCAAAGCCGGTGGCTCCAACTGCACGGCGGGGAGCTCCCCTGCAGAGTCTGGAAGTGGGGGTCGTCAGGTCCTCGTCGGCCACTCAGTTGCAGCGTTCCCGGTGTCATGTCGTATGTCAAAGCCGGTGGCTCCAACTGCACGGCGGGGAAAGCAGTGGTGGCTCCTACTGCACGGCGGGGAAAGCCGTAGGATGCGCCCCGTAGGATGCGCCCCGCGGCGGGCGTCCCGCGCTGTCACTGCAGCTGCATCCGGAGCCCACGTGTGCTGGGCTTACAGACCCTGCTTCCCAGCCCCGGCCGCCCCACGGCCCCCCGCTGTACCGGTGGAAAGTGAGGCTCCTCCCTGTGAGTAGCTGCTCAGAGTCACCAGCCTGCGAGTGTTCCCAAAGCCGGACCTGGAAACTGCTTTTTTTTTTCTCTCCTACATCACCTGGTGCTTGGTGACCTTGAGGAAGCTCTGTGTTCCCTTCTGCTTGAACCAAAGTGCCCCAGGCCCTCAGCCATGAGCTCCCTACGCTGCTCTCTCCTCCACGCTGAGCCTTGCAGCATTTAGGGACCTGTCCTAAGAAAGGAAGGACTGCGTGAAGGCAGAAGGTACTTCGCTCAGGCTTTCGCCACCTAGCCACCTAAAGTCCTGCCTTCCTGTAAACATCACCGGGGTCAGCAAGGCCCTGGGTCTGCTCCCTGCATCCGTGCCAGCGTACAGGGTGTGCACTCAAGGAAGTGAGCATGCAGGGGGAGCCAGTGTGGTAGGGAATCCTGAATTAGCATTATCAGTTGAACCGGACTTCCTAACTGAGTAAAGTATCAGCAGGCCCAGAACCTCAGGAATGTGGGGCTGTGCTGCCTTGTTTGGATGAATCACACTCAAAGCAAACCCCACTGCATTCGACAGCGCCCTGATAGGACTAGCGGGGTGTGTTCTGAACCCTCCAGCACAGCTCTGTAATCTTGTTCCTATAGCGTGTTTTGCACAAACGCTTCTCTCAAAATCTCTCTTAGCCACAGAGAATGTAAAAGGAGAAAAACCAGTTACTGAAAACATTAAGAAAACAGACCACTTTGGAAGAGGGTAACTCGTTTCCTGTGCGCCTCTTGCCCAGGGACTGGAGTGGACCGTCCATCCTCTTGCTGCTGCTGGAACCAGCGGTGACTTCACTGGCCATAGTCCCAGGGCTTTGTCCCAGGCCGGCCTTCCCTGCCCTGCATCAGCCATGTCCCCACAGCTCCTACTGCTTCCCTGAGGCCTTGGCTCTTCTCCCCCGTCTCTCCAGCTCTGCTTTCCCCCCTGAGCTCTTTCAGATTGCTCCGGAGTCACAGTAACATGTTTCACCCGGTGGTGCTCCCTACACACCCCCCACGGTCAGCCTCACCCATTCCCAAGGCTCAAATCATCAGGAGACTTCTAGGCCAGCCCCGGAGCCCTCAGCTCCCTCCAGAGCTGCCATGGATCCTCCCTGCTCACCTGTTCCTCCTCGCTCAGCTCAGACAGCTCTGCCACCTCCCTCCCAGGCCTCCTCCTCTTCCTCCTCCTCCTTTCTCCCCAGGCCGCCTCCGCCTCCTCCCTTCCTAAGCATCCTCCTCCTCCTCCCTCCCCAGGCCTTCCCGCAGCTACAGGCCTTCCCACCCCCTTGGCTTTCTACAGCAGCCTCCTGCCCGATTACTGGGCCCCAGTTTTTGTAACTCCTGTGCTAAACTAATTCTCCAGGTTCTTGGTTGCCCACAGGACAGGTGGAAGCAGCCCCTTCTCGGCCCCATCTTAGCCGGCTTGCGTGGTCGTTCCATAGGCGGACAGTCCTCCTGCCACATTGGGCTTCTCTGCACAGCCCCCTGCCTTTGCGGGACTCGCCTTCTGCCTACACACTGCCTCCCTGCTCTCCACCTGCAGAGCTCACCCAGTGCTTGGTCCTTTCTAGGAAGCTTTCCTGAGCTCTCCTGGAGTTGCGGGCCTGAGAACACCCTACGGAATCAAAGCTCAGTCAAGGTGTGTTGAATTAATGCCTAAATGCCTAAATGAGGTCCGCAGCCCTGTGCATAGAGTGAAAGGGCCCCACAAAAGCTGGCTCTGGTTGTGTCTCCCCAGTGAGCTTATCAGTGAGCACCCCCACACCGCCCGGGCGTGGGTCTGCATCCCGCTCTGGCGTCAGCGGGCTCTCCCAGCTTGGGATAGTCAGCCTGCCCATGGACATGGCCCGGTGATGGGCGGCTCACTCCTCAACAGGCTGCTGAGAGCCACCAGCCCCCTTGCTTCCTTCCCTGACCCGTCTGTCCTCTCCTGGCCGTTATCTATCCAGGCCCGTTTTGCCTGTGTGGCCTGCCTCCTCCCTACCCGCTAGTCCCAAAGCCTCAACCCACTGCTCCCCTTCTCCTCACTCTGAACTCGCTTGCAGGAGTAGTTTGCCCTGCCATGTCCCTCACTTCTGCCTCACTCGCCCCTCCAAGCTGCTCCTGACCAGGCCCCCGGACCTCTGCTTTACCAGCCCCACGGACTCGTGTGCTTTGTGGCAGCAGGCATTGGACCCAATGGCTAAGGCGGGGTCCTCCGCTTGGGGCCGCAGGGACCAGGCCACCATTCAGTTCAGAGCAGGCCAGCAGCACGTGGGGGAAGCCCACAACAGTGGCTCCCACGGCAATTTGTCTTGGCACTTAGGGTCTAAGGCAGAGCCTAGCTCCTAGGTACTCTCGGGGAACGAGGTGACCAGGAGGTCCCGACTCGGGAGCTGTGTGGGGAACGCCGTCCCAGCAGGTATCACTGTCCCTCCCTGCATCACCACCCCCCCTCCGGGCTGGTGGGCCTGGGAAGGATAAGGAGGTGCTCAGGCTACCCAACGGGCTCAGATCCACCAGATACGGAGGAGACATTTATGGACCTGAGGACGGCGTCTCGGTTTAGGATGTTTATTTTTTATTTTTTTATCTTTTAAAGATTTTATTTATTTATTTGACAGAGAGCGCTCGAGCACAAGCAGGAGGAGTGACAGAGGGAGAAGCAGACTCCCCGCTGAGCAGGCAGCCCGATGCAGGGCTCGATCCCAGGACCCCGGGATCATGACCTGAGCCGAAGGCAGGCGCTTCACCGACTGAGTCACCCAGGCGCCCCACAGTTAAGGATGTTCAGAGGAAGAGGATAGTGAGAATACATACGACGCATTCCCCCCTGTCCGTAAGCGCAGGGGTGCGTGCGGGCAAGGATGCATCCCGGCCGGTCACACAAGGGTGGCCGAAGGCCAGTCTCGCCTGCGCTGATCTCAGTCAGGTAAAATATGCAGCTGTTTTCCTCTCTCTGATGTATGTATGCATTTCCTTTTTGGACAGCCTCACTGAGATCTCGTTTTCCCCACCATGAAATTCACTCGTTTTAAAACATACAGTGCAGTGATTTCTAGAAATCAGAGCTGTGCTGATCCAGCCACAATCTAATTTTCGAACAGCTTCCTCACCCCAAAAAGGACCTTCTGCCCGTTTTTAGGAACTCCCTGTCCCCGCCCCCAAACTGCATTTTAAAATGTGTAGTTACAGGTGGATTAAGATTTATGGTTTAGACTTGCACATTGAAATCTTGCAAAGTTGATGTATCGGGTCTTAACATTTAAGACAACATTAGGTTCACCATATTTAGAAGTTCATCAGAATTATTGACTGCCCGGGGAGGTTTTCTTTGTTATTTTTGGCCAAATAAGGACATTAAAAGGAAAGCAGATATATTACACGTAGAAAGGCGGCTGAAATATTTGAGGGTGTATTTGAACACGTTCAAATCTGCTATACTCACAAAGAGACTAAGATGCTTTGTAAGCTACAGAATTATGTTTTTAGAAAGACAATTTTAATAAATTAAATATCAGCTTTAAAAATAGAATAACGCAAGTAACTTTCCTACATGAGAAGCTGCAGGGCCCACATGGCCACGACAGGGGCCCCGGGGACTTGGCTCCTGCCGTCCCCAGGCTGGTCAGCTCGGGGCTCCAGATGGCGCCTGTCCCCCGCTCCGCATCCCCCAAGTTCACGTTCGAGCTCATCCGGCTGCCGGAAGACCAGGGAAGGGGAGAGAAGGAAGAGGACCGCAGGCTGGGAGTGACGCTGCCTGTCAGTGCGGTTCTCAGGCTCCCCGGAGCCGCCCAGCCATGCCGCCCTCGGTGCAGGAATCCGGGAAGCTGGGTATTTCGGTCTTGACTCCGTTCTGCTGGGACCAGGAAGGCGAGAGGGGTGCTTCGGGGAGATGGACGGCTGGCAGCGGACAAGGGACTGGGGTGTTCTGAGCCGGGAAAGCGGCACAGGGAGGACCCCACCCTGCCCAGGCATGGGGAGGACCACCCGCTGCTGCCTCCGCCTCCAGACACAGCGCGTTTAGGGGCGGGTGCCGGGCGTCTGCTGAGCCGAGGCGGGTGGGGTCTGGTGCTTTCACACGGCCTCCCAGGGGGGACTCATAAGGGGGAGAATTCCCCCCGACACAGAAGGGGGTACAGTAACCAAACACAGGGGACCTAGGCCTAAGTCAATTCAGAATTCTAGGGCGTGTCAGGGGTCATTATTGGGGGTCAGCGTGGGATTCTCCTACCAGCCCTTTGAAGGAGACATTGGTATTTTCCCCCGGAGCAGACAAAGCTCAGCAAGGTTGAGAAACTTACTCAAGACCGTCCAGCTGTCAGGAGGTAGAGCCGGGGTGATGCCCGGTCTCCCTGCCCCCAGGTCCCCTGCTCATCGCCACACCTCGTCCTGGAAGTAGACCAAACAGAAAACTGTGGTACCACGTACGCAACAGAACGTTTACCACTTTAGCCGTGGCGCGGGCATTTCATGCCCAGCCACCCCTACTGTTCGTCTCCAGAACTTTCCGTGTATGCCCCCCCAACATGAAGTCCCCAGCCCCTCCCCCAGCCCCGGCACCCCCCACTCCACCTGCTGTCTCTCACTTTAACTTCTGGGGATACCTCCTGTTGGGTGGGATCCGTGTCCTTCCGTGACAGCTTATTTCACTCCACGTCGTGTCCCCGGGGTCTGATCACAGTGTCTCAGGTGTGGGAACGTCCTTCCGTTTTGTGGCTGTGTCATATCCCACGGTGGGGACACGCTGTCTTCCGCCGATGAACACTTGGGGCACTGCCCGCTTTGGGCTGCCGTGACCATGGCGGGGTCCCTGCTCTCAGTTCTTCTGGGTACATGCCCCCCAGTGGACTCGCTGGATCACATGGTGAATCTAGGTTTCATTTTGCCGGGGCTCACCACCCCGTTTTCCGCGGCAGCGGCACCCGCGTGCACGGCCGCCAACAGGGCGTGAGGTTCCCCGTTCCTCCAAGTCCCCGCCAGCACCTGCTGTTTCCTGCTTGTTTCTCTAACTCGATGGCTCTGAGGTGCGAGGTGGTCGTTTTGTTTTGCGTCGTCCTAATGGTTAGGGATGCTGAGCTTCTTCCCACGTGTCTGTCTTTTTTGGAGAAACGTCCCTTCGAGTCTTCTGCCCGTATTTTCATTGGGTTGGTTGCTTTTTTCTTTTATTGTTGAGGCATAGGAGCTCTTTATCCATTCTGAACATTAATCCTGTATCAGATACGTGATTTTGCAAAGCTGGTCTCCCGTTCTGCGGGTTGCTTTCTCGTTCTGTTGTTCCCTGAGTGCAGACTGAGCAGGTGCGCCGGGAGTGTGCTCAGCGGGCTCTTGACTCAGGAGGCGGAACGCCCCCCATTCAGCCTCACTGGCTGGCCGTTTGGGTCCCAACGCCTGGGGACCGCCCGCGTTCCCACGAGGCCCAGGTCTCCAAACTCCTATGTGATTTTGGCGAAGTCCCTGCAGTGACCACCTTGACCTCTTCCTCTGATGCTGGGGGCGGGACTGCAGCAGGTGAAGACAGAGCAGGAGGTAAACTGAGGCGGAGGTGAGTCAGTCCTCTGTCAGGAGCAGCTCAATCATGTGTGGGGCCCAGAGAAAAATGAAACGTGGGACCCTTGGTTCACAAATGATCGAGGATTTCAGGACAGGGACGACAGAGCACTAAGCTAAAAGCAAGGCCCTTCTGAGCACGGACTCTGCAGCAGCGTGGGCCCCACATACCGCCTTTGCTGATAATGTGTCAATCCCTGGGAGCCCCAGACACAGGGGAATTTACACACGCACCCCAACTCTTTTCCAAGAGGCATCACCGAGTGCTCACGGGGAAGATGGAGGCTAGTCCGGGGGCCCAGGGTGCTCTCTGGGGCACAGGTGCACAGGGCCTGCCAGAGCCCAGGGCTGGAGCAGGAGGACAGGCAGGAACCCGCTAGACAGGCTAAGCTTGACCCCACGCACCGCAGGGGTTGCGACCAGAGGACCAAGGCTCCCCAAAGGCACAGGTGCACGAGGCTCACTGTGTTCCAAGAGCCGGGGGAAGTGAGAGGATCAACTCCCTGGGTTCTCAGGGGCTATGCTGATTGCCGGGCAGTGGGCCTGGGCCGCTCAGGGAGGTGAAGGAGAGCCACGGGAGCCCGTCCCACCGAGGCACAGGGGTGCAGGGCCTGCTGCAGCAGAGTCCAACCCACTCAGACGCCAACCCAACCAAAGGGAGGTGCACTGTTGCCGGAAGGGGGGGGGGCAAGCTGCAGCCAAGGAACGCCTCAGCAAGTCCAGACCCAGCCCGCCACCGCCGGCTGCAGGGCTGAGCCCAGAACCAACAGCCAGTGTAGGAAGGGCCATGCCATTCCCTGGGCCTGGTGAGCGCTGACTTCAGCCCCTGCTTTTCTCCTGGATGCAATGCCTGGCATTCAGTCCCGAATCTTCCCTGCCCTTCTCCTGCCTTTGGACTGGCACTTAGCCCACCGGCGCTCCTGGGTCTCCAGCCTGCTGGCTCACCTCACACACCGTGGGGCTCATCATCCTCTGTAATCATTTGAGTTAATTCCTCATGATAAATATCTTTATATTACATTGTATGAAGTATATTAATTTCTGTATGCATGTATCTCTTATCGGCTCTATTTCTTTGGAGAACTCTAATGCAAACCCCTAGAAAAGCAAGATCCTGGGGCCCATCATGCGGAGACAACAGTCGATAGAACCAGACCCAGAGACAGCCTGCAGTAGAAGACGGAGTCTTTAATCCTGGGAAGTTTGTCGTGGGATGGACCACTCAATCAACGGTGTTGGGACGATTGACTGTCTCTTTAAAAGCAAACTTAAACCTCATTAGGCCCAATTTAATAATCATATTGTTTGAATAGTCCCTATTTTGCTGGGGGTTTTCCTCCTTTTCCTGTCGATTACTGAAAGAAATTTGTTCAGGTGTCTTGTTATGACCATCAGTTTGCTTCCTTCTCTTTTTAGACCTGCGACTTTAGTTCTACACGTGTTGAGGCCATGTTCTCAGGGCCAAGCCAAGGGTAAATGAGGGTCGAGTGTCCACTGGTCCACATTTCAGCTGCTCACTCGTCAGTTTCTTACACTTCCGTTAGGTTCTCTTCCAAACATGCATCGACAGTTGCTATAATGCCTGCTTCCTGTAGGTATTTTTCAAGCTCGATCTCATTCTTGAAACAGCGGTTACCTTATCCTATGTGTCTGCTGAGTGTAGTGTTTGAAGCTTGTTTCTGTTTTCTACAATTTCTTAGTTCTCGTGTGCCTGGTTATCTTTGAATCAGTGCTGAAATTGTACTTTATTTTATTTTTTAAAAAGATTTATTGATTTATTTGAGAGGGAGAGAGAGAGAGAAGGGGGAGGGACAGAGGGAGAGAGAATCCTAAACAGTGGCTGGATCCCAGGACCCCGGGATCATGACCTGAGCTAAAGGCAGACGCTTCACCGACTGAGCCACCCAGGTGCACGGAAATTGTATTTTATTTATTTATTTATTTATTTATTTATTTTTATTCTTTTTTTTAAAGATTTTATTTATTTATGTGACAGAGAGACAGCCAGCGAGAGAGGGAACACAGCAGGGGAGTGGGAGAGGAAGAAGCAGGCTCCCAACGGAGGATCCTGATGTGGGACTCCAAGGAGCCCGATGTGGGACTCGATCCTGAAACGCCGGGATCACGCCCTGAGCCGAAGGCAGACGCTTAACGACTGCGCCACCCAGGCGCCCCTATTTTTTATTCTTAAAAATTTAGGTATTTATTCTTTCCTAGCAGCCTCAAAACCAACTTTAGATCCCACCGTTACTGTTGAGGGCCTTCGAAAACGGGCGAGTCGGAACCCCGTGGAATCTGCCATGGAATTAAAGGATAACAGGTCTCTTACTCAGGAAGCAAAGGACATTAGGAGAGCCCAGAAGGAAGCAGCTGGCTTTTTTTTTTTTTTAAAGATTTTATTTATTTATTCGACAGAGATAGAGACAGCCAGCGAGAGAGGGAACACAAGCAGGGGGAGTGGGAGAGGAAGAAGCAGGCTCATAGCGGAAGAGCCCGATGTGGGGCTCGATCCCATAACGCCGGGATCACACCCTGAGCCGAAGGCAGACGTTTAACCGCTGTGCCACCCAGGAAACCTGATGCAGCTGGCTTTCTTAACAGGAGTACTTCTCCGACTCCGGTGAAGTTTATAAGCTGTGGCCGCAGGCCAGACATGATTCTTTCTTGCGTCTTTGGTTTTATGTGTGGCCATGGCACATGCATGCGTTTTCACCTCGTGGGCAGCGTGCCCTGCATTCCTCTGTCCTCAGTCTTGGTCACGCTGTCTTGCACTCTGAGCATGTGCGAGGACAAGCTGCTTCTGAAGCAGCTGGAGGCTTGTCCCAGTGCCGTAGCCATGACGCCGCTGAAATTGTATTTTAAATTTTACTGTAGAAATGAGTCCTCGGAGGAAGGTAACCCTCCAAAGAGGATTTTTGTTGGTGTCTTGCGGGTGTGAGGAGGGAGATGATGTAGAGTCGCTTTAACCCCCCCAGACACCCGGTTTGGCAGTTTTTCTAGAACCTGGCAGGTACCTCAGGGAGAAAACAACTATAAATCTGGATCAGCCTCTCCGGATTCTTGCCTTCTCCTCAATTTTGGTATCTCCACACTGTCTTGTTAGCTCTTAGCTGTTTTTAAGAATATTTTAAAATATTTTATTCAGTCTTTAACTTGCCTTTAGCAAGAAGGTTGCCCCAAATTCCATAGCCCACCACCTCGAGAAGTAGGCGTGATTCCTGAGCTGAGGGTCGACCTCACGCACAATCCTGAATCCGGAGTTCCAGTTTGCAAAATTGAATAAAGGAAGAACCAGGGGGCTCCTGGCTGGTTCAGTCAATGGAGCCTGCAACTCTTGATCTCTGGGCCATGAGTTCAAGCCCCATGCTGGGTATGGAGATAACTTTTTTTTTTTTTAAGATTTTTAAAATTTATTTAACAGAGAGAGATAGCCAGCCAGAGAGGGAACCTCCCCACCCCGGGGCCACTTCTGTAGCCTCGGCTCAGCTCCCAGCCCCCAGCAGCTGTTCTCCCTGGGCCCCTGGTCTCCCTCTTCCAGGACTGGTTACATAAATTTTGGAGCCCAGTGCAAAATGAAAAAGTGGGGCCTCTTGTTCAAAAGTCAGGAAGAATTTCATGACGGAAGGCCCCCCTCCCGAGCATGGGTCCTGTGTGACTCTGGGGGTGGCCAGCCACACAGGTGCAGCTAGAGGGGCAGCCAGGACCAAGGCTGGGGTCCCCGAGCTTCTCTGCTGCACGCTGTGCTCCGGACCCGTCCCCCGATCCATGTTCATTGTTCACGGGGCCCAAGGCCCTGCTCTCCGTGGGTCCATCTCCCCGACCCCGTGTCTGGCTGGTGCGGTGGGGAATGTAGAGCGTGCCCTGTGCCCCCTGCTTCTCCCAGAGACCACGGCCCCCGGGGACATCCAACCCCGGTCCCGCTGGGGACCCCCGTGCGGGCAGGAGATGACTCGGAGGGGCTGCGGGGCAGCGCCTTTCTGGACAACCGTGTGCTGCAGGGTCTGTCCCACTTCCGCCACCTGTTCAGGGCATTTTGTTTGTTTTCAAGTCAGTGACAATCCGTGAGAATTGTATTTGGGAATTACAAATAATCTGTAAAAGGCCAACTTTTGAGCAGATTTCTTTACACAGATATTTTTTAGAGCAGTTTCAGGGGTACAGTGAAATTGAGTGGAAGATTCGGACGGAGATTTCCCCTATGCCCTCGTGCCCACCATCCACGTCCCCGCAGAATGGCGCACTGGTGACAATGGACGGGCCTACACTGACCCGTCATCATCATGCAGAGCCCGTGGCTTCCCTCAGGGCTCACTCTGGCTGTGGCCAAATGTCTCACCCGTGCCCACCACAGAGCACTTTCACTGCCCCCCAAGCCCCTGCTCACCCTGCCTGCTCAATCCCGGCGGATCTTCACTGTCTCCAGACCGGTGCCTTTTCCAGAATGTCAGAGACTCGGGGTCCCGCAGGCTTCAGCCTTCTCAGACTGGCTGCTGTCGCTTAGAGCTGGGATTTCGGGTGACTCCACGACTTTCCGCAGTGTGACTGCTCATTCTGTTTTAGAGCCGAATAGGATTCCCTGTTCCGGATGGGCACAGGCGGCAATCCGGTCACCCGCAGAAGGAGGTCACGTGCGTCCGAGGTTTGGTGACGATGAAGCTGCTGTCAACACCCGTATGCGTGACAGCGGGAGCTGACGGCAAGGGGGTGCTGGTTGGTCGGCTCTTCCCTAACCGTCCTGCAAAGCTGCGGCCCCATTTGGCATTCCCACCAGCAATGAGGGAGAGCTCCTGCCGCTCTGCGGTTTTATTATTTTTTTACATTTTTTATTTTTTTAAGGATTTTATTCATCCATTTGAGAGAGAGTGAGAGCTAGAGAGCACACACAGAGGGAGAGAGAGAACCAGACTCTCCGCTGAGCAGGGAGCCTGACACGGGGCTCAAGACCAGGACCCTGGGATCACGACCTGAGCTGAAGGCAGATGCCCAACCGAGACCCCCAGGTGCCCCATAGGGTTATTTATTTATTGCCATGAACGTGTGTTTACTGTACAGAAGCAAGGAACTCAGGAGGACCGGGGACATTGGCGGCTGATTTCCGGCTCCACAGGCTCTTCTTACTTTGGGCTCCTGGGGAGGGGAGAGGGGCAGAGGACACAGAAGCGGACGGCCAGGCCACTGGCCACCCGCCGGGCCACCAACAAGGGAAACTGGAAAAGCAGGTTGGCTGAGGGCGGGAAAGCAGGACCTCAGGCTCTGCGGCCTTCAGTCAGGTTTGGCTTGGAGACAGAAACCGCCATGCAGAGCTGGCGGGCTCACAATGCGGGGCAGCAGCCAACCTTGGCACATGAGGGGAGCATCCTGGAGTCGGGGCTCTGCTGCCCTGCTCGCTCAGGAAGGAGAGGCAGCACTGTCCTGCCCGCTTCCACGGGAAGGTGGCCCCTGGACAGGGAGCTGGTTCTCTTGCTTGGCCGAGCCCTGTGGGAGAGCAGGGCCACTGTTCCCGGGGCGGGAGGTGCCCGGCCATCTCAGGGGTCTCCAAGAGTGGACGGGGGCGGGGCATGCTAGGAGCTCGGGCTCCCTCTGCCCCCAATCCTCATCGAAGCAGATGCTTGCTGGACACCTGCTGATCGTCCCACGGCGACCCTGCAGGGCACAGGTGCTCAGCCAGGACCGGGGCGGGCTGAGGGGGAGGAAGGAGGAGCAGACGGGCGCATCTGTGCGGATGCTGGGTGCTCAGCCCCCCTGCACGCTGACTGCAGGCAGCCTGCTCCTGGGTGCCCCCTGTTCGCCCCTGGTTAATCTCTTGGACAGACGTTGCCAGCTTTGGAATCAATCAGGACACAAAAGAGATCTAGTTAGTCCCTGCTCCCATGGACCTCACGGTCTCGTAGGAAAGGCAGGTAACAATGCTTGTCTGGCCCAGAATGTTTAGTCAAGCTCTAGACGTCCCGCCTAAGGGACAGGGGACACGACATACAGGGGTGAAGGAAAAAGTGACCATGGGACTTGCTGCGAGGCAGCTCACCTGGTTTGGGAAACTAGCGTAAGGAAATAACGCCAAGAACTCTTGCACCTTGAGAGAGTAGAGACATGACCACCAGACACAAAGCGTGACCCGGACTGGCTGTGGGGTTGAACGAAGCTGTGGGAGGCGTCGGGACATCTGGATGTGTGGGAGCGCGGCGTGGAGCCCGTCACCTTGCTGCGGTAACGAGTGTGCTCACGTAAGGGCACGTTTTGGTTTTTCTGAGATGCACGCGGAGATATTTATGTGCGACTGACTTTCCAAAGTTGGCAACGACTAAACACGCGTGTGCATGGAAGGTGCAGCTGCGTGGGAAGACGGAGGGAGTGGGACGGGCTGGCCAAACCCAGGCGTTGTGCGGGCGCTCCCTGTTTACAAAGGCTGAAGTGTTTTTATTATTTTTTGAAAATATTTTATTTGTGTATTAGAATGAGCAGGGGGGAGAGGAAGAAGCAGACTCCCCACTGAGCAAAGAGCCCGATGCCGGGCTTGATCCCAGGATCCTGGGATCATGACCTGAGCCAAAGGCAGACGCTTCACTGACCGAGCCACCCAGGTGGCCCTGAAGTGTTTTTAAATAAAACATCGGAAAATGATCACTATCGAGTTGTCTGTGATCGATCAGCTGCGACGGGGACCAGGGAGGTAGCCATGGGGGGAGTTGCAGCTGCTCATTCTAGAAGCAGAGGGCTCCGCGGGGCAGGGGAGGGTCGGCTGCGGCCAGCACTGGATAGGCTGTGGAGAAGCCTGCAGATCCCAGCGGCGACCCGCGCGGCAGGTTGCAGGGCAGGGGGTCAGGTGGGCCGTGTGCTGGGAGGGGAATGATCCTGGGGCCGCTCGCGCCCATCCCCTTCTGATAGCTCTTCCCTCTGTTGGGGAGTGCTCCCAACCCCACCCGGGATGCAGGCCCCACCAGAATGAGCAGAGCTGGGAGGCTCTGGTCTCTGCTCCGTAGCAACAGCCGCTCTGGACGGTGAGGCTCTCAAAGAGGACAGGTCATTCTGGGGCTGTGTCTGCCCGTGTCCGGCCGTCCCCAAGGCACTTGGCGGCCCTTTCAGGATGGCTATCTTGAATCCTCCTCTCTCACCAGCAGCCTGAGCCGTGACGAACGCACATGGAAAGGGTTTGGGCAGGGGGTGCGGAGACCGGGAGGGGCGTCCACGAATCCCACCCCCACCCCATCTTGTCACAGCAAGCTGTGTAGCCGGCAGCTAATGATGGGGTGCAGCCCCGTGGCTCCACTCAGGTTCAAGACCACGCTAAGCCAGTCTCTGGTGACAGAGGCGGAGGTGGCTGCGGGGGACAGTGATGTCCGCAGGACCTCACAGAGCACGTGACGCCTAGACCATTCACTGCCCTTCATCTTCAACAAACAGATCGGGCAAGTGGCCGAGGACGCCCGACTAAAAAGGCACTCCTAGTTCCGGGCCCCTGAAACATTTCCTTGATCCTGTCCAGAGCCCCTCCCTCTGATGGTGGCCCTGAAGTCCCGACAGGTCCCTGTGGTTGGCTCAGCCTGGGAGGTGGCAAGGTGAGGGCACCAGCGGGGAGGGACCGTGGAGACGGGGACACTCCCGCACCGTCTGGCGGCGTCTGGTCCTGGACCCAGGTCTCCACCTCCCTCCTCATGCGGTCTGCTCCCACGGTGGCTGCTTCACGGGCGGTTCTCGGGGGCCCCATGCGCTCACAGGGGGGTGTCTGACCGCCAGCAGCTCACGGGATCCCTATCTTGTCCCTCTGGATGTCCCTCCGGCTCCACTTCTGACCTGAGTCACTGGCTCAGACTAAAGGTGTGCTAGCCCGGATTCGCTGCCACTTTTCTGGTCTCCGCACCTGTCGTGTCGTCATTCCTTCTGCCGCTTTGCCTTGTGTGTTCTTCTAGTGCCTCCAGGCGGACGGCGAGGTGACCGAGAGCCTCCGGACCACGGATGCACACTGCTTTCCGGTGTCCTCGTGCCACCGCTCTTACTGCGCCTCTGAAGGCTGGGCAGGCTGTTTCGTCTCAAGGTGGCTCCTAATTTCACTTGTAATTCCTTCTTGGACCCCTTGGCTGTCAAGAGGCTAAACTTAACCACACCTTTGTTACTGTTGTTCCACACAGCAGGACACATTGTTGCCGCAGAACCCAGTAGTTAGTAACACCCAGCTTTGATCCCTGTGGTCAGGGAAGGTGCTCGCCCTGTCCGCATGGTTCTCACTTCTGCACTGGAGTCTCGTGGCCCCCAGGCGCGTGGCGGTCTGCTTGTCTGGAAATTGCATGCGCGTGGCACATAGGTGAGGATGTGACAGATGAGGCATTAGGCGGCAGCCTGAGAAGCCACCCCTCGAGGCTGCGAATGTCACCGGCGCCTCCCCTTCCCCAAGCACACCCCTGTGCTGCCCCACGGGGAAGCACCGTGGGCAGCAGGTCCACGGCCTCACCTCCCTCCTGAGTTCCAGCACAGACGTGAGAGTCCCAGGAAATCCGTATCTGGTGTCAAGCTTTACGAAGACAGCATGGTCTTGCGTGAACTTCTGCACCTTGTTCTTTCATCCCATGGTGTTTGAGGGGCGCCCATGGCGCTGCGGTCCCCGTCCCGCGGCTGTCATGTCTTGGCCTGAGCCCAGCCTCCTGTGGGTGGACTTTACAGCAGCTTGCAGCCTTTGGCTCATCTCCAGATTTCTCCGTTCTGCCCAGCAGCACCCACGATGACGACCAGTGAGACCACAGCATGCATGGCACCCGCACTAGGTACCCCCCCAACCCCAGCCTGGCTACGGATGCGAGACAGAATTCTGGACAGGCCCCACTGCACCTCCTTGTCCCCCTGCCCCCCCAGCACTGGGAGTGCGCTTCTGCCCCCTCAGCCACAAAACAGGCTGCAGAGACACTAAGGCCCACGTCTGGGGTCCCAAGAGGTCAGTGGGTAAAGCCACCCAGGCCTGCCTGCCCTGGACACCCCCCCCCACTTCCCAGCTTCCGGTGCCCCACGGATACTCCCCCTTTTCCGCCACAGGCCTCATCAACCTCGCTTGCTGGGCGGCAAGAAAAGGCCACCCAGGCAGCCGGTGCACAGCTGGATGGGGGCCCCCGCAGGCCCAGGAGCCCAGGGCCACCCTCCACAGGCCTCCTGGAGCTGCTGTCTGGAGCCAGCCCGGACTTCAGTCCCGGTCCCTACCGAGGTCCCTGGCTCAGGATGGCTGGCTCTCTGCCCCAGGCACGCCCACGCAAGGTGACAGGGTGGCAGATGTGTCTCCTGGCCCTGGTGACGCTTCACAAAATAGTTCTCCTACTGAGCCAACTTGGAAAATTCCAGGGACGAGGAAATGTACTGTGAGGCGGGAACAGCTGGGTCTTGGCTGGGCACAGAGCCCCGCCCACGTGGGGAACCCGGGCCGGGCGCGAAGGAGGGACTCAGCAGGCCCACCGTGAGGGAGTCCTTTAATGGAGACGGGCAGACAGGGGACACGACTCGGCCCTGGGCCAGTGGGTGCATTGGCTCCTCCTCCCCCGCCTGGCTTGACCCCAGGGCGGACACGGGAGAGGCAGTTTTAAAAAACACAGCGAGACTGATTCTTCACTTTCACGGAAAAGGGGACCTCGGAGGAGCAGCCCGCTGGAGAATTTGTACAGAGTCTCAGCACCCCCCCCACTGTGTGCGCCCAGGAGGGGCAGGAGCCCGCGGGGCCCCTGGCAGCACAGGAGGGACTGGCCGTCCGTACCTCCTACTGCTCCTACACTATGTACATCGTTGTGCTTTAGAGCTCCCCGCCCTGCAGCCTTGGCCTGAAGCCTCCGGTGGGAAGAGGGGTCCCCCTCCCACTGCGAGCTCAGACTCAGGACAGAGCAGCCCTGCTCTCGCCAGTGAGCCAAGGGGGTCGAAACATAAGGGTCAACGCTGGACAAGATGCAGGCTGGTGGGAGCAGGCAGGGCTGGAGGGGCCAGGGGCAAGGCCTCAGGTCAGGGTAGCAGGTGAGTATGGACAGGGGTAAAGCCGGGCTGGTGGGGGGCGGGGCAGGTGGTGGATGGGGGCGGGGCTGAGCATCTCATCAAACACCATTCCGCAGCAGAGAGGGGGTCAGGGGGTCCACCTAGGGCCCCTCCCACCCAGCACAGCTGCCTCCAGTGTCAGGGGCCGGGTGGGAGGGGGGAGGCCCTGGGTTCTGGTACGCAGGTGGGGTGGGGCAGGGCATGGTGACATCTGCGGGCGTGTCCCCGCCGGCTGGGTGGGGTCTACAGGATCAGTTGTTCTCGAAGAGAGAGAGCAGGTCATCATTGTTGTTTGTGGGGAGGTCGGGTGGGCCCAGGTAGGACAGCAGTTCCTCGGGGTTGGTCAGTTCTGGGAGCAGCTGGGGACAAAGCAAAGCCATCAGTGGCTCTGGCCTCCGACCCACCGCACCCCTGCTCGGGACCCTGACCCTCAGCCTGCACTGGGCCTCTCCCTGCCGAAAGCTGCTCTTTGACCAGGAATCACTCCACAAAGTTGTCCAAGGCCAGCCTGGGACACGCAGGCAGGCACGGGGCTGTGCGGGGGGCCCACCCGGCGCGAGCAGGGCAAATGCAGGAGGTGGGATCTCCAGCGTCGGTGATTCGCTGCTTTGAGCTGCTCTAACTTTTCTCAGGTTGAACTTCAGAGTTTGGTTTATTCGGGTCGAGGACGGTTACCTGTGTTTTACACGCTGATTTTGGCTCACACAGCAAAATGAGTCACATAGGTTGGGCCACACCCCGAGCCGGTGTGGTCAGCTCCAAGCCCAGGCTTCTCGGGCACTCGGCACAGGTCCCCAGAGCCAACCCCATGGCTATGGCAGGTACCTGACACTCATCATCGCGAGAGCTGATGCTATCTGACCAGCTCTCCAGGCTCTGGAAGTCACTGGGGTGTCAGTGTCCTCCCTTCTAGGAAGCGTGTGGACCCTGGGGACAATGCACACGCCGTCCCCAGCCCCAGCTCCCACGTGCTCCCCATAATGGGGCCCGTACTCACGTCCAGGGCCGGTTCTGGGGCCTCCCCCGCCCCAGACATGGGGGGCCCCATCACGCCTGTGGCCGCGCTGAAGGCCAGCTCGCCGATGGGGCCCGAGCTCACTGGGCCCAGGGGCTGCCGGGATGCTGGGGGAGGGTTTGGATGGTGCAGTTGGGGCCCCGGGGGCCCCCCAAGGCTGGGGGCATGTAGCCCCTGCGGCCCAGGGTTGTGGGCTGGGTCCAGGTGGCCCGCTGGTGCCATCTGAAGGAGAGAAGAATCCGGTCAAATGGCCCTGGGCCCTCGTCCCTGGGAGCCGGCCCTCCACCCTCTTCCGGCACTGACCTGCCCTGGGAGGCAGGGGGCAGACTTCTCCGGTGTCAGGAGGCTGCTGGGAAGGTCAGACTGGTAGGAGCTGGGGGGCGGCCCTGTGGTGAACTCAGGAAGGGCCGGGGTGCTGGGCGTGGTGGGCGGGAAGGAGTCCGGGAAGGTCCCGGGTCCCAGGAAGCCGGAACCTGAGAGCAGAGCCAGTCCTGGGTGAGGCCCAGGGGCTAGCGCTGGCGGAGCGGTCTGGGGAGGGGGGGCTCCCAGCGCTCTCCCGCAGGTAGCGCCAGGCCTTATAGAGAAGGGCATCTCTTCTCATCACAGCCAGGGGAACAGGTCTCATGACGTTGGTCTGGGATGCGAGGGGATGGGAAGGGGACCCGCCTCACCCAGACACACCCACAGGTAGGGTCAGAGAGGACCAGGCCCCAGAAGTGTGCCGGCAGAAGGCCCCTGCTCCCCAGCGCTGGGGAGGGTGGGCCCAGCTACCACCCACCCCCATGGCTGCATCCCCAAGCAGGGCCCCAGGTGCAGGACCCGCACAGTGACACTTCACTGGTCTGGAGAGAACAGACCGCTTGACTGTGGCCATCTGCGTCCCCGGGCCAGGCCCGCCATACTCACCCTGGCTGGGATAATCGCCAGGGGCCGGGGCCGAGGGGGGCTGCAGAGGGGCGAAGGGGGCGGCCCCGGGGCCCAGGGCCGCAATCATCTCCATGACGCTGGGCATGAGCACGTGTGCGGGGCTCACGGTGCGGCAGCGCTTCAGCACCGGCCCATCGGGCTCCTCCTTGACGTGCACGTCGGGCTTCACGGGCACCGGCTTCCAGCTGCACGTGGGGTCGATGGTGATCTCCTCGTAATCGGAGCTGGGTGGAGACAGGCGGGCTGCTCACCAGCTGTCCTGCAGCCTCTCCCTGCCCCGGGCCCCACGGGGTGGCTGTGGGTTCCGGCCACGGAGGAGCAGGGGTGGGGGGATGGCGGGTGCTTCTCCCAGCCGTCCCGGGGCTGCCCGCTGCCGACTGCAGACGCCGGGCGACAGGAAGACACTTACTTCTGAATGTAAATGAGGATCCCCAGCATGTACTGATCCACCTCCAGCCCCTCCAGCAACGCCGTCTTGCTGTTGAAAACCGAGGGGACGCGGCTCGGAGGCCTGTCACCTCTGTGCACTGTCACTGTGCCCGAGGCCACCCCATGGGAGGTGACCCCTCACGACGGGGACTGGGTGTGAGGTGACGCCACGGGTGACGTCTCTGCCCTGAGCCGCAGCGTCCCCATCTGTGCTGGGGCCCCCGGAACCTGACTTGGGTTTTTCTTGGTGCTGTGTGTGTCATGGGGAAATAGCCTGACAGCCTGACAAGGGCCACCCTGGGCCGCCATGAGGACCGTCTTGGGGATACTCACTTGCACACGGGGCACCTCCAGGTCCCCCGCTCACAGTTGAGCTGTAGGTAGGACTCCAGGTCAAAGCACTGTGGGGAGGAGAGGTGGTTTCTCACATGGGGGCCAGGGGCGACCTGCCCGCACCCCGCGATCGAGCCATGTGCTTCTGGGACGATCTGCTCACGTGGTGAGAAGCCACGTGTGCCAGGCTTTCCCTGGGGCACCCCTTCTAACAGACGGACACTAGGGACAGCCCACACGGTCCTCATGGGGACTGGGATGCCACGCGACCAAAGAATTGGGCCTCTGTGCTGGTGAAGAATCCCCTCCAGACCACGGTGCCTCAGAAGACACCGCGGCGGGGCCCCAAGTATCACACGTAAGACCAAAACTCGTCCACGCACGTGGGGGTCGCTCCTGGGATGGCAGGACCGCACCTGCAGCCTTGTCGGCTTTGAGATGAGACCCCGAGGATGAAGGGCAGTGGTAACTGTCCTCAGAGACAGGGGAAGGATGGGGGAGGTTGGCCACCGGCCTGCTGGCTGCCTGTCCCCACCTGCCAGCAGAGGGGGCGACGGAAAACAGCCGTCAGAAGTCCTGGCAGAGCTCGCGGGGACCACCCACCTGGATGTGGCGGCAGTCGTGACCACGGGCGGGGAGCTGGATCCTGCGGAAGGTGATGGGGCACTTGAGGGACACCTTGATGGCCGTCTGCTCCACCCCGTCCTCGCCGTTGGGCCCAGGCGTGCCGGGGATGGTGCCGCTGCTGAAGTTGCGCTTTACTGGTGTCGACGGGGGAGAGGACTGGACTGAGAGGCCGCTGCTGGCGCCACAGCTCCAAGGGACCGCGTGGGGTTGACCGCTGCCCCCCCGCCCCACCTGGGGCCCCCGTTGCAGGGGACCCAGCCTTGTTGGACGCGGGGACGTTCCGGGTGGTGGCCGGGGCCACTCACTCTTGGTGATGCAGTGCTCGGCGGGCAGGAGACGCTTCTTGAGGAGACCCTGCAGCACCGAGCGGACGGATGGCCGGTGCACGAGCTGCAGCACGAAGAGGTGGGACTGCGGCGGGAGGAGCCGGTCAGGGGCCGCGGCCCGGGGAGCCTGTCCTGCTCTGGGAGCCCCCCGCGCCGCGGGCCGGCCCAGCCCACCCGGGGAGCCCCTTGTCCAGCCGTCGCCTGGGAGAACACCGGCACCCGAGAGCCCCCTGCCCGTGCCCGGCCTACAGCATCCCTGTGATCCCCCAGGGCCGGCGCGGGCGGGGGCTGCTCATCTGAGCCCGGCTGCCTCTCTTCGCCCCGCTCTGTCTGGAGCCCCGGTAACTCCCAGCAAGGCTTTGGGGACAGCCAGCCTGCAGGACTCCCGAGCCTCCTCGTGGGAAGACCGGCTCAGAGGCCTTCTCGCACGGGACCAGCACGAGCGCCCCGTCGAGGTAAGCGGGCCTCGCCAGAAAGCAGGGAGGCCGCTCGAAACTGTGGGGCCAGGAGAACAGACGGGCCTGGAAAGGGCGGGCTCCAGCGGGCCACGGCGGGGTAGCCTGGCCCTGCGGGGGCACTCACGCAGCAGCAGGCTGTGACCGTGATCTGGATGGTGTTGCGGCCCGGCTGGCACACGTGCTTCAGGTACAGGGGCTTGTGGGACGTCTTGTTGTCGCCGCGCTCGATGGTCAGCGGAGTGGCGTTCACGCTGACCTGCACCGAGGCCGGCCAGTTGGTGTTCATCTGCCGGTCCTCGTGGTGGTAGCACTTGAACTGCAGCTCCAGGTCGGGCCTGCACGGGCGGGCGGGCGCTGAGAACGGGCCGGCGCGGGGCAGGGGCCACACGCGGGGTGGGGGGCCCGCTCACCTCAGCATCAGGGTCTTGTAGACGGAGTCGCGGAGCTGGAAGGCATGGTTGCTCACGGCCAGGTTGTGCTGCAGGCGGAAGGGCTCCAGGACCACCCCGTCACGCACAGGGAAGGTCAGCCGCAGCTCGTCACAGGGGCCACTGCCTGGGAGCGGGCCACGCTGGTGTGAGCCGACCGCCTGCACCCCGGCAACTGGCATGGAGGACGCTGGGCTGCACGGCCCGCCCCACCCCCACTGCAGGGATGTGGTCATGGAGCACGGCCCCTCCTCCCCCGCCTCGGGGCCAGGGTGTGGGCGGCCTCTCTCCTGGGGCCCTGGCCGGCCATCACCTCCAACGGAATAGGGTCTTGGTGACCTGCCTTCCGTCCCGCCTCAGTCACCTGGCCCAGGGTCCCCTCAATTATGACTAGAGAACATGCCCCCGACCGAGAAAGAGGGTGCCGCTGGTGCTTTCAGAAGGGGTGGGAGGCTGAGGAGGTGTGAACGGACCACCTGCCATCATCCCAGGGCCTGAGCTAGGTTTCTAGGACCCTAGCTTCTGCTGTGGCAGTCCCCCCCAGAGCAAGGTGTTCTTAACCAGGAGTGGGCTTCAGGGGACTCATAAACCCCCTAAAATCATACACAAAGTTTTGTGTGCACATGTATCTTTCTAGAGAGAA
>NW_024425563.1:94385405-94388439 GCF_017311325.1 Ursus maritimus | reverse complement strand
GTGCTGTGTGTGTCATGGGGAAATAGCCTGACAGCCTGACAAGGGCCACCCTGGGCCGCCATGAGGACCGTCTTGGGGATACTCACTTGCACACGGGGCACCTCCAGGTCCCCCGCTCACAGTTGAGCTGTAGGTAGGACTCCAGGTCAAAGCACTGTGGGGAGGAGAGGTGGTTTCTCACATGGGGGCCAGGGGCGACCTGCCCGCACCCCGCGATCGAGCCATGTGCTTCTGGGACGATCTGCTCACGTGGTGAGAAGCCACGTGTGCCAGGCTTTCCCTGGGGCACCCCTTCTAACAGACGGACACTAGGGACAGCCCACACGGTCCTCATGGGGACTGGGATGCCACGCGACCAAAGAATTGGGCCTCTGTGCTGGTGAAGAATCCCCTCCAGACCACGGTGCCTCAGAAGACACCGCGGCGGGGCCCCAAGTATCACACGTAAGACCAAAACTCGTCCACGCACGTGGGGGTCGCTCCTGGGATGGCAGGACCGCACCTGCAGCCTTGTCGGCTTTGAGATGAGACCCCGAGGATGAAGGGCAGTGGTAACTGTCCTCAGAGACAGGGGAAGGATGGGGGAGGTTGGCCACCGGCCTGCTGGCTGCCTGTCCCCACCTGCCAGCAGAGGGGGCGACGGAAAACAGCCGTCAGAAGTCCTGGCAGAGCTCGCGGGGACCACCCACCTGGATGTGGCGGCAGTCGTGACCACGGGCGGGGAGCTGGATCCTGCGGAAGGTGATGGGGCACTTGAGGGACACCTTGATGGCCGTCTGCTCCACCCCGTCCTCGCCGTTGGGCCCAGGCGTGCCGGGGATGGTGCCGCTGCTGAAGTTGCGCTTTACTGGTGTCGACGGGGGAGAGGACTGGACTGAGAGGCCGCTGCTGGCGCCACAGCTCCAAGGGACCGCGTGGGGTTGACCGCTGCCCCCCCGCCCCACCTGGGGCCCCCGTTGCAGGGGACCCAGCCTTGTTGGACGCGGGGACGTTCCGGGTGGTGGCCGGGGCCACTCACTCTTGGTGATGCAGTGCTCGGCGGGCAGGAGACGCTTCTTGAGGAGACCCTGCAGCACCGAGCGGACGGATGGCCGGTGCACGAGCTGCAGCACGAAGAGGTGGGACTGCGGCGGGAGGAGCCGGTCAGGGGCCGCGGCCCGGGGAGCCTGTCCTGCTCTGGGAGCCCCCCGCGCCGCGGGCCGGCCCAGCCCACCCGGGGAGCCCCTTGTCCAGCCGTCGCCTGGGAGAACACCGGCACCCGAGAGCCCCCTGCCCGTGCCCGGCCTACAGCATCCCTGTGATCCCCCAGGGCCGGCGCGGGCGGGGGCTGCTCATCTGAGCCCGGCTGCCTCTCTTCGCCCCGCTCTGTCTGGAGCCCCGGTAACTCCCAGCAAGGCTTTGGGGACAGCCAGCCTGCAGGACTCCCGAGCCTCCTCGTGGGAAGACCGGCTCAGAGGCCTTCTCGCACGGGACCAGCACGAGCGCCCCGTCGAGGTAAGCGGGCCTCGCCAGAAAGCAGGGAGGCCGCTCGAAACTGTGGGGCCAGGAGAACAGACGGGCCTGGAAAGGGCGGGCTCCAGCGGGCCACGGCGGGGTAGCCTGGCCCTGCGGGGGCACTCACGCAGCAGCAGGCTGTGACCGTGATCTGGATGGTGTTGCGGCCCGGCTGGCACACGTGCTTCAGGTACAGGGGCTTGTGGGACGTCTTGTTGTCGCCGCGCTCGATGGTCAGCGGAGTGGCGTTCACGCTGACCTGCACCGAGGCCGGCCAGTTGGTGTTCATCTGCCGGTCCTCGTGGTGGTAGCACTTGAACTGCAGCTCCAGGTCGGGCCTGCACGGGCGGGCGGGCGCTGAGAACGGGCCGGCGCGGGGCAGGGGCCACACGCGGGGTGGGGGGCCCGCTCACCTCAGCATCAGGGTCTTGTAGACGGAGTCGCGGAGCTGGAAGGCATGGTTGCTCACGGCCAGGTTGTGCTGCAGGCGGAAGGGCTCCAGGACCACCCCGTCACGCACAGGGAAGGTCAGCCGCAGCTCGTCACAGGGGCCACTGCCTGGGAGCGGGCCACGCTGGTGTGAGCCGACCGCCTGCACCCCGGCAACTGGCATGGAGGACGCTGGGCTGCACGGCCCGCCCCACCCCCACTGCAGGGATGTGGTCATGGAGCACGGCCCCTCCTCCCCCGCCTCGGGGCCAGGGTGTGGGCGGCCTCTCTCCTGGGGCCCTGGCCGGCCATCACCTCCAACGGAATAGGGTCTTGGTGACCTGCCTTCCGTCCCGCCTCAGTCACCTGGCCCAGGGTCCCCTCAATTATGACTAGAGAACATGCCCCCGACCGAGAAAGAGGGTGCCGCTGGTGCTTTCAGAAGGGGTGGGAGGCTGAGGAGGTGTGAACGGACCACCTGCCATCATCCCAGGGCCTGAGCTAGGTTTCTAGGACCCTAGCTTCTGCTGTGGCAGTCCCCCCCAGAGCAAGGTGTTCTTAACCAGGAGTGGGCTTCAGGGGACTCATAAACCCCCTAAAATCATACACAAAGTTTTGTGTGCACATGTATCTTTCTAGAGAGAAGATCCAACCTTGAAAGATACACCAAGAAGTCTATGAGTAGAAGGTAAAGGTGTGGACTCCCCAACCCCCACGTTCCCTGCAGGACTCTGGGGTCCTGGGACCCCAGCCCAACCATCCTGAGAGCAGACGACACTCACTGGGGGGTGACGGGTGCAAGGAGCTCACGCTGGGCTTGAGGTCAGGCAGGAAGGGAGACTTGACCTCCTGGCTGGTGGACATGTAGGGAACGCTGCTGCCGGGGGTCATGGGCGGCGTGGGGCTCCCCGGCAGTGGGGAGCTGGGGTAGCCAGGGATGGAACGGGTGGGCTGTGGGGTCGAGCAAACAGTCAAGGTGGAATGGTGGGGGGTGGAGTTTGTTCTTGGAGCACCCGCCAGGAACAGTCAGGACAGAATCGGGCAGGGGGCAGCCCCGGAAGGGTCTGGCTGGCCACCCACACTTCCTCCTGCTCGGGCGCCCTCTCTTCAT
>NW_024425563.1:94380799-94385395 GCF_017311325.1 Ursus maritimus | reverse complement strand
GTGACCACGGGCGGGGAGCTGGATCCTGCGGAAGGTGATGGGGCACTTGAGGGACACCTTGATGGCCGTCTGCTCCACCCCGTCCTCGCCGTTGGGCCCAGGCGTGCCGGGGATGGTGCCGCTGCTGAAGTTGCGCTTTACTGGTGTCGACGGGGGAGAGGACTGGACTGAGAGGCCGCTGCTGGCGCCACAGCTCCAAGGGACCGCGTGGGGTTGACCGCTGCCCCCCCGCCCCACCTGGGGCCCCCGTTGCAGGGGACCCAGCCTTGTTGGACGCGGGGACGTTCCGGGTGGTGGCCGGGGCCACTCACTCTTGGTGATGCAGTGCTCGGCGGGCAGGAGACGCTTCTTGAGGAGACCCTGCAGCACCGAGCGGACGGATGGCCGGTGCACGAGCTGCAGCACGAAGAGGTGGGACTGCGGCGGGAGGAGCCGGTCAGGGGCCGCGGCCCGGGGAGCCTGTCCTGCTCTGGGAGCCCCCCGCGCCGCGGGCCGGCCCAGCCCACCCGGGGAGCCCCTTGTCCAGCCGTCGCCTGGGAGAACACCGGCACCCGAGAGCCCCCTGCCCGTGCCCGGCCTACAGCATCCCTGTGATCCCCCAGGGCCGGCGCGGGCGGGGGCTGCTCATCTGAGCCCGGCTGCCTCTCTTCGCCCCGCTCTGTCTGGAGCCCCGGTAACTCCCAGCAAGGCTTTGGGGACAGCCAGCCTGCAGGACTCCCGAGCCTCCTCGTGGGAAGACCGGCTCAGAGGCCTTCTCGCACGGGACCAGCACGAGCGCCCCGTCGAGGTAAGCGGGCCTCGCCAGAAAGCAGGGAGGCCGCTCGAAACTGTGGGGCCAGGAGAACAGACGGGCCTGGAAAGGGCGGGCTCCAGCGGGCCACGGCGGGGTAGCCTGGCCCTGCGGGGGCACTCACGCAGCAGCAGGCTGTGACCGTGATCTGGATGGTGTTGCGGCCCGGCTGGCACACGTGCTTCAGGTACAGGGGCTTGTGGGACGTCTTGTTGTCGCCGCGCTCGATGGTCAGCGGAGTGGCGTTCACGCTGACCTGCACCGAGGCCGGCCAGTTGGTGTTCATCTGCCGGTCCTCGTGGTGGTAGCACTTGAACTGCAGCTCCAGGTCGGGCCTGCACGGGCGGGCGGGCGCTGAGAACGGGCCGGCGCGGGGCAGGGGCCACACGCGGGGTGGGGGGCCCGCTCACCTCAGCATCAGGGTCTTGTAGACGGAGTCGCGGAGCTGGAAGGCATGGTTGCTCACGGCCAGGTTGTGCTGCAGGCGGAAGGGCTCCAGGACCACCCCGTCACGCACAGGGAAGGTCAGCCGCAGCTCGTCACAGGGGCCACTGCCTGGGAGCGGGCCACGCTGGTGTGAGCCGACCGCCTGCACCCCGGCAACTGGCATGGAGGACGCTGGGCTGCACGGCCCGCCCCACCCCCACTGCAGGGATGTGGTCATGGAGCACGGCCCCTCCTCCCCCGCCTCGGGGCCAGGGTGTGGGCGGCCTCTCTCCTGGGGCCCTGGCCGGCCATCACCTCCAACGGAATAGGGTCTTGGTGACCTGCCTTCCGTCCCGCCTCAGTCACCTGGCCCAGGGTCCCCTCAATTATGACTAGAGAACATGCCCCCGACCGAGAAAGAGGGTGCCGCTGGTGCTTTCAGAAGGGGTGGGAGGCTGAGGAGGTGTGAACGGACCACCTGCCATCATCCCAGGGCCTGAGCTAGGTTTCTAGGACCCTAGCTTCTGCTGTGGCAGTCCCCCCCAGAGCAAGGTGTTCTTAACCAGGAGTGGGCTTCAGGGGACTCATAAACCCCCTAAAATCATACACAAAGTTTTGTGTGCACATGTATCTTTCTAGAGAGAAGATCCAACCTTGAAAGATACACCAAGAAGTCTATGAGTAGAAGGTAAAGGTGTGGACTCCCCAACCCCCACGTTCCCTGCAGGACTCTGGGGTCCTGGGACCCCAGCCCAACCATCCTGAGAGCAGACGACACTCACTGGGGGGTGACGGGTGCAAGGAGCTCACGCTGGGCTTGAGGTCAGGCAGGAAGGGAGACTTGACCTCCTGGCTGGTGGACATGTAGGGAACGCTGCTGCCGGGGGTCATGGGCGGCGTGGGGCTCCCCGGCAGTGGGGAGCTGGGGTAGCCAGGGATGGAACGGGTGGGCTGTGGGGTCGAGCAAACAGTCAAGGTGGAATGGTGGGGGGTGGAGTTTGTTCTTGGAGCACCCGCCAGGAACAGTCAGGACAGAATCGGGCAGGGGGCAGCCCCGGAAGGGTCTGGCTGGCCACCCACACTTCCTCCTGCTCGGGCGCCCTCTCTTCATGTGCCCACCCCGTGAGCCTCCCGTCCGTCTGCCCGTACCCCACTCAGGCCAGGCTGGCTGTAGCTGACGCTCCCCCCGTTGAAACTGGCGCCCTGACCGTTGAACTGCTCTGCAGGCTGCAGGAGAGAAAACTGCGTGCGCCCAGGGCCCCCACCTGCCCCCCCACCAGGCCCCTGCACTTGACCCAAGGAGGGGGCTGGGGGCAGGGCTGCGCCCACCGCACACATGGGAACTGGCCTCTAGTCTCTTCTTTGGATGCTTCTACATTTTGCAAATAATCGACAGGGAGCATGCAGTATTTTCATAATTTACAAAATTACTAGTCCAGGAAAAGAGATGACACCCCCCTCCTTCCCGCCGTTAGAAAGGGTTACGGGAAAGCCTGACAGAGGCTGAAAAAACACCTCCTCCTCCCCGCCATGCTCCCGATGGGCCTGTCCCCAACAAGCAAAGGGAATGTGGTCACTCTGCCCTAAAGGACATTCGAGTGGCTTGGGCACCTGGCCCCTCACCCTGCCTGCTCCCTACAGTGAATATCCAAGCAGATACTTAAATCTCACAAAGGGTCTTTTCAGAACCGGATCCCCGTACTGCTCAGGATCTCTGCGGAGCTCCGGGCTGACTGGCCACCCTCCGTGCATCCGGGCCCACTCCCTAGTCAGCCCGGTCGAGGCCTCTGTCCCGCAGGGGCCAGCACGGGGCCCAGTGGGCCGGAGGGGCCAACCCTACCTTGTAGTGCAGTCCCGCAGGGCCAGAGGCGGGCAGGGACTGGCCCATGCCCTGCTGCAGGGGCAGCCGGTGCCCGGGGTAGGAGGAGGGGGCGGGAGGCTGCCCGGCGCCAGGCGCGTACTGGGTGGTGCTAGGCCCGTACTGGCTTCCTGGCAGGTACTGCTGCCCCGGATAAACCTGAACGAGACAGGAGGCATCGTGCCAGGGAAACGGGTGTCAGGGAAGCCAGCTCCGAGGGAGGATGCGGCGCCCACCCCGTCAGGCCTGGCTGGTTCTCTTGCACGGATGTCCGAGCTTGCCGCGGCTCTGGGTGCAGCTCGGAACCAGGGAGGCCCAAACACTCACCTCGCCGGAGTAGGCTCTCTTGACCCCCTGTCGGGGCAGTGGCTGGGCCTGGGGAGGCCCAGGGTACCCGTGCTGGGGCAGGCGCTGTCCTGCGTACAGGGGTGCCATGCCCGTGGCCCGGGTGGGGTTCATGCCCATGGGGCTCATGCCAGAGGGGCCCAGCAGCCCTCCCACGCCGGCAGGGTTCATGCTGCTGGGGACGTTGGGCCCCCGGGGACCTCCGTGCTGCAGGAACTGGCTGTTAAAAGCCTGCCCAGCCCCCATCTGGGGAGAGAAGACAGGAGCCATTCAGGCCACCCCTCTACTCTGTGGGTGCCACCCAGGGACACCCCCTCAGTGCCTCGCCCCTTCCCCCCACCTCCTCTCACTATGCGCCGGTCCCCCGACCCCGACCCCGGCTGCCCAACTGGTCCCCTGCCTTCCAGACCAGCACACGTGGGCGCCACGGGAGGAGCGGCCGGGCCTCACCGCTCCGTACTGGCTCAGCTCCTGGCTCTGCTTCTCCTGGAGGGCGGCCACGGTGGCCGTGGCGGTGGCCGTGGCGGTGGCCGCAGCAGCAGCCACCGCGGCCGCCGCTGCCGCCTGAGTGAAATCGGTGGAGGGTCGTGCGGCATGTGAGGGCAGACCCAGGCCCCCGGGGCCCCCTGGGCCGCCCGCATACCTGCGAGAGACACACAGGGCTGGGCTTGGAAGTGCTCGCCTGCCTGGCACCCGAGGGCCACACAGCGCTTACTGGGCCCCTGCTCGCTCCTACACGCTCCCGTGGGAGCCCACGGGAGGCACAGAGATGCGACATTCAATAGACTGGTCTGCACAGGCCTAGGTGCCTGAGAAGCCAGAAGCATTGCCCCTGGAAGGCTCCCAGCACCCCTGCCAGGGGAGGGGGTCCCGCTTACCCAGTAGTGAAGCCAGGGCCCCCGGGGTAGCCCCCGCGGCCATACACCCCTTGCTGCACGAAGCCCTTGCTGGCGGCACCCTCACCAAATGCCTGCTGCCCGAGGCACTGCGGGGAATTCAGGGCAGAGCCGCTGCCGGCCATGCCGGGCATCACGGAGCTGCCGGGGGGGCTCCCTGCAGGGCCCATGGGGTTCCCCAAAACCTACGAGGAAGCAAGAACCACCAGTGAGCACCATCCAAACAACTCACTTCATGCAGTCACTCCAAGGAGAGGCCTGGCGGGGGGGGGGGGGGGGGA
>NW_024425563.1:94363009-94380789 GCF_017311325.1 Ursus maritimus | reverse complement strand
GGGGGGGGGAGATGTGTAGGCCAGAAGACTCCATTTCTCTCTGAGGTCCAGGGGGCCCCTGGCGGCTCTCAGGGGTGGGCCCAGATGTGGGCTAACCTGGCTCTGGGCCGCGTTGCCCACGCCCCACACGGTCGTGACCACCGACAGCGATCCCGCAGGCTGAGTGGCGCTCTGTCGCCAAGGCACCGCCTCGTAAGCAAATGGACCATCACTGCAAGCAGAGAGGTGGGGGGAGAGCCCCGGTCAGGAGACCCCTGCCGGAAAGGCTGAGTACTAGGAGAGGTCCCGTTCTGGCACCCCGCCCGTACCCTCGCAGCCTGAGGAGGGAGGGCGGCAGGAGCCCCACTCACCCGTGTGGCGTGGGGGGCAGGGCGGGTTTCACGGGGTGCATGGGGTTCATTGGCTTCGGAGCAGCCTAAAGGCCAGGTCTGTGGGTGGCAGGAAGTGGCCCTCACAGCTGTTGACGTGGGACTCAGCTGCTCTGGCTGCCGGGACAGGAGGGAGCACATCAGTGGAGAAGCAGCTGGGGGCTGTCAGCAGGCCCCCCGTGCTCTGTGCTGACTAATGGTGGGCAGGGCGACACCGGCATCTGAGGGCCACCTCGCCTCGTGCTGCCCGCCCTGCCAAACCTCTGCCCTCCTCACCCCCAAACCCCAGCCTGGAAGCCAGCATTAACCCTTTCTGGCCAAGCCCCTGGAACGGCTCTGGGAGCAGGCTTTCTGAACCCAAATACCTTCCACACTCTGCCTCCCACACGAAGGCCCAGATATCTGTAAAAGTTAGGGAGCACCCAGGACTCGATTGCCAGAATCCCCCAAGAAAGCCCCAGGGTGGAGGCCAAGGCCAGAGCCAGCAGAGGAGGACAGAGGAGGAGCAGCCGGGGGCACCGTCTGCTCAAGTTCCGAGGCTTGCCCACTGCAGGGTGGGCACTGGTAACCAGGGGTGAGCAAGCTCAGGGGAGGGCAGGGGAGGGCTGCCTACTCCAGCAAGTCCCCCGAGGCTGTTCTGGGGCCAAAGGGGGCCACCTGGGACTGATGTGGGCACAGGGCCAGGGAGGCAGACCTGACCCCCACACGGAGTTCCCAAAAGGGGAGGGATGCACACACGGAGCCACGGACAGAGGCCGGCAGATGCCCGTGCACATGGCAAGGGGCCAATGGGAACACAGCAGCAGGACTGGCGAATGCTTGCGGGACCCGTGTGTCCATGCTGGGGGACTTCTCCTACCCCGTGAGGCTCGCTCTCTCCCATTTACTGTCTCAGAAAAACAAGCGAGGGAGGGCCAGGCCACTCACATCCTCCAACACCCCCAAAAGCAAGCCCAAACCCTTGCTGGCACCGCTGGGGCCACCTTCCACACCTGCTTCTGCCTGGCCTAACCGCGGATGCACGCTGGCGATGGTTCTCAGGGGTGCCCTGGGGGTCCCGGATGGGAGGCTGCACTGCCCTCCGGGCGACAAGGTTCTGTCCTGGAGCACCACTGCCTTTTTGGGGCTGTGAGGCCTCGCACACACAGACACGTCACCTGGGCCATGCTAACCTCTGGTGGTTCAGTCCCGCCAACTTAGCACTCATGGCGCGTCCCTCGGGCCCAGGAGCGAGAAAGTGGCCCCAGCATCCACCCAATCCCTAGACTCACAATTCCTGAGTGCTGCCCAAGCGCCTCAAGATGGTCGTGTCCTCTGGAAATACAGTCCTGTAGGGGCGGGGGGATGGGTCCCTCAGCGGGGATCCAGAGCAGGGAAGGGGTATGGTAGGGACCGCGATCCGTAGCCTCCCACCACAGGGCACTGAGATAAGTGGGTCCTGGAGCTGCAGCCTTTCTGGGGCTCAGGCTGGGGCTGGGCAGGAGGGGGAGGGACAGCCAGTCGGGCTTGCCCACCTCACAGCTGGCTCTGCTTCCTTCCTCCCCCAGACCAGGTCCCACTCAGGAAACAGAGGCCAGAAAAAGCAGGTGTCAGAAGGCTCCGGGCCCCTGGAATCTGGGCAGAGGCAGGCGTGGGAGCCAGGACCATGTGGCCAGGCAAGGGAAGGCTGGTGTCCCCAGTCCCTACTGTCCAACTCCAGGATGGGGACGGGGGTGGGGGGTACGGATGGAGGACTCCCGCAAAAAACCCATCCTAATCTTCACATCTTGTACAGAAATTAACTCGAAACGTGCCACAGATTCAAATGTACAGCACAAAGCTATGCACCCTTTGGAAACACCTGGGAGCTAATCTTCGGGATCTAGAGCCAAGAGCCCTTACACAATCAAAGCGCACTCCTTCAAAGGGAAAACTGAGAACTTCTCTGCGGAAGGCCCGGAGACGGGATGAAGCTACAGACCGGGAGCTGCGTCTGCGAGCCACCATCCCTGACAAAGGACTAGTATCTAGGATATATAAAGAACTCTCAAAACTCAAAAGAAAACAAAACAAAACAAACGCACCCAGAAACTGGGCGGAAGATAGACATTTCACCGACGGTCCTGAGGACGGCAAGTCAGCCCATGGAGAAGGGTCCACCATCCCGGCCACCAGGCAAGGGCGGAGTAAAGCCACACACAGCCCTCGCCACATCCCCCTCGGGCTGCTCCGACAGTGGCACCTCCAAATGCCGGCGAGGGGAACCTGGATCTCGTCCCCACTGCGGCTGGGAACGGAACGGGGAGCAGCCGCTCTGGACAACGGTCCGGCGGCTTCTTGTAAAACGAAGCACGCAGCTACCAACGACCCAGCGACGGCACTCCTAAACATCCGTCTCCGAGAAATGTAAACGTCCGTTCACAGCAGAATCTCTGTGTGCGTATGTCTCCAGCAGCCTCCCCGGGCACGGCCCAAGGCCGGCCGCCCCACAGCCGAGGACTGAACTGACCAGGGGCACCCGCCACCTGGGGACACGAGGAGGAGGCAGCAGCCTGCAGGGATCTCGGGGGACCATGCTGCGTGGGAAACGCCAGTCCCCAGAGGTTCCACACGGTAGCATTCCCTTTATGTAACACTCCTGGAATGACAGAATCCCAGAAATGGAGAGCAGAGCGTGGCTGCCAGGTGGGGAGGAGGGAGACAGGTGTGAACAGAAGCTGGGGAAGGCAGTATCTGTATCTTGACTGTCACCACGTAGCCTCCTGCTGGGACGTGCCCTATGGTTTTGTAAGATGTCACCACTAGGAAAGCTGGGTGAAGGACACGAGGGGTATTGCTTCCAGCTGCACGTGAATCTATAATTCCCTCAAAATTAAAGTTCAGCGCAAAAACCACCACCGCCGGCCCGCTCTCTCCACGGACATGCCCACGGCAACCCTTCCCTACCCCCAAGCTGGTTGGCTTGGCCAGGCCTGCTCTGGGCTCAGATGCGAAGGTCGGAGCCCCCGGGCTGGAGGTGCTCCATTCAGAGCTCCCTCTTCCCCAGCTCGGGCTCTGGGACATCAGACTCACCAGGAGGGCTGGAGCCAGAAGACCTGCACTTCTAACGAGTTTGTGGGTGAGGACACTGCTGATACAGGCACCCCACTTTGAGAGCTGGGGATGGGTGGGGCAGGGCCCCTGTGGAGGCTACTGGTCTGGGGCTCGGTGCAGACTCCTACATCACATGGGTCGGGGGAATTCCACCCCCAAGACTTCTTTGCTGTGGACGAGACCACAGATGTTTCCAGTTCCCCTGAGCAGACTCCTCGCATGGCTGTATGGGTGTGTATGGGTGTGTGTGTATGTGTGAAACTTCCTGTCAAACTAAGTCTGGTCTCCTGCCTGAGAAGACCCACACTCTCCAAGCTGGGTACCCCATGACCCTCTGCTTCCAACGAAGGGAGAGGAGAGCTCTGAGTGCAGACCCTCCTACCACTTCCTGGCCTGGAAGGCAGAGCTGGGAAAGCCCGGGTTGTGTGTGCCTGTGTGTGCGTGTGCAAGGAGGCCTGAGCAGGCCTCTGGGGGCTTTTGCCCATTAGAGGCTCTCCTGTACACAGCTCCAGCAGGAAGCCAGGAGCCCTCGGCAGAACCGCCTGGCATGCGGTTAGCCTAGAAGGCCCCACAGCTTTCTGTGGGTCAGGTCACATCTTCCTCCAAATAAAGAGCTACAGAAAACTCACTACTCAGACCCCCTTCCCCAGGGGCTCAGAGCAGCTGCACCCAGTCTCCTGCGGCCAACCAAAGGCAGACGTTAATGTGGGTCACCTCTCTTCCACCTCCACTCTGTCCCTGCTGCCTGGTCACCCAGGAGCAGCACACCCCATGACAAGCCACCTGACCTCAGGAGGACAGGCCTACTCCACGGTCCCAGAGCAGGGACTCCAGCAGCAGGGAGCCCGTGGTTCCAGGGAAAGTCTCCAACCAGAGGGACACCAGAGTTCACTGGGCTCCAAGAAGGTAGAAATGCTGGTTCCAGGGAGGGAGGATGACACAAGGCGGGGACTCACATGCTCAGGTGGCTGGAAGTCCTGCCGCTCTCCATGTGAGGCCACAACACCGGCCAGCATAAGTGCTAGCGCTCATCTAAAACCCCCAGCAATGAGCATTCACCCATGGCCCAGACACGGGACACTTCAGATAACAGCTAAAGCGTTTCACTGCTTTGAGCCTCAGTTTACAACATGTATAATGGGTACGCGGTGGCCACCCTGGGACTGAGGAAAGGGGAGGACACATGCCCGCCTTTATGCTCTCAGTCCTGACGCCTGCAGTGGAGACAGCTACCAGTAGACACTTCACGGGGAGGCCTGGCTGCCTGGCCTTCCTTATGTTCCTTCTCCTCCCCGACTTTTACTCCCAGCCTTAACCGGCCCCTGGGCACGACAAGTCCTCAGGGCCAGTACCCACGGGGTGAGGCTAAGACCCCTCCTGGATCCCGTTACCCCTCTCAAGCCTCTTCGACTGAGACCCTCTGGCTCTAGCACATCAGGATTCGGTGGGTGAGTCTGGGTTCACCCTGCATCCAGCACCGTCTTACAGATCAAGTCACATGTTCTGTGTATGTCCCTGTGAAATCTTCTCAGATAACACAAACGACTTACGGACGGGGCCACGGATGTTCTGCAACTATCAGGAAGAGAGCAGGGCAGGGGTGGAAGCAGGATGGGGTGGGGAGCAGGGCAGGAGGGAAGCAAGTGGGGGGGGGAGTGAGGGGGAGCAGGGCAGGGAGAGAGCAAGTGGGGGGGAGTGAGGGGGCGCAGGGCAGTGGGAGAGGGGACCAGGGCAGGGAGGGAGCAGGTCGTGAGGGGGAGAAGGGAGGACGGCTGGGAGCAGCTCAGAGGGAGAAAGAGGAGGATGAAGGGAGTAGGTCGGGGGAGCAGGGGACCCTCCCGCCTGAGCGTCAGCACGACCGGTTGGGAAAGGGGTGCCCCCACGGAAACCACGGCCGGAGGCTGAAAGGTCAGCCAGCGTCGCCGCCCCCGGGGCAGACCCGCGCGGGTCCCACATCGCCATGCCGGTGGGCGCGCACGGCCCTGAGCTAGCCCGGAAGGCGAGCCTACCGGCCAGAGCGCACCGTGGAGGCGGCGGAGCCAGGTGGGGCGAGGGCCCTGGGTCACCCTCCCCGCTCAGGAGGTCGCCGGGGCCGCGCACACCCCTCGGGCGCTCGGCCGGCTTCCGGCCGGCTCCAACAAAGGCTCAGGTGAGGGTCTCTCTGTGCGCGCGGGGCCGGTGGGCCCAAGAGCACAACGCGCACGCGGCAGGTGAGACAGGTGGGCGGCGGGGCCGCCTCCAAACCGGCCCGAGCCCGGCGGAGGCACTGCAGCGCCGGGCCCCGGGCGCCGCACCTGCCCGAGGCGCGCACGGAAAGGTGTGGAGGGGGCAGAGGGCGCCGGTCGTGGTCCCCTGCCGCCCGCGCTGCCCGCCCGCCCCCGGCCCGGCCCGGTCTGCCGCCCCGGTCCGCGCAGGCCCGCGGCCACCCGGAGCGAGCACGACTCCGGCTCGGGGCTCCACTGCTCTGGCCTGGGGGCGGGGCCGGCGCGCGGCGTCATGCATATGCATGAGCGGCGCGGCGGCTCCATTGTGCCCTCGGAGCGGGCGGCGGCGCGATGGCGCGGGCGGCGGTGGCAGCGGCCCCGGGGCGGCGGGCGGCGCGGAGGGCGGGCTGAGCGCATGGAGCGGCGCGGGGCCGGGGCCGCGGCGGCGAGGGGCCGGGCCGGGCCAGGCAGAGTGAGCGGGCCTGGCAGGTGCGGGCGGCGGGGGCGGCAGGTGGCAGGTGCGCGCCTCGGGCAGGTGCGGCGCCCGGGGCCCGGCGCTGCAGTGCCTCCGCCGGGCTCGGGCCGGTTTGAGGCGGCCCCGCCCACCTGTCTCACCTGCCGCGTGCGCTTGTGCTCTTGGGCCCACCGGCCCGCGCGCACAGAGAGACCCTCACCTGAGCCTTTGTTGAGAGCCGGCCGGAAGCCGGCCGAGCGAGGGGTGTGCGCGCCCGGCGACCTCCTGAGCGGGGAGGGTGACCCAGGGCCCTCGCCCCACCTGGCTCCGCTCGCCTCCACGGTGCGCTCTGGCCGGTAGGCTCGCCTTCCGGCTAGCTCAGGCCGTGCGCGCCCACCGGCTGCGGCGATGTGGGACCCGCGCGGGTCTGCCCGGGGCGGCGACGCTGGCTGACCTTTCAGCCTCCGGCCGTGGTCGTGGGGGCACCTTTTCCCAACCGGTCGTGCCGACGCTCAGGCGGAGGGTCCCCGTCTCCCGACCTACTCCCTTCATCCTCCTCTTCTCCCTCTGAGCTGCTCCCAGCCGTCCTCCCTTCTCCCCTCACGACCTGCTCCCTCCCTGCCCTGGTCCCTCTCCCACTGCCCTGCGCCCCCTCACTCCCCCACTTGCTCTCTCTCCCCTGCCCCTCACTCCCCCCACTTGCTTCCCTCCTGCCCTGCTCCCCCACCCCATCCTGCTTCCACCCCTGCCCTGCTCTCTTCCTGATAGTTGCAGAACATCCGTGGCCCCGTCCGTAAGTCGTTTGTGTTATCTGAGAAATTTCACAGGGACATACACAGAACATGTGACTTGATCTGTAAGACGGTGCTGGATGCAGGGTGAACCAGACTCACCCACCAATCCTGATGTGCTAGAGCCAGAGGGTCTCAGCGAAGAGGCTTGAGAGGGTAACGGGATCCAGGAGGGGTCTTAGCCTCACCCGTGGTATCTCCTGGAGGACTTGTCGTGCCAGGGTTAAGGCTGGGAGTAAAAAGTCGGGGAGGAGAAGGAACATAAGGAAGGCCAGGCAGCCAGGCCTCCCGTGAAGTGTCTACTGGTAGCTGTCTCCACTGCAGGCGTCAGGACTGAGAGCATAAAGGCGGGCATGTGTCCTCCCCTTTCCTCAGTCCCAGGGTGGCCACCGCTGGCACCCATTATACATGTTGTAACTGAGGCTCAAAGCAGTGAAACGCTTTAGCTGTTATCTGAAGTGTCCGTGTCTGGGCCATGGGTGAATGCTCATTGCTGGGGGTTTTAGATGAGCGCTAGCACTTATGCTGGCCGGTGTTGTGGCCTCACATGGAGAGCGAGGCACTTCCAGCCACCTGAGCATGTGAGTCCCCGCCTTGTCATCCTCCCTCCCTGGAACCAGCATTTCTACCTCTTGAGCCCAGTGAACTCTGGTGTCCCTCTGGTTGGAGACTTTCCTGGAACCACGGGCTCCCTGCTGCTGGAGTCCCTGCTCTGGGACCGTGGAGTAGGCCTGTCCTCCTGAGGTCAGGTGGCTTGTCATGGGGTGTGCTGCTCCTGGGTGACCAGGCAGGGACAGAGTGGAGGTGAAGAGAGGTGACCCACATTAACGTCTGCCTTTGGTTGGCCGCAGGAGAGCTGGGTGCAGCTGCTCTGAGCCCCTGAAGGGGGTCTGAGTAGTGAGTTTTCTGTAGCTCTTTATTTGGAGGAAGATGTGACCTGACCCACAGAAAGCTGTGGGGCCTTCTAGGCTAACCGCATGCCAGGCGGTTCTGCCGAGGGCTCCTGGCTTCCTGCTGGAGCTGTGTACAGGAGAGCCTCTAATGGGCAAAAGCCCCAGAGGCGCCTGTCAGCCTCCTTGCACAGCACACACAGGACACACACAACCGGGCTTTTTCCCAGCTCTGCCTTCCAGGCCAGGAAGTGGTAGGAGGGTCTGCACTCAGAGCTTCCTCTCCTCTCGTTGGAAGCAGAGGGTCATGGGAGTACCCAGCTTGGAGAGTGTGGGTCTTCTCAGGCAGGAGACCAGACTTAGTTTGACAGGAAGTTTCACACATACACACACACCCATACACACCCATACAGCCATGCAGGAGTCTGCTCAGGGAACTGGAAACATCTGTGGTCTCGTCCACAGCAAAGAAGTCTTAGTGGAATTCCCCGACCCATGTGATGTAGGAGTCTGCACCGAGCCCCAGACCAGTAGCCTCCACAGGGGCCCTGCCCCACCCATCCCCAGCTCTCAAAGTGGGGTGCCTGTATCAGCAGTGTCCTCACCCACAAACTCGTTAGAAGTGCAGGTCTTCTGGCTCCAGCCCTCCTGGTGAGTCTGATGTCCCAGAGCCCGAGCTGGGGAAGAGGGACTCTGAATGGAGCACCCCAGCCCGGGGCTCCGACTTCGCATCTGAGCCCAGAGCAGGCCTGGCCAAGCCAACCAGCTTGGGGTAGGGAAGTGGCTCGGGCATGTCCGTGGAGAGAGCGGGGCAGGCGGTGGTGGTTTTTGCGCTGAACTTATTTGAGGAATTATAGATTCACGTGCGCTGGAAGCAATACCCCTCGTGTCCTTCACCCAGCTTTCCTAGTGGTGACATCTTACAAAACCATAGGGCACGTCCCAGCAGGAGGCCACGTGGTGACAGTCAAGATACAGATACTGCCTTCCCCAGCTTCTGTTCACACTCGCTCCTCCCTCCCACCTGGCAGCCACGTCTGCTCTCCATTTCTGGTCGTCATTCCAGGAGTGTTACATAAAGGGAATGCTACCGTGTGGAACCTCTGGGGACTGCTTTCACGCAGCATGTCCCCCAGATCCCTGCAGGCTGCTGCCTCCTCCTCGTGTCCCCAGGTGGCGGGTGCCCCTGGTCAGTTCAGTCCTCGGTGTGGGCGGCCGGCCTTGGGCCGTGCCCGGGAGGCTGCTGGAGACACACACGTGAGATTCTGCTGTGAACGGACGTTTACATTTCTCGGAGACGGATGTTTAGAGTGCCGCGCTGGGTGTCGTTGGTAGCTGCGTGCTCGCTTTTACAAGAAGCCGCCCGCGCCAGAGCGGTGCTCCTCGCCCTTCCCAGCCGCAGTGGGGACGAGATCCAGGTTCCCTCGCCGGCATTTGAGGTGCCACCGTCGGAGCAGCCCGGGGGATGTGGCGAGGCTGTGTGTTTACTCCTCCTTGCCTGGTGGCCGGGATGGTGGACCCTTCTCCATGGGCTGACTTGCGTCCTCAGGACCGTCAGAATGTCTATCTTCGCCCAGTTTCTGGAAGTTTTGTTTTGTTTTGTTTTCTTTTGAGTTTTGAGAGTTCTTTATATATCTCAGATACTAGTCCTTTGTCAGGGATGGTGGCTCGGAGCAGCTCCGGTCTGTAGCTTCATCCCGCTCTCCAGGCCTTCCGCAGAGAAGTTCTCAGTTTTCCCTTTGAAGGAGGCGCTTTGATTGTGTAAGGGCTCTTGGCTCTAGATCCCAAGATTAGCTCCCAGGTGTTTCCAAAGGGTGCATAGCTTTGTGCTGTACATTTGAATCTGTGGCACGTTTGTTAATTTCTGTACAAGATGTGAAGATTAGATGGTTTTTATGGAGTCCTCCATCCGTACCCCCACCGTCCCCATCCTGGAGTTGGACAGTAGGGACTGGGGACACCAGCCTTCCTTGCCTGGCCACATGGTCCTGGCTCCCACGCCTGCCTCTGCCCAGATTCCAGGGGCCCGGTTCTGACACCTGCTTTTTCTGGCCTCTGTTTCCCTGAGGGACCTGGTCTGGGGGAGGAAGGAAGCAGAGCCAGCTGTGAGGTGGGCAAGCCCGACTGGCTGTCCTCCCCCCTCCTGCTCAGCCCCAGCCTGAGCCCCAGAAAGGCTGCAGCTCCAGGACCCCCTTATCTCAGTGCCCTGTGGTGGGAGGCTGGATACGCGGTCCCTACCATACCCCTTCCTGCTCTGGATCCCGCTGAGGGACTCCATCCCCGCCCACAGGACTGTGTTTCCAGAGGACAGATACCATCTTGAGGCGCTTAGACTCAGGAATTGTGAGTCTAGGGATTGGGTGGATGCTAGGACTTTCGCTCCTGGGCCCGAGGACGCGCCATGAGTGCTAAGTTGGCGGGACTGAACCACCAGAGGTTAGATGGCCCAGGTGACGTGTCTGTGTGTGCAGGCCTCACAGCCCCAAAAGGCAGTGGTGCTCCAGGACAGAACCTTGTCCCGGAGGGCAGTGCAGTTCCATCCGGGACCCCCAGGGCACCCCTGAGAACCATCGCCAGCGTGCATCCGCGGTTAGGCCAGGCAGAAGCAGGTGTGGAAGGTGGCCCCAGCGGTGCCAGCAAGGGTTTTGGCTGCTTTTGGGGGTGTTGGAGGATGTGAGTGGCCTGGCCCTCCCTCGCTTGTTTTTCTGAGACAGAATGAGAGCGAGCCTCACGGGTAGGAGAAGTCCCCAGCATGGACACACGGTCCCGCAAGCACGCCAGTCCTGCTGCTGTGTTCCCATTGGCCCTTGCCATGTGCACGGGCATCTGCCGGCCTCTGTCCGTGGCTCCGTGTGTGCATCCCTCCCCTTTGGGAACTCCGGTGTGGGGTCAGGTCTGCCTCCCTGGCCCTGTGCCCACATCAGTCCCAGGTGGCCCCCTTGGCCCCAGAACAGCCTGGGGACTTGCTGGAGTAGGCAGCCCTCCCTGCCCTCCCCTGAGCTTGCTCACCCTGGTTACCAGTGCCCACCCTGCAGTGGGCAAGCCTCGGAACTTGAGCAGACGGTGCCCCGGCTGCTCCTCCTCTGTCCTCCTCTGCTGGCTCTGGCCTTGGCCTCCACCCGGCTTTTGGGGATTCTGGCATCCAGTCCTGGGTGCTCCCTAACTTTACAGATATCTGGGCCTTCGTGTGGGAGGCAGAGTGTGGAAGGTATTTGGGTTCAGAAAGCCTGCTCCCAGAGCCGTTCCAGGGGCTTGGCCAGAAAGGGTTAATGCTGGCTTCCAGGCTGGGGTTTGGGGGTGAGGAGGGCAGAGGTTGGCAGGGCGGGGCAGCACGAGGCGAGGTGGCCCTCAGATGGTGTCGCCCTGCCCACCATTAGTCAGCACAGAGCACGGGGGGCCTGCTGACAGCCCCAGCTGCTTCTCCACTGATGTGCTCCCTCCTGTCCCGGCAGCCAGAGCAGCTGAGTCCCACGTCAACAGCTGTGAGGGCCACTTCCTGCCACCCACAGACCTGGCCTAGGGCTGCTCCAGCCAATGAACCCCATGCACCCTGAGCCCCCTGCCCCCCACGCCACACGGGGTGAGTGGGCTCCCGCCGCCCTCCCTCCTCAGGCTGCGAGGGTACGGGCGGGGTGCCAGAACGGGACCTCCTAGTACTCAGCCTTTCCGGCAGGGGTCTCCTGACCGGGCTCTCCCCCACCTCTCTGCTTGCAGTGATGGTCCATTTGCTTACGAGGCGGTGCCTTGGCGACAGAGCGCCACTCAGCCTGCGGGATCGCTGTCGGTGGTCACGCGTCGGGGCGTGGCAACGCTGGCCCAGAGCCAGGTAGCCCACATCTGGGCCCACCCCTGAGAGCGCCAGCCCCTGGACCTCAGAGAGAAATGGAGTCTTCTGGCCTACACACTCCCCCACCCCCACCCACCCCAGCTCTCTTCCTCTCCTCCTCACTTCTGCCCCCCGCCAGGCCTCTCCTTGGAGTGACTGCGAAGTGAGTTGTTTGGATGGTGCTCACTGGTGGTTCTTGCTTCCTCAGGTTTTGGGAACCCCATGGCCCTGCAGGAGCCCCCCGGAGCTCGTGATGCCCGGCATGCCGGCGCGGCTCTGCCCTGAATTCCCGCAGTGCCTCGGGCAGCAGGCATTTGGTGAGGGTGCCGCCAGCAAGGGCTTCGTGCAGCAAGGGGTGTATGGCGCTGGGCCCCCGGGGCCCTGGCTTCACTACTGGGTAGCGGACCCTCCCGGCAGGGTGCTGGGAGCCTTCCAGGGGCAATGCTTCTGGCTTCTCAGGCACCTAGGCCTGTGCAGACCAGTCTATTGAATGTCGATCTCTGTGCCTCCCGTGGGCTCCCACGGGCGTGTAGAGCGAGCAGGGGCCCAGAAGCGCGCGCCCTCGGGTGCCAGGCAGGCGAGCACTTCCAAGCCCAGCCCTGTGCTCTCCCGCAGGTTGCGCGGGCGGCCCAGGGGGCCCGGCCTGGGTCTGCCTCACATGCCGCACACACCCTCCACCGATTTCACTCAGGCGGCAGCGGCGGCCGCGGTGGCTGCTGCGGCCACCGCCACGGCCACCGCCAGGCCACCGTGGCCGCCCTCCAGGAGAAGCAGAGCCAGGAGCTGAGCCAGTAGCGGGCGAGGTCCGGCCGCTTCCTCCCGTGGCGCCCACGTGTGCTGGTCTGGAAGGCAGGGGACCAGTTGGGCAGCGCCGGGTCGGGTCGGGGACCGGCGATAGTGAGAGGAGGTGGGGGAAGGGGCGAGGCACCGAGGGGGTGTCCCTGGGTGGCACCCACAGAGTAGAGGGTGGCCTGAATGGCTCCTGTCTTCTCTCCCCAGATGGGGCTGGGCAGGCTTTTACAGCCAGTTCCTGCAGCACGGAGGTCCCCGGGGCCCAACGTCCCCAGCAGCATGAACCCTGCCGGCGTGGGAGGGCTGCTGGGCCCCTCTGGCATGAGCCCCATGGGCATGAACCCCACCCGGGCCACGGGCATGGCACCCCTGTACGGGACAGCGCCTGCCCCAGCACGGGTATCTGGGCCTCCCCAGGCCCAGCCACTGCCCGACAGGGGGTCAAGAGAGCCTACTCCGCGAGGTGAGTGTTTGGGCCTCCCTGGCTCCGAGCTGCACCCAGAGCCGCGGCAAGCTCGGACATCCGTGCAAGAGAACCAGCCAGGCCTGACGGGGTGGGCGCCGCATCCTCCCTCGGAGCTGGCTTCCTGACACCGCTTCCCTGGCACGATGCCTCCTGTCTCGCTCAGGTTTATCCGGGGCAGCAGTACCTGCCAGGAAGCCAGTGGGCCTAGCACCACCCAGTACGCCTGGCGCCGGGCAGCCTCCCGCCCCTCCTCCTACCCCGGGCACCGCTGCCCCTGCAGCAGGGCATGGGCCAGTCCCTGCCCGCCTCTGCCCTGCGGGACTGCACTACAAGGTAGGGTGGCCCCTCCGGCCCACTGGGCCGCGTGCTGGCCCCTGCGGACAGAGGCCCGACCGGCTGACTAGGGAGTGGGCCCGGATGCACGGAGGGTGGCCAGTCAGCCCGGAGCCCCAGAGATCCTGAGCAGTACGGGATCCGGTTCTGAAAAGACCCTTTGTGAGATTTAAGTATCTGCTTGGATATTCACTGTAGGGAGCAGGCAGGGTGAGGGGCCAGGTGCCCAAGCCACTCGATGTCCTTAGGGCAGAGTGACCACATTCCCTTTGCTTGTTGGGGACAGGCCCATCGGGAGCATGGCGGGAGGAGGAGGTGTTTTTTCAGCCTCTGTCAGGCTTTCCGCAACCCTTTCTAACGGCGGGAAGGAGGGGGTGTCACTCTTTTCCTGGACTAGTAATTTTGTAAATTATGAAAATACTGCATGCTCCCGTCGATATATTTGCAAAATGTAGAAGCATCCAAAGAAGAGACTAGAGGCCAGTTCCCATGTGTGCGTGGGCGCAGCCTCGCCCCCAGCCCCTCCTTGGGTCAAGTGCAGGGGCCTGGTGGGGGCAGGTGGGGGCCCTGGGCGCACGCAGTTTTCTCCTGCAGCCTGCAGAGCAGTTCAACGGTCAGGGCGCCAGTTTCAACGGGGGAGCGTCAGCTACAGCCACCTGGCCTGAGTGGGGTACGGGCAGACGGACGGGAGGCGCTCACGGGTGGGCACATGAAGAGAGGGCGCCCGAGCAGGAGGAAGTGTGGGTGGCCAGCCAGACCCTTCCGGGCTGCCCCCTGCCCGATTCTGTCCTGACTGTTCCTGGCGGGTGCTCCAAGAACAAACTCCACCCCCCACCATCTCCACCTTGACTGTTTGCTCGACCCCACAGCCCACCCGTCTCCATCCCTGGCTACCCCAGCTCCCCACTGCCGGGAGCCCCACGCCCATGACCCCGGCAGCAGCGTTCCCTACATGTCCACCAGCCAGGAGGTCAAGTCTCCTTCCTGCCTGACCTCAAGCCCAGCGTGAGCCTTGCACCCGCTCACCCCCAGTGAGTGTCGCCTGCCTCAGGATGTGTTGCTGGGGTCCCAGGACCCCAGAGTCCTGCAGGGAACTGGGGGTTGGGGAGTCCACACCTTACCTTCTACTCATAGATTCTTGGTGTATCTTTCAAGGTTGGATCTTCTCTCTAGAAAGATACATGTGCACACAAAACTTGTGTATGATTTTAGGGGGTTTATGAGTCCCCTGAAGCCCACTCCTGGTTAAGAACACCTTGCTCTGGGGGACTGCCACAGCAGAAGCTAGGTCCTAGAAACCTAGCTCAGGCCCTGGGATGATGGCAGGTGGTCCGTTCACACCCTCCTCAGCCTCCCACCCCTTCTGAAAGCACCAGCGCACCCTTCTCGGTCGGGGCATGTTCTTCTAGTCATAATTGAGGGGACCCTGGGCCAGGTGACTGAGGCGGGACGGAAGGCAGGTCACCAAGACCCTATTCCGTTGGAGGTGATGGCCGGCCAGGCCCCAGGAGAGAGGCCGCCCACACCCTGGCCCCGAGGCGGGGAGGAGGGGCCGTGCTCCATGACCACATCCCTGCAGTGGGGTGGGGCGGCCGTGCAGCCCAGCGTCCTCCATGCCAGTTGCCGGGTGCAGGCGGTCGGCTCACACCAGCGTGGCCCGCCTCCCAGGCAGTGGCCCCTGTGACGAGCTGCTGCGCTGACCTTCCCTGTGCGTGACGGGTGGTCCTGGAGCCCTTCCGCCTGCAGCACAACCTGGCCGTGAGCAACCATGCCTTCCAGCTCCGCGACTCCGTCTACAAGACCCTGATGCTGAGGTGAGCGGGCCCCCACCCCGCGGTGGCCCTGCCCCGCGCCGGCCCGTTTCAGCGCCCGCCCGCCGTGCAGGCCCGACCTGAGCTGCAGTTCGCTTACCACCACGAGGACCGCAGATGAACACCAACTGGCCGGCCTCGGTGCAGGTCAGCGCAACGCCACTCCGCTGACCATCGAGCGCGGGCGACAACAAGACGCCCACAAGCCCCTGTACCTGAAGCATCGGCCAGCCGGCCGCAACACCATCCAGATCACGGTCACAGCCTGCTGCTGCGGAGGCCCGCAGGGCCAGGCTACCCCGCCGGGGCCGCGGGAGCCCGCCCCTTTCCAGGCCCGTCTGTTCTCCTGGCCCCAGTTTCGAGCGGCCTCCCTGCTTTCTGGCGAGGCGCCACCTCGACGGGGCGCTCGTGCTGGTCCCGTGCGAGAAGGCCTCTGAGCCGGTCTTCCCACGGGAGGCTCGGGAGTCCTGCAGGCTGGCTGTCCCCAAAGCCTTGCTGGAGTTACCGGGCTCCAGACAGAGCGGGGCGAAGAGAGGCAGCCGGGCTCAGCGAGAGGCTCCCGCCCGCGCCGGCCCTGGGGGATCACAGGGATGCTGTAGGCCGGGCACGGGCAGGGGGTCTCGGGTGCCGGTGTTCTCCCAGGCGACGGCTGGCAAGGCTCCCCGGGTGGGCTGGGCCGGCCCGCGGCGCCGGGGGCTCCCAGAGCAGGAAGGCTCCCCGGCGCGCCCCTGACCGTCCTCCCGCCGCAGTCCCACCTCTTCGTGCTGCAGTCAGGCAATCGGCCATCCGTCTCGCCGGTGCTGCAGGGTCTCCTCAAGAAGCGCTCTCCTGCCCGCCGAGCACTGCATCACCAAGAGTGAGTGGCCCCGGCCACCACCCGGAACGCCCTCCGCCCAACAAGGCTGGGTCCCTGCAACGGGGGCCCCAGGTGGGGCGGGGGCAGCGGTCAACCCCACGCGGTCCCTTGGAGCTGTGGCGCCAGCAGGGCCTCTCAGTCCAGTCCTCTCCCCGTCGACACCAGTAAAGCGCAACTTAGCAGCGGCACCATCCCCCGGCACGCCTGGGCCCAACGGCGAGGACGGTGAGCAGACGGCCATCAAGGTGTCCCTCAAGTGCCCCATCACCTTCCGCAGGATCCAGCTCCCCGCCCGTGGTCCGACTGCCGCCACATCCAGGTGGGTGGTCCCCGCGAGCCTACAGGACTCTGACGGCTGTTTTCCGTCGCCCTCTGCTGGCAGGTGGGGACAGGCAGCCAGCAGGCCGGTGGCCAACCTCCCCATCCTTCCTGTCTCTGAGGACAGTAGCCACTGCCCTTCATCCTCGGGTCTCATCTCAAAGCGACAAGGCTGCAGGTGCGTCCTGCCATCCAGGAGCGCGACCCACGGGTGAGCAGTTTTGGTCTTACGTGGTGATACTTGGGGCCCCGCGTCGTCTTCTGAGGCACCGTGGTCTGGAGGGGATTCTTCACCAGCACAGAGGCCCAAGCTTTGAGTCGCTGCGGGCATCCCAGTCCCCATGAGGACCGGTGGGCTGTCCCTAGTGTCCGTCTGAGAAGGGGTGCCCCAGGGAAAGCCTGGCACACGTGGCTTCTCACCACGTGAGCAGATCGTCCCAGAAGCACATGGCTCGATCGCTGGTGCGGGCAGGTCGCCCTGGCCCCCATGTGAGAAACCACCTCTCCTCCCCACAGTGCTTTGACCTGGAGTCCTACCTACAGCTCACTGTGAGCGGACCTGGAGGTGCCCCTGTGCAAGTGAGTATCCCCAAGACGGTCCTCATGGCGGCCCAGGGTGGCCCTTGTCAGGCTGTCAGGCTATTTCCCATGCGACACACAGCACCAGAAACCCAAGTCAGGTTCCGGGGCCCCAGCACAGATGGGGACGCTGCGTGGGCAGAGACGCCACCGCGGGCGCTCACACCCAGTCCCCGTGCCGTGAGGGGTCACCTCCCTAGGGTGGCCTCGGGCACAGTGACAGTGCACAAGAGGTGACAGGCCTCCGAGCCGGCCCCTCGGTTTTCAACAGCAAGACGGCGTTGCTGGAGGGGCTGGAGGTGGATCAGTACATGCTGGGGATCCTCATTTACATTCAAGAAGTGTCTTCCTGTCGCCCGGCGTCTGCAGTCGGCAGGCAGCCCCGGGACGGCTGGGAGAAGCACCCGCCATCCCCCCACCCTGCTCCTCCGTGGGCCGAACTCCACAGCCACCCCGTGGCCCGGGCAGGGAGAGGCTGCAGGACAGCTGGTGAGCAGCCCGCCTGCTCCACCCAGCTCCGACACGAGGAGATCACCATCCGACCCCACGTGCAGCTGGAAGCCGGTGCCCGTGAAGCCCGACGTGCACGTCAAGGAGGAGCCCGATGGGCCGGTGCTGAAGCGCTGCCGCACCGTGAGCCTCGCACACGTGCTCATGCCCAGCGTGCCATGGAGATGATTGGTGCCTCTGGGCCCCTGCTTCGCCCCTCTGCAGCCCCCTCGGCCCCGGCCCCTGGCGATTATCCCAGCCAGGGTGAGTATGGCGGGCCTGGCCCTCGGGACGTTGCAGATGGCCACAGTCAAGCGGGTCGTTCTCTCCAGACCAGTGAAGTGTCACTGTGCGGGCTCTGCACCTGGGGCCCTGCTTGGGATGCAGCCATGGGGTGGGTGGTAGCTGGCCCACCCTCCCCACGCTGGGGAGCAGGGCCTTCTGGCCGGCACACCCTGGGGCCTGGTCCCTCTGACCCTACCTGTGGGTGTGTCTGGGTGAGGCGGGCCTCTCTCCCATCCCCTCTATATC
>NW_024425563.1:94311209-94362999 GCF_017311325.1 Ursus maritimus | reverse complement strand
GGCCCGCGCCGCTCCATGCGCTCAGCCCGCCCTCCGCGCCGCCCGCCGCCCCGGGGCCGCTGCCACCGCCGCCCGCGCCATCGCGCCGCCGCCCGCTCCGAGGGCACAATGGAGCCGCCGCGCCGCTCATGCATATGCATGACGCCGCGCGCCGGCCCCGCCCCCAGGCCAGAGCAGTGGAGCCCCGAGCCGGAGTCGTGCTCGCTCCGGGTGGCCGCGGGCCTGCGCGGACCGGGGCGGCAGACCGGGCCGGGCCGGGGGCGGGCGGGCAGCGCGGGCGGCAGGGGACCACGACCGGCGCCCTCTGCCCCCTCCACACCTTTCCGAACGCTGCGTCTGCGGAGCCCCCTGCGCTTCCTGCTCGCTTGCCGCCGGGGCGGGGCCTGATGGAAGGGCGGGGCCTGATGGAGAGGCGGGGGCAGGCGGGAGTGGCGGGGCCTGCCGATGGGCGGGGCCTCTCAGAGGAGGGTGTCAGAGCCTGGCGGAGGGGGCCTGGTCGGGGGCGGGGCCTGTCAGAGGGGGGGCCGGCCGGAGGGGCGGGGCCTGTCGGAGGGGGCCGGCAGAAGGACGGGGCCTGGCTAAGGGCGGGGCCTTCAGAAGGCGGCCGGTCGGGGGGGGCGGGTCCTGGCGGAGGGCGGGACCTGTCACACGGAGGCCGGCCAGAGGGGCGGGGCCTGACGGAGAGGCCGGTCGAGGGGCGGGGCCTCTCGGGGAGGAGGGGCCCGGAGGGAAAGCCCCGTGGGCAGCCCCAGCTGCTCTGGTCCCGGGGTCGCTGCTGAGCTTTAGCGGATGAAGCGCCCTCTGATCATCCGGCTCCTTCCAAGTGCTATTGTCACCCTTTAAGTTCTCCGTTTTTCCTACCCTCGGTTTAGGGAGACCGTTTTCTCCCAGTCACCCACAATTTTTTTTACTGTGGTAAAACATACGTAACAGAATTTACTTGAAGCGTGATAGTTAAGTGGTATTAACTGCATTTATAGAGCCGTGCAGCCACCAGCACAGCTGGCATCTTGTGAGTCCGCCGCTCTGCTCCCAGCAAACCCTTCCCCAGGGCTGCGCCTCGGCTTTGTGTCTTCATGGACTTGACTCACATCCGTGGAGTCATAGAGTGTCCTTTTGTGACGGGCCTATGTCCTCAAGGTTCGTGCACGTGTAGTGGGCCCCAGGACTTCCTTCCTTGTCAAGGTTGATGATGCTCTGTCCTATGTATGGACCACGTTTGGTGTATCCACTCATCCTTTGGTGGATACGCCAGGGTTTCTAACATTGTGGACATTTCTACCCTCAAGGCTGTCTGAAACCTGTGCTCTTGCTTCTGAGAACCATCAGTTCACTGAACAAATACGGTGGGCCTGTTGTGTGCCAGGCTCTGCTGCGGGCTCTGAGCCCTGGTCTGTGCCCCGTGAGCAGGACAGACAGGCCTCTGACAAAGAGAAGCAGGACTCACCAAGCTGCAGAGTGTCCTTTGGGGACAGGGTTAGGAAGACAAAGAAAGCCAGGCCACAGGATGGACAGCGTGTAGTCTGGGGGAAGGTTCTGTGGAGAGCTGGCCCGCATGAAGAGGGGAGGCTAGCACCCCAGGACCCTGACCCTCTTCTGCCTCCAAAAGGCTGGAAGTGGCTGCATGAGGGTCCAAGGGTCCAGGGCCTGGGACTGGCAGGCGGCTCTGTCCTCTCCCCAGTGCAATGGCTGCCCCAGTGACCCTCCGAGAGGCCATTTGATGTCCACCCCCTTCTACACGGTGTTTTCATCTTTGACCATGTGGATTGTTACAAAAGACTTCCCTATTTACTGGGAAAATATGCCTTCCTAAAACCTTTCTTCTAGGACTGCATAAAATGGGAATTCTCCTTTTGGTATCTGACTGCTCGTCAAGCATTAGAAGGAACTTCCCATTCCCCTTGAATCTCCTGCTGGAGGACACAGGAGCCCCTTCCCTTATATGTTAACAGCCACGTGAGTGCCGGGCCCCATTCCAACGGGCCTCTCTCCTCCAGGTGTACGCCAGCTTTTTAAAATGTGACACCCGAGGGGACATAGTACTCTGAATGTGGCCAAAACCCAACTTGGAGCCTCAGTTCATATGAATGCTGCTAAGCACACACAGTTTTGTCTCTTCTTGATTTGCAAGACTAGCTTTGAAAAGAAAAAGCTGCCACTTCTTTGCCTACAAGTGTTCTTCTGACTGTAGAAAATACTGAGGAACTTTCATAATCAATTGAAACGTTTCATCACCCAAATGTTCAGTGTTAATCCCTGTTAATTGTTTGGTCTGTTTTCTCCCAGATGGTTCTCTGCGTACTTTTGCAGTTTGGAGAGTATAGCATTTACGTGATTTTGCATCCTTCTTCCTTCACTCTATCCACAGAAACGTTTCCCTTCTTATAATGGATCCTCCTAAAATAAATGTGAAGATTTACGTGCAAGGACGTTTGCTGTGGCCTTACCTGGGATGTTGAAACACTAGACTCAAGCTGTATTCGTTTATTCAAAACATTTTGTTGAATGTCTGCCACTGGCCAGACATTGTTCTCCGCTAAAAACATGGAAGCCAGCAAAACAGAAAGAAAAAAAAAAAAAAAGAAATCCGGCCGGCACAGAGCTTCCAGCAGTAAGCTCATAGTTCGACTCTCATGGGTAGCAGTTACGTCTAATACCTCCACAGGCTGGGACTCATGCAGCACCCACATCACTTCTTTGGAGATATTTCGTGGTATGAGAAGACATTCAGGATTTGCTAAGTGAAAAACAGGATACAGAGTTGTATGATGCCAACATGGTTTTTCTTTTTCTTTTTTTTTAAGATTTTATTTACTTATTTGAGAGAGAGATAGTGAGAGGGAGATCATGAGCAGGTGGGAGGGGCAGAAGGAGAAGCAGATTTCCCGCTGAGCAGGGAGCCGGGTGTGGGACTCGATCCTAGGATCCTGGGATCATGACCTGAGCCAAAGGCAGACGCTTCACCAACTGACCCACCCAGGAGCCCAGCCAACGTAGTTTCTAAAAACAACAACAACAACAACAACCTTTATGGAGCATAAGCTCTTTCTCCAGGCCACGAATTCATCAGGAGTGGAGGGAAGTACCTTTATAGTAAAGATGTCGGTCAGACACCCTCTTACCCAAAGGACCAAGCCAGCATCACCAAGCGTGTGGAGCGGCTGTGCCCTTGGTGAGAAGGTAGGAAAAAGGACACAGAGACACCTCCCCCTCCAGCCCTACACCCTGTGGCAGTGACAGCCAGAAATGTTTCACCTGGATCTAATCATGACAAATCCACACAGGGGTCAGCTCCAGAGCTGGCCTGGACTCAGAAACCTCCAGAAAACTGGCCTGGGGGAATGGTCACAGGAGACCCGAGAGCCTTGGTTGGGCAAGGCGGCCCTGCGTCCTGGCAGGCTGGTGGCAGGCTGGGGGTGCTGTGCTAGCGTGACGTGGGGGTGGGTGCCCGAGGGTGAAGCCATGGGGACTTGGGAGGCTGCCCTGGTTCTCTGGAGGCCGCCCAGGAGCAGGACGCAGGGGGGCAACACCCCAGCGGGCAGCTAGGGCTCTCGCAGTTAAACCGAGCTGGAAATAAAGGTTCAGAGTCTTTTCAAAGGTATGAGGAAACGACATGATGGAAATGCATTATCTGTAAATCCGGCAAAACCTATTTAAAATTCTTTAAAACACTATTGATGACCGCCTCCTTTACAGGTGTATTATGGTTTACGTCGTAGGCAATAGGGACCCCAACAAACGGGGCGGGGTGGGCCGGGCACGGGGGCATTCGCGGGTCCAACAGTGCTGCGCTGAAGGAGCCACGCCAGGAGCCCCTATCAGACTCGGGGTGATGGGGAGCTGCCGTGGGGCGCGGTGGCGCAGGAGAGCCGTGTCTCCCAGGGACACTGACACAGGGAGAGGGGACCGAGCTTCTTCCCAAGGGTCTCCTTGGCCCCTGGCGAGGTGGGACTGGCAGGGCCTGGGTGGCTAGTCCCGGTGCCTCCACAGGAGGGTCATGGCGATGGGGGTGGGCAGCAGGTTAGGGATTGGCTCCCTGCGCAAAGTGGTGTCTTCTTTGTGCGGGGATCCTGGACGCCTCAAGAGTTGCGCCTGAGAAAACCTGCCCAGGGCCCCCACCCAGGCTTCTTGGGCCCCACCCCAGACCCCACCCACGCCCACGCCTCACGCAGGCCCCACCCCAAGCCCCACCCCCGGCCCCACCCCCTGCCCTCCACCCCAGGCCCTACTCCAGACCCCAACCCAAGCCCCACTTCACCCAGACACCACCCCACGCCCCACCCAGACCTCACCCCAGACCCCACACGCAGGCTTAGCAAAATTATATTAGTTTTTTTTTTTTTTAAGATCTTATTTATTTGAGAGAGAGAGAGAAAGCACGAGCAGGGTGGAGGGGCGGGAGGGAGGGATCATGACCTGACCCGAAGGCAGACGCTTAACCAACGGAGCCACGCAGGCGCTCAGTTTTTAAAATAAGCTTTTAATATTTTTTGTCACAAAAGTAATACCTGTTCATGTAAAAAAAATAAAAATAAGCAAATAGAATAAAGTTTACTGCTACCTCGCCTCCCAGAATGAGAACTATTTTTGGTGTCCGTCCTTCCTGTATTAGGAGTAATTTTCCAACAGCAACAGCGGCCATGGGCATGCGTCCTGCACCTAGAGTTCGGTCAGCACCCGCGGACTCCGGCCTCCTCCTCCTGAGTCCGTGGGGGGCACCCGCCTCCACCTCCACCGACCCCCCCACCCCATATTTTCTGTGTCTGGCAGGGCTGTTTCCTTGGCCAGGCACAGTCTCCTGGAGGGACCCTCCAAGCCCATCTCCTGTTGGCCTACGACCAGCAGGACCCTCACTGTTGCTCTGACTTCCAGACGCTTCCAAAGCCCCTGACTGTTGGGATCAGGCAGGGAGCGGACATCTAGAAGGTGAGGACGGAAGTCAGTGCCAGGGTCACTGCTGGCCCTGGGGGCTTCCACACCCACAGGAACACTCTAGCCCCGTGCTGGTGGGCTGGGGAGGGAAGGGCAGTGTCCACACTCACTAAGTCCCCAAAACGCCTGTAACACAGGACACGCTCCCACCAAGGTAGAGCCCCCAGTGGCAACGTGTGGCCTTTTTCCACGTGGCATTCACATCTTCCATGCGTGTGGGCTCCTGGGTGCTTTAAATGTACCTCCGTGTGCACACGCAGCCTGGCACTTGCCCCTGCTGCCAGCTCTGTTTCCCTTCCCAGCCACCGGCCTCCAGCAGGCCCTGGGCACTGTCTACAGCGCCTCCCACTCTCTGTCATTTCATGTTGCTCTGCCAGACATGGGTCCCCACCTGCTCTGCACGACCCACGTCCCTGCCAGGCTGCACCTGCGCCCAGGCGCTCCGCCTGCTCTGCTGCCAGGCTGGGAGAGAAAGCATCTCTGCGGTTTAGGCTCCCTGGTTTGTGGTCATGTTACGGCGGCTGCAGGACACTCACTCCTGCACCTGCTTCCTCTGGGTCTCGCAGCCTCAGACATGTCCTCCCCTGCATCAGGTCCGTCAGCGCCTCGCACCAAAGACTCGGGACTACCACCCTTCAGGACAGCCTGTGTCCCTGTGTCCTGTCCTCTCTCCAGACTCGCTGTCCCCCCTCCCTCCTCCCTGGACAGTGGTCAGCCCAGGCTCAGTCCTCCGGGTTGCCCTCTCCCCACCGCACTCTGCAGCGGTTCCTGTGGCCCTGGGAGCTCATCCACTGCCATCCTCGCCTCCCCCGAAGCTGCGCTTACCCTCTCCTTCTGATTCTGCTTTGGCATGTGCACAGTGACTCTGGATCCTGCCCCAGGGCTGCTGACCCTGCTCCTCCTGCAGGTTCCCCACTGCCACGCTGGCCCAGCACCCCCCCCCAAGAGAAACCCATTCTCCTGGCAGTCACTCCCCATCCCTCCCCGAGCCCCAGGCAACCAGCGTCTACTTTCTGTCCTTGTGGGTTTGCCTGTTCTAGACATTTTGCGCATAAGGAATCACACAGCATGCGGACTTTTGTATCCCCCTGCTTTACCTCCTGTTCCCAGGTTCAGCCATGATGTGGCGGGTCTGTACTCCATTCCTCTTTCACGGCTGAATAATATTCCATTATTCGGACAGACCCCATTCTTTTTATCCATTCGTCAGTTAATGGACCATTGGTTTGTTTCCACCTTTTGGCTCTTAGGAATAATGCACCTGGAAGTTACCATGTGGACACATGGTATACATATGGTATACAGTAGGAACTGCTGGGTCCTACGAGAATTCTAGGTTTACCATGTGAGGAGCTGCTGGGTTGTTTCCCACAGCAGGTGTACTATGTTTGTGTCTTTTCGATTATAGTCATACTTGTCAATGTGAAGAGGTATCTTTGTGCTGTTTGTTTTTGAGTAATCTCTACACCCAAGATGGGGCTCGAACTCACGACCCCAAGATCAAGAGTCACATGTCTTCCAACGGAGCCAGCCAGGTGTCCTTCACTGTGATTTTGACTTGGGTTTCTCTCATGACTAATGATGCTGAGCATCTTTTCATGTGTCTATTAGCCATTTGTATATTTTAATTGCATCATTTGCCTTTTTATTATTGAGTTGTAGGAATTCTTTATATATTCTAGACCAACTCCCTTACCAGATGTATGCTTTGTAAATATTTCCCCTCGTTCTGTGGGCTGCCTTTTTACTTTTTTTTTTTTAAAGATTTTATTTATTTATTTGACAGAGAGAGAGACAGCCAGCGAGAGGGGGAACAGAGGCAGGGGGAGTGGGAGAGGAAGAAGCAGGCTCCCAGCAGAGAAGCCTGATGCGGGGCTCAATCCCAGAACGCCAGGATCATGCCCTGAGCCGAAGACAGACGCTTAACGACTGAACCACCCAGGTGCCCCGCCTTTTTACTTTCTTGATGGTGTTTTTTGACTTACAATTTTTAAAATTTTCAGTATGTCTAATATATTTGTTATTTATGCTTTTCATATCATATATATTTATATATTTTTATTTATATTATAAATATATATATATTATCTATCTATCTAGCTAGCTAGCTAGCTATCTATCTAGCTAGCTATCTATCTAGCTATCAAACATTGCCTGATTCAGGGTCACAAAGATTTGTACTCATGTTTTCTTCTAACAGTTTATAATTTTAGCTCTTACATTTAGGTCTCTGATCCAATATGTTAATTTTTAAAAAAGATTTATTTATTTGAGAGAGAGAGAGCATGAGCGAGGGAAGAGGCAGAGGGAGAAGCTGATTCCCCGCTGAGCAGGGAGCCCAATGCGGTACTCGATCCCAGGGCCCCGGGTTCATGACCTGAGCCTAAGTCAGACACTTAACTGACTGAGCCACCCGGACGCCGCTGTGTTAATTTTTGAATAAAGACTAAATGACGGGTCCAACTTCATTCTTTTTCTTATTGGTATCATTTGTCCCAGCACCATTTGTTCTGAAAACACTGTTCTTTCCCCATTGAATGATCTTGATGCCCGTGCTGAAAATAACTTGAGCATCAAGTGAAGGTTTTTTTCTGGACTGTCAGTCCTATTCCATTGGTCTCTATGTCGGTCCTCATGCCGGCACTCACTGACTTCATTGTTGCTGCACTGTAGAAGGTTTTGAAATGCTGGGTCTCTTGAAGTTCTGTATGACTTTTAGAATCAACTTGCCAGTTTTTACAGAAAAATGTGGGATTTTGACAGGGATTAGGTTGAATCTGCAGATCAGTTTTGACAGTGATGCCATCTTAACTATATTAAGCCTTCTGATCCATGAACATGGGATGTCTTTCATGTGATTAGGTGTTCTTTGTGTTCAACAATAGTTTTCAGAGTATACATTTTACACTTTGTTGGTAATTATTTCACAGCACTTTATCTCTCTGATGCTGTTGCACGTGGAATCTTTTTTTTTTTTTTTTAAAGATTTTATTTATTTATTTGACAGAGATAGAGACAGCCAGCGAGAGAGGGAACACAAGCAGGGGAAGTGGGAGAGGAAGAAGCAGGCTCATAGCGGAGGAGCCTGATGTGGGGCTCGATCCCGTAACACCGGGATCACGCCCTGAGCCGAAGGCAGATGCTTAACCGCTGTGCCACCCAGGCGCCCCTGCACGTGGAATCTTAATTTCATTTTCATTCTGTCCGTTGCTATGGTCTAGAAATACATGGATTCTTACATAATGATCTTGTATCCTGTAACCCAGCTTGCTTCATTTTGTAATTCTAATGGTTTTGAAAATGGATTCTGTAGGATTTTCTTTATATGAGATAAGATCATCTGCAAATGAAGATAGTTTTACTTCTCCCCTACCCATCTGGCTGTCTTGTGTTTCATTTTCTTGCCCAATCGCCCTGCCTAGGACTTCCACACAGTGTTGAACAGAAGTGGTGACAAGCACCTCACCTGGAGCAGGTGTGAGCCTGGCAGTGGTTGCCTGTCTCTGCCCCTCCCCCAGTCAGCAGAGTGAGCCCTTTGAAGCATAGCTCAACGTGTGATGCACTTCTTCTCGGAGCCCATGGCTGCTTGCTCTGCCAAGTGACCCCCTACCTTCACCTCGGGGACTCTCCAACCTCTCTGTGCTCGGGTCACGCTGGGCCACCTGCTGACCCCAAACCTCTCCGACTCCTTGTCTTTTCACTCCTTTGCTCCTTTCCCAGATTCCCATATGGCTTATACCCTTATTTCCTTTAGGTCAGTGGCTCCCATGTTTTTTGGTCTCAGGACAAGTTTGTACTCTTAACACTTATTGATGGAGACCCTATTTTTGGAAAGATGGAGTAGATAGAGTTTCCCTATTTTTTCTGCTAAGTACAACAAAAACCTTAGACGTTATATATAAATACAACATAAGAAGTCTCTGAAGAGAGGAAGAAGAAGGCAGACAGACTAGGGACCTCAGAACCCAAGGAATGACCAAGCAGTAAATACGCTGAGTTTTCTTGTCCTTCCCGTATCCCAGACTGGGTGCTAGAGTTGCTGGCAACCCAGAAACACTAACTTGTGCGGAGCAAAAGAGCGCCAAGAAAAGCCAGCTGTCTCTGGTCACAGGACCAAGAAAGGGGCAGAAAGCAGGACAGAAAACTTTGAGACAATAACAGCTCTACCCCAGCCAACACCACCGCCCAAGCAAAGGGTGAGTGGGGAGCCTAGACCTCCATCCTCAGCTGGCTTTAGTGTGGGAGCACTGCCCCCCCCCCCCAGTGGGGTGGTTTCAGAAGAGCACTTTTTAAAAAATTAATTTATTTAAAGTAGGCTCAATGTGGGGCTTGATCTCATGACCCTAAGACCAAGAGTTGCATGCTCTACTGACTGAGCCAGTCAGGTGCGGGTGGTCAGAGGAGCACTTTTACCACTCTCGGTGATAGTACAAATACCAGTGGAGACCACCATGTGGATACAGATGCAAGATGCTCATACACCCACTCCCCCAGCCACGGAGGTGGGAGTGGAGACCCAGTGGGGAACGCCTGCCTGGCAGCAGTGAAGAGGCACTCTCCCATCTCCCGCTGAAGTGATGTAAGAAAACGCTCTCTGAAATAAAAGATTTAGGGGCGCTGGGTGGCTCAGTCGTTAAGTGTCTACCTTCGGCTCAGGTCATGATCTCAGGGTCCTGGGATCAAGCCCTGCATCAGGCTCCCTGCTCGGCGGGAAGCCTGCTTCTCTGTCTCCCACTCCCCCAGCTTATGTTCCCTCTCTTGCTGTCTCTCTCTGTCAAATAAATAAATGAAATCTTTAAAATAAAAGATTTAAATAAGATCCAGAGTCTCATAATACTCAAGACGTACAGTTTAAAAAAAAAATCGCTTGACGGGGCGCCTGGGTGGCTCAGTCGTTAAGCGTCTGCCTTCGGCTCAGGGCGTGATCCTAGGGTCCGGGGATCGAGCCCCGCATCAGGCTCCTCTGCTGGGAGCCTGCTTCTTCTTCTCCCACTCCCCCACTTCCCTCTCTCTCTGGCTGTATCTCTCTCTGTCAAATAAATAAATAAAATATTAAAAAAAAAATCGCTTGTCATACCAAAACTCAGGAAGATATCAAACCAAATTTAAGAAGACAGACAATATATGCTAACACCAAGGTGAAAGAAGTATTAGAATTATCTGACCAAGATTTTAAGCAGCCATGTGAATGCTTCAACAAGCACTTATGAACACTCTCAAAACAAACTTAAAACACAGAATGCCTCAATAAATGGAAGATATAAAGAAGAACCAGATGGAAAATTCAGAAGTAAAAAATACAGTAACTGAAATTTAAAAATCCAATGGGTAGGCTTACTGGCAGAATGGAGAGGACAGAGGATCAAGCGGCTGGAAGGAAGAACAATAAAAATTACCCAGTCTGAACAACAGAGAGCAAATTGACCGGAAAAACAAAATAAAACAGAGCTCAGGGGCTTGTGGGGCTATAACAAAAGGTCTAACATTTGTGTTTATCAGAGTCCTGGAAGGAGAGGAGAAAGAGGGCAGCTGGAAAAGCACCCAAGGGANGAGCGGCTGAAAACACCCCAAATACGATAGAAGGCAGATACATACATATTCAAGGGGAGAAAATCCCGGAGTGAATAAACCCAAAGCAACCAAGGCCAAGACACATCGTAAGCAAACTTCTAAAAACTGAAGTCGAATCCAAATTGTTCCATGCAGGGCAGTTAATACAAGAGAGGATTTCTCATCAGAAACCAGGGAGGCCAGAAGGAAGTGACACATTTTCCAAATACTAAAAGAACTGTCAACCCAGAATCCTCTATTCAGCAAAAATGTCCTTCAGGAATTGAAAGGCGGCCAATACATACATTCTCAGATGTGGGAGAAATAAGAGAATTTGTCACCAGTAGACCTACCCTGAAGGAACAGATAAAACACATTGTGTAAACAGAGAGGACAAGATAAAAGAAAGCATCTTTGAATACCAGAAAGGAAAAAATATCACAGACAGCAAAACATGTTGTTAAATAAAACAGAACTAGGCCTTCTAAATTATGTTTGGTGGTTGAAGCAGAACTGAACACTGTCTGATATGGTCCTAAATGTACACGGAGGAAATGTTTAGGGCAATTACATTTTAAGTGGAAAGGGTAATGGGCAGCGCTTTACCTGAACTGTTAAAAATGATGACACCAACAGACTGTGACGGTTTTGTATATGTAATGTCATCCCTAGAGCAACCACTAACAACTATACCGCAGACAAATACCAATGGTCAAGAACACTACGGATAAATAAAAACGGAATTATAAAAAATGTATAACTCAGAGAAAGGCAGGAAAAAAGGAGAGAAATTAAAATTAGAACCAACAGAAAACAAAAATAATATGGCATGAACTCCGACATAGTAAAAAGTACATGAAATGTAAATGCCCTAAGTATACCAATCAAAAAACAAAGACTGGAAGAGTGGATAAAAAATACATGCTGGGGCGCCTGGGTGGCACAGCGGTTAAGCGTCTGCCTTCGGCTCAGGGCGTGATCCCGGCGTTCCGGGATCGAGCCCCACATCGGGCTCCTCCACTATGAGCCTGCTTCTTCCTCTCCCACTCCCCCTGCTTGTGTTCCCTCTCTCGCTGGCTGTCTCTATCTCTGTCAAATAAATAAATAAAATCTTTTTAAAAAAAATACATGCTATCTACAAGCCTCTCACTTAAAAAAATAACTTATAGGCAGGTTGAAAGTAAAAGGATGGAAAAAGAGAAACAAAGATATACATATATATGCAAATATTAGCCAAAAAAAAAGCACAGACGGCTCTATTATTTTTAGATAAAGTAGACTTCAGAGCAAAGAGAATTATCAGAGAGGAACATTATATAATGAAAAAAGGGTCTGCCTCCCAAGACGACACAGCAATCCTAAATATGAACGCACCAAACAACAAAGCTACGAAATACATGAACCACAACTGAGGACCAGAAGGAGAAACGGACAAACCTGGAGCTATAGCTGGAGACTTCACAACTCTCTCAACTGACGGGAAACGGAACGGAAAATCAGCAAGGACACAGAAGGATTCAACGACACCCTGAACCCACAGGGCCTACTGGACATTGACAGAGCATTTCACCCAACGCACATTCCTTCCGAGTGCCCACGGAACACACACCAAGATGGACCATATCATGGGCCACAAAGCAAATCTCAATGAATGTAACAGAACTGAAAGTCACTGTAGAGTGCATTTCTCTACTGACAATGGAATCAAACTGATAACAGAAAGAGAACAGGAAACAACACATAGTTCAGAGAGGGAGTCTCAAGGAAAAAGTTTTAAACGTACCAAACCCCATGAAAATGAAAACACATAGAACATATCCAAGTTTGCGAGCCGCAGCTAAAGCAGTGCTGACAGGGACACTGACAGGAGTAAACGCACTGCGCGCCTGGGGGCTCAGTCGTGCGTCAGCCATCAGCTCAGGTCATGATCCCGGAGGCTGGGGGCGGGGAAGGGAGGGTTGTTGAGGCCCCGGGGGAGGGGCTCTAAGGTACCCATTTCCAGTCATACAGTGGGGAAGTCCTGGGGTCTAGAGAGCAGCACAGTGGTTGTAGTTAATGATACCATGTTGCACATTTGAAAGTTTCTGAGAGCAAATCTTAAAAGATTGCATCACATGGAACAGTGACGGTAAGCACGAGTCACAGATGGGCTACTGCGCCCGTCACTTCGCCTTCTGTACAAACATGGAGTCACTATGTCATACACCTGAAACCAATGTCATGTGTCACAGCTCAGCTATAGAAAAGGCCTGATGAGGCCGTGGGGAAGGGGCTGACAGGTAGAGGGTGTGTGTGGGGGGCCTCCGGGAGGACAGCAGGGCCCGAGCTGCGCAGTATGACACATGTGGCTCGCTCTGACGGTTTTTTATCATCTCTGCTTAGTGCAGTCCCAACAGAATGCTGTCCTGACGGGGAGCTCACGGCCCCAGCTAATTCCGGGCAGAAACAGGTTTGACACGGATTCCAGTTCCCTCTCTTTCCACTGGAGAAGATGGAGTCAGCCCAGTGGGTGGGCACCTCACACAACACCTGCCCACCTGTGCCACCCCCTAGGCCCCTCCTGGGCCCAGGTGCACGTGTCTGGGGGTTGCAGCCTGCTCAGGCCTCACCCCCCCCCCGCCCCAGCAGAGCCGGCCAAGGCTCTCCCACCCCTTTCAAAATGGTTCGGGTATTGAAAGATCCTCTCCATCCAGAAAACCCCAGGCCACACCCTCAGCAGGCCCTTGCACACTCGAGCACAGGCACACACGTGTGCTCATGGTGACGTGCACTCACACACTTGTCCTCCCTGAGGCCCTGGCTGAGCACGCAGGATGCTCTCCCAGACGTGAGGATTCTTCCTCTGTGTGATCATGGGGCAGGGATGACGCAGGCAGAGTGGACAGAGTTGCCCTGGGAGGGCCCAGTGTCGCCCCTCCCTGCACAACTGCCCCTGAAGCTCTCTGTGCACATGCCCTAATCCAGCCAACTGCGTCAGACGCAGTGGTGTGCTGGTCATGCTGCCCCGACCCCACGCCCAGCTCCGCCTGTGTGTGGCCACCGTCCCACCAGGGCTGGAAGACCCAAGCTGCAGGAAGCACAAAGGACACAACAAGAGATTCCAAGCAGACTTCAAGGACAAGGGACCCAGGTGTGACCTAGAGGATGGGGCAGTCATCAGCCCCTATGTCCACACCCCGGCCTTTCCCTGAGCCTCTGCCCAGGAGGCCAAGGATGGTGTGCTGTGGGCCCAAGATGGTGGGGCTCTTGTCAAGAGGGGACATGGGGCCCCAGAGGCCCTGCTGGCATGGCTGGTGCCCTGGCAGAGGCTGGAGGAGCTGTGTGGGCTTCCAGGGGCACAGACCAGCCAGGGAGCAGGGGAGGCTGAGGAGAGGGGTACACCAGCCACACAACCTGCACCCATGACACAGGGCCAAGCAGTGAGGGGCTGCCTCCCAGGCAGAGTGGGAGGCTTGGGTCAGCCTCTTCTGGGGGGGCAACGGGGGGCGAGAGAGAAAGAAGGACACGCAGACAGGCCCGAGGGTAACTTCGTTTATGGGTCAAGCCAAATGCAATGCAAAGTTGTTTTTGTTCTTTTTTTTTTTAACCAAAATAAATAAATCAGATCTGTCCCTGTGATGGGTGAGGGAAGCGACCCCTCTCCTCCAGCTGCCGCCCCTGGGCCCTGGCCCTCCTCTCCCCCTCCGGACCGGTTGAGGCACAGCACAGAGAAGAATGTTGCCGTCTCCACGGTATTGGAGAGGGCGGGGAGGCGGGAGGCAGGAGGCGGGAGGCGGGCAATGGGCAGCAGCCTGGCCACGAGCCCTGAGCCCCATAAACCCTGTGGCCCCGGTGCCACCTGGCCCCAAGTGGGTGAAGCATGCACGGCCCCCACACGTGGCCCGGGACCCTCTCGAGAGGCGGGAGTGGACACTGCAGAGAGCGGACCTGCCCTCTCTGTGCCAGGCCGGGCGCAGGCCCCCTCCCGCCAGCCGCCCCAAGCAGTGCCGTGGTTCCCCGCGCAGGGAGAGCCCCACCAGAACCCAGTCCACCCCACGAAGTCTGGACAGTGACGGCTCCCTCCAAGGGGCCTGGTGCTCGGGGTGGGAAGAGGCGGCCACCTTGTCCGGGCGCAGCAGCCCCTGTGCTGGGTGACCAGACGGCCAGTACCTGGGAGGCCACACGAGGCTGGTCCTTCGGGGGAAGCCGGAGGGCTGGGGCACAGCTGACCCTCCCAGGACATCCGCAGGGGCTCCCTCTCCTCCTCCTGCTCCCCGCAGCCTCCACGAAGGATGCTCAGCCAGATGGAAGTCACAGCGCCTGGGGGGCTCTGGCCTGGGGGGGGCAGCCAAGCACATGGGGGACAGCAGCCTAACTGGTAAGCGAGAGAGGGGGAGTGCGGTGCAGCAGACGGGCAGAGGTGTGGGCAGCGCTGAGGCACTATTCTTTAGTTGAGAAGCGAGGGGCGGCCGTGGCTGTGGAGGGCAGTGGCCCACGCGGAGTCTACGAGAAGTTCTTGAAGGCGTCCAGGTCGAAGGCCGTGTCCAGGAGGCGCTGCAGCTCCGTGAGGTGGGTCTTCTTGTTGCCAGTGGCTGGAGCAGCGGCAGGGTCCCGGCCGGCATACCTGAGGGGGTGACAGCGGGCGTGAGGGTGAGGCCACAGATGGCCCGGCCCCCACGGCGGCTCTCCTGGTCCTCACGCACCACACGGGCTTGGCGCGGTTGATGGTGGTCCGCAGCCTGGGCTTCACGTAGTCGTAGTAGCCTTGGTTCTTGTGCTCCTCCTGGCACCAGGCCAGCTCGGCGTTGGGGTACTTCTGCACCTCCTGCAGCAGGAGGTCGAAGGGGAACGGGGACAGCTGTGGAGAGAGCAAGGGGTGCGGTCAGGAGGGGGCACGCGGCGACCCCGGGAGGATGCTCCAGAAGCTGAGGAGACTCAGGGGGCCCCGGCTGTGCCCTGCCCACCCTCACCTGTTCGATCCTCGTGATGGCCACCTGCTCCTCCATGCCCCGTGCCTTCCGCTCCCGGGTGAGGTCATAGTACACCTTGCCCGTACAGAACAGAAGCCTCTTGACGTTTTCCGGGTTCTGGGCTGCAAGGCCGTCTTCTGGGATGACCCGCTGGAAGTGGGTTCCTACGAGAGAATCCCCACAGCCGGGGGTTCTCTCAGGACTTGGCGGAGGACACCCAGGGCCCTCCTGCTGCTGCCGTGCACGAGCGGGGCCCCCAAGGCAGGGCCGTGACACGGGCTGACGCCACAACACGCAGCTGCCAATGCGCACCAGCCCAGATGCCCTTGAATCCATCCAGACCAAGAGAGCCTCGAGAAGCGCATCGTGGCGGCGCACAGTAGGCCAAGGCCAGCCTCGGCCGGCAGGTGACGCCGGTTCCTTCTTCCGAACAGCCCATTCTGGACGTCCAGGGCAACGGAGTGTGATCACTCCGCTCAGACTCCCCACGAGTTTACAAACCCTGAAGCCTTCCGCACAACTGCACAAACACTTGGATTCCACCGTCGGGGCCAGGCCCTCCAAGCGAGCGGCCTTCTGGAAGCGGCACCTAGCAAAGGGCCTCCCCTCGTGATGTGCACACACACGCACGCACGTTTGTGCCCCCCCGGGATAAGGCCAGATAGGAAAGGCCCGCAGCAAACGTCATACTCAGTGGTGCGAGACTGAGCTTTTCCTCTAAGATCAGGAACAAGAGGGGGAGGCCCACGTCCCCACTCCCTTCCAGCCTCGTACTGGAAGTCCCAGCCAGAGCAGCTGGGGGAGAAGATAAAAGGCCTCTAAATTGGAAAGGAAGAGATAAAATTATCTGTGTGTGGATGACATGATGTCATATGTAGAAAACCTCGAAATTAGAATAAACGAACTCAGCAAAGTTGCGGGATAAAAAAATCAACACTCAGAGCTCAGATGCATTTTTGCACACTAACAATGACCCATGCAAACACAAACAAGAAAGTCCGTTTGCCACAACGCCAAAAGGAATAAAACACTGAACAATAAGCAAAGACGGGGAAGACATGTACACTGAAAACAGCAGGCGCTGCTGGAAAAAACTGAACACACGAGCCATTGAACAGCGTCTGTGTTCACCCGCGGGCAGGCCTGCTGCTGCTACGACGTCCACAGTCCCCAAAGTGATCTATAGATTCAGTCCTATCAAAACCCCAATGACGGGTTATTCTGCAGACACAGAGAAATCTATACTAAAATTCATGGAATCTCAAAGTCCCCTGAGGAGCCAAAGCGATCCTACAACAGGAGAGTGAGGCTGCAGGAGGCACAGTCCGCGACTTCAGAAGCCGGCACGGAGCCACAGCACCCGGAACCGTAAAGCGCCGGCACGCACACATGCAGACCACGGACACGGAGCCCCAACCATTCAGTGGGGAAGAGAGGGAGTCTTTCTGGCGAATGCTGGGAAACCGGGATGTCCACATGCAGAGGAAGGACCCTCATACCACATGCGAAAATTAACCCAAAATGTGCTAAAGACTTCAACATATGAACCTCCATGATAAAACTCTTGGAAGAAAACAGGGCAAATGCTTCACGACAGTGGGTGTGGCAGTGATTTCCCGGAAGTGATGCCAACGGCGCCGGCAACGAAAAAGAAAAGTAGACTTCACGAAATTTTAAACATTTTGTGCATCAAGAGACAACATACCGGGGGGCGCCTGGGAGGCTCAGTCAGTGAAACATCTGCCTTTGGCTCAGGTCATGATCTTAAGGTCCTGGGATCAGGCCCCGTGTTGGGCTCCCCGCTCAGTGGGGGGGTCTGTCTGCTTCTCCCTCTGCCTCTGCCCCTCCCCCTCACTCTTTTTCTCTCAAATAAATAAAATCTAAAAAAAAACAAAAAAAGTAAAGCACACAGAATGGGAAAAAACAGCTGCAAGTCATCTATCCGGTGCCGGATTAGCAGCCAGCATAGAGAAAGAACTTCTAAAATTCAACCACAATGCAAACAACCCGACTGAAAATCAGGCAAAGGACTGACAGACACTTCTCTAAAGCAGATACCTGGCCAGCCACAGATGAGTGGGAAGAGGCTCACCATCACTGGTCTGCAGGTAAATGCAAATCAAACCACAACAAGGTATTTCTTCATGGGCAGGAAACAAAGACCAAGTGCTGACGTGGATATGGAAAAGCTGGAACCCTCGCGAGTGGAGGTGGGGAAATAAAAAGGCACAGCTGCTGGGGAAAGTAGTACAGAGGTTCCTCAAAAACCTAAAGACAGAATCACTGTAGGACCCCGCGGTTCCACCTCTGGGGATACGACCCAACGAACCGAACACAGGTTCTGGAAGAGATACCCGCACACCCACGCTCACATCTGCATCCTTCACAATCGCTCCAAAGTGGAAGCAACCAATGTCCACCGACGCATGAACAGACACAAGTGGTTCATCTGCATGCTGGAATCTTACTCAGCCTTCAAGCGGGAAGGGGTTTCTGACGTGGGTGCAAGGAGCAGACCCAGGAGGACACCTGCCGCACACCCGCACGTACACGCGGGGCCTCTGACAGCCAAGACCAGAGACAGAAAGCGGGAGCTCTGGAGGTAGCCGCACAGCTGTGTGAGCGTGCTTAACACTCACCAGGTGCACACGTAAAAACACACCTTAAAATTTTATGTGCGCTTCACCATAATAATGATAAATGGGAAAACGAACCAACCAAGGAGGGCTTCACCTTGACTGACAACTAAGGGGGCTCCACGGCTGGGAGGAGGTGGGCTCCCCCAGCCCAGGGAGCCTGGGGACACGGGGCCGCTCCATGCTGTGTCTGCCTGCTGTCCAAGTGAGGATCTCAACACTGTGGGCCACACTGCATGCCCTCCGGGAGCAGCGGCTGGGCAGTGGGGGGACTCTACTCTGAGGTCAGACTTGCTTCCCTGCCTCTAAAGGAGGCCTGGGGCACACTCACGTGAAGGCCGCAGACCTGGGTGGGGCGCAAGACACACCTTCTGAGTAACTCACAAGCAAGCTCTGACTTGTGGGCTGTCATGTTCAGTGGTCTTCACCCAACAATCAAAAAGGTGGCAAGGTCCACAGTGAGACCCTCAGGTACAGGCCCTGAGCCCCACAGAGCGGCAGCCTGCCCCATACCCACCTGAGAGCATCTCATCGAAGCTGGTTCTGGCCTCGGGGTGCCGCAGCAGGGACTTGGGGGTGAAGATGATTAGCTGGAACAGAGAAGCACAGGCCCGCGATGGATCAGGCCCCGCAGGCTCCAGAAGGAGGCCCAACAGCGTGGCGAGGACGGCCCCTGTGCATCTCTAGGCTGGGGACAGGGCAGGAGGAGCCGGGACAAAGCTGCTTCCCGTTCAGCCACACATGCACTCCTCCAGGATGTGTCCCAGCCTACTGAGCCCGGGTGTCCCCACCCTGTACCTGGGAGAGAGCCCCCAGCTCCTCCGTGGGGCCCCACCCGGGGCCAGGGCTGTCTCGACCTGTGGGCCCTTCACACACCCTTCTACTCACCATTCAAAACCCTGCCCGGGAGCCTGCTGACTGGGACCCGGCGCACCACCGCCCACCACCCACTCACACATCCATACTCCCACTGGGCAGGGACGCCCCCAACTGACTGGCTTCCGGAAGGGCAGGAGAATCTGACGCCGCAGCACGTGGAAGAAGTTGCCAGGAGTGGAGCAGTTGACGACGACCCAGTTGCAGTCATATAGCTGGTTTATGTCAAAGTTGGCTTCCTCCAGGTTCTGCAGCTCGAGGGAGAGGCCGGAGGCCCAGTGGACTGAGTCCCTGGTGCAGAGCTGCCCCGGGGAACCCCGCCAGGACCTCACGCGGCGGGTTCTCTGTCCCACTCCATCCCTCCCGGTCCTCTGGAGACCACTGGTTCTACCTACAGCCCAGACTGATTTGCCTTAGAAACTGGCTCCCGGTCACCCTGTGCCAAGTCTTAACGCTCCGCCGAAACCAGCCCAGAGGAGCCTGAGTTCTTTCCTCTAAGACGTCTGCCCAGACCCAGTGCAGACAGCTGCTCCTCACATGGCAGCAGGAGGGGGACTGTCACTTTGGGGGGCCAGCGGGAGCCGCCACTCTGCTCACCGGCAGGACGTCCGGATCATCATTGCACATCTGCAGGAACCGCTCCGGCCGGGCAGAGGAATGTTCTGGGCCCTGGAACCAGACACACAAGTTATGGTTCGGGAGCTCTGCAGAGGTGCGCGAGGTGCACTCGCCACGTCTCTTCCTTAATGGACTCAGGTCACTTCTGGTCTAAAAAATGCCGAGCTGCGTTGACCTGCTGGTTCTTCCATCCCTTTCCCTCCCCCAGAGCGTGGAGGGGTCCACACCCTGGCTCTGCACGGTTTCCAACCCCCAGTCCTGAGACAGTCTCCCACGGGGCCTCTGCAGCGAGGTGAGCAGGGGGGTCTGAGCCAGGATGGCCGGCACCGGCACTGGCACTCCTGCTTCTCACCAGAGGTGATGCAGGACCCGACAGCTGCCCTCGGAGATGGGGGTGCACCACACTGCGCCGCGCCAGCTTCTGGGGCCAGCGTCCCAGGCTTGGTGGAGAGGGCCGGGCCGGGGGGGGGGCGCGTGCTCACCATGCCCTCCATGCCATGGGGCAGCAGCAGCACGATGCCATTCTGCCGCACCCACTTGGCCTGTCCCGGGCAGATGAACTGGTCGATGATGCACTGGGCTGTGTTGTGGAAGTCACCAAACTGGGCCTCCCAGAGGACCAGGGCGTTAGGGCTGGCCATGGCAAAGCCCAGCTCAAAGCCTGCAGAGCGAGGAGGCGGCACCGAGTCAGCGGGCGGGGGCTGCGGCGGGACAGGCGGCGGGGACAAGGGCCTGCGGGCTTGGGCACTCACCCAGGACCCCATACTCGGACAGCGAGCTGTTGCATACGGTGTAGGGGGCCTGGTTGGGCCACAGGTGGTTCATGGGGATGCAGGTCTTCTTGTCCACGTTCTGGTCGTGGAGCACGTGGTGGCGGTGGCTGAGGGACAACAGCACAGATTAGGAGGCAGAGGCGCCCGTGCTCCGCCCCGACACGCAGGCCCAAGAGGCGGCCACTTCTCCACAGAAGTGTCCACGCCAGAGCAAGGGAAGGGTGCTTCTGGGCCCACACAGGATTTTCTTCTTGAGAAACACCAGAGCCCTCCCCTTCTGTCTGCGGCGCCACAGGAACCCCGAGAGTGTTACCTAAAGGTGCCGCGCTCCACGTCCTGGCCGCTCAGCCGGATATGGATGCCCTCCTTCAGGAGCGAGCCGAAGGCCATGTACTCCGCCAGAGCCCAGTCCACGGTCCTGTTCTTCACCAGCTCCCCGCGGGTCTTCAAGATGCGGCTCAGCCCTGCGCAGACACGGCGCTCACCAGCCGCCCTGCACGCCCGCTCGTGACCAGAGCAGCGCCTCAGCAGCCTGGCTGGCAGCTGTGATGTCCCACCCTGTCCTCCACCACAGGGGTGGAGGACCACGGGGCCTGCCCCGCGCTGGAGAGACGTCCAGGGACGTGGCCCAACACTTTCACAGGTCAGTGGGCATCCTCACCCCCATGAATGGTGAAGTTCTCCACGGGCACAGAGCTAGCCACGTTCCCGATGTGTGTCAGGATGTCTTCCGTCAGGCCCGTGGAGGGGCAAGTCATGCTCCTCGGCTGCCCGTCCAGGGTGAAGAAGCCTAGGGCAGGAGGACAAGCTGACACACAGCCACCACTCTTCCAGGAACCAAGCGGGGCCCCCCAGGGAGTGTGGACGGGGCGGGGCAGAGGGGCACAGGTGACATCCCTTGCTCACCGGGCCAGGGGGAGTCCAGCCAGTGCTTGATGTGCAAGATCTTCTCGTCCTTGGACCTGGTGAAGGCCTCCTCACAGATCTTATCGTACTTAGAGATCTCCTCCTGGAGGGTCGGGCACAGCACAGCTGTCGGGGGGTGCTCCACACAGGCCCCCCCACGTGCACCACTGCTCTGAGGCCCGCGAGAAGCCTGCTGTTACCATCTTCGCCCCCAGCACTGCTTCATCGTGTCTGCTGGCTTCAGGGCTGCAGGACTGCTCGGAGTCGGAGCCCCTTCCCCGCCTGGCCTCTCTCTACCCCTCCCGAGTCAGAGCCGGGGACGCACCTCGTACTCGGGCTGGTTGACCACACCCTGGGACACCAGCAGCTCAGCATACTTCTGCAGCACAGGCTTCTGCTTGCGGATCTGCTTGTACATGAGCGGCTGCGTGAACATGGGCTCGTCCATCTCATTGTGGCCGTTGCGCCGATAACACACCTGGACACAGCATGGACATGCCAGCATCAGGGACCCACCAGCACCTGCCCGCTCTCCTGCACGGCGCCCCAATGTACCTCCTCTACAATCTAGACCTCCTTCACAGCAGAGTCGCTGTCACAGGAGATGAAACGAGTGACCTGGGGACACCCTGGCACAAAACTCCAACTACCTTCTTTCCCGGCATGGCTCACCCAGGCTGGGGCCTCAGGAGCCCTGCGGAGGGGTGGCCAGGTGAGCCCGGGAAGGCCCTTGGACGCTGGCAGGCCCACTCTGTGTGGGAGCCCGAGTGGGGAGCAGCGCGGTGAGCCTGCCCCGGGGAGTCTGCCCCTCCGCTCCCAGACACAGATGGAGGTCACTCACCAGGTCCACCACCACGTCCTTGTGGAAGGTGCTCCGCCACTCGGCCGCCACCTTGCACACGTACATGACGGCCTCTGGGTCATCCGAGTTCACGTGGAAAATGGGGGCATTCACGACGCGGGCCACGTCAGTGGGGTAGGGTGAGGAACGGGCCATGCGCGGGTCGGTGGTGAAGCCGATCTGCAAGAGACATGCCGCTGGGCTGGCTGCGGGCGGGGTGGGCGGAGCCCCACTAGCTGCTGGCCACCCGGCCTCCTGTGTCCCCAAGTGGCTATTCAGGTTTTGGTGGTCTTTTTGTTTGTTTTTTTATTGTTTTGTTGTTTCCTATTCTGCAAACAAACTTCATCCACGTTCAACACATTGAGTTTGGAAGACAGTGTAACAAAATTAATTTAAACAAAGTTACACATCTTTCTACTAGCTACACTGTAAATATTTTGATGTTTTTCTTTGCGCATATATGTGTAATATATATATATTTAAAATTTCGGAGCTGTTCTATAACTCAGCAGTTTGTTCACTTATAATGATGAGCTAATCTTATGAGCACTGTTTCTTTCTTTTTTTTTAAGGATTTTATTTATTTGACAGAGAGAGAGACAGCCATCGAGAGAGGGAACACAAGCGGGGGGAGTGGGGGAGGAAGAAGCAGACTCCCAGAGGAGCAGGGGGCTCAATGTGGGGCTCGATCCCAGGACTCTGGGATCACTCCCTGAGCCGAAGGCAGACGCTTAACTAAGACTGAGCCACCCAGGCGCCCCACGAACACTGTTTCTTTGAAAGGAAAATCTGAAGCCTTCATGATAGTCCTTACCTTGTCTATGTACTAAAAATTCTGTATTCATAATTTTATAACCTACATCTCCTATTGCCTTCTATGAAATACTTCGCACACACACAGTGTGATAATACCACAGCGGCCACGTCTGAGCTCCACGAACAGGATGCACTTCTGCTGCAGCTGGACCTTCATGGCCTGAACCATACACGCTATCTTCTTAGGCTTGCCCCTACTTCACAATTTTGATACAATTTCAGACTTGAGAAAGTTGGAAGAATAACACAAAGAATTCTCACAGAGTCTTTACTCAGATTTGCCACTTGTCACTTGTTTCTTTTTGCCTTTTGCAGTCCACGCTCTTTCCCTGACATGCGTGCATGCCCACTCTTCTTCCCAGCCACGCAGGGCTAAGTTGTAGGGGGCCCCCATTTGCTAAACCAGGGACGTTCCCTGACCAGCCTGACCAATTCCACATCCCAGCATATGTCATCGGAACCCCAGTCTCCATACACACTGCCTCATGATGCCTGGCCGACCTTTCTGCCCCGACCCAGTGTCCGATCCAGCACCCCACCCTGTGCCCTCTTTCGTCTCCCTTAATCTGGAAGACGCTCCACTTCCCTTGGTTTTCATGGCACTGGCGTCTGTCCACTCTCCTACTGGGCGACACATTCCCACACAGGTTTGCTCCAGCGAATGCTGAGCTTACCTGCGTCACTCCCAGGAAGGGCACTGTGCTGCAGGCCGCAACGCCAGCAGACTGCCCTCGTACGCGGGGGCGCCGCTCACGCTCCAGCCAGCAGCAAGTGAGTGCCCTCACCAGTGCCTTGCACCAGACTGTGACCGTTTCTCAAGGATGTTATTTTCTTGATTCTATGGTACTGCTTCCTATGGCTTTGCCAAAATTTATGCCAAGACTTCTGCTGTCGGACACATGGATTATTTCCTACTTTTGTAAGTAGCACAGTTAAGTTTCTGACAAACACAGAAAAATATTTAGCATCTGATGGCTGCCTCAGGAGAGAATTTCAGAAGGTAATCCTAGGTACGTTCTTAGAACAACAAGAGCGTCAGGAAAGCAGCCCCCTCTTTTCTTGCTACAGATCTCAATGGCCTGTCCCCACACCAGGTCATGATCTGTGGTGTCCAAGTGTCAGTGAAGAGAGTAAAGAAAACACGAGCAGAACAGGAGCTCTCAGGGAAGTCTGGGAATTCTAACTGCTTTAATGTAATCTCTTTAACACACTGCCTAAAGAAGAGATTAGCAATGGTCAGGAACCGATGAGAATTAAAAAACGATGTCCCGGGGAGAATGCTGATGAACATGTCTTGAACAATGCCATTGCCCCATCTGGGTCTCCTCATTTAGGGAAACGAGTGTAGGGAACTGTTAACAAGTGGTCACGATATGCACGTTGTTTCTAGAACCTCACAGGATGTGAACTGCTTTGACAAGGTAAGACCTCAGTCTGCTGGCTGCCCTCCAAATAGCCACTGCTCTTACCAGCTTCCGTGTCTTCAAGCACATATGGACGTGCGCAGGCACACGTGTGGGGCTGTGCACGCACATGGACATAGGGAGACAGGTGCGTCCACACTGCTCTCTACATTCCCCCGCTTAACAGATCTTGTGGATCATTGCAAATCTTTTTTTTTTTTTTTTAAGATTTTATTTATTTATTTGACAGAGACAGCCAGCGAGAGAGGGAACACAAGCAGGGGGAGTGGGAGAGGGAGAAACAGGCTCCTAGCAGAGGAGCCTGATGTGGGGCTCGATCCCAGAACTCTGGGATCACGTCCTGAGCCGAAGGCAGACGCTTAACGACTGCGCCACCCAGGCGCCCAAATTTCAAGTCTTCTTAATGGTTTCACTGCATTACAGCAGTCGCTGCAGTTAGCTTACACAGTGCCTACTTACGGGCCGGGCACTATTCTGAGCATTGTATATATATTAATTTTCATGTGTTAATTCATTTAAGTCTTACAACATACATATGGGTACACCATAAATTATTTAACCAGCTCCCTATTGATCAAGTGATGAAAATTGTGATTTCTGGTCTTGGTGCATCAGTGAGGTCTTCAAAAATGGCTCTCGGTGGACATCAGGCAGTGAGTGTACCAGTGGGAAAACCCCACTAAGTGGAGCTGCTGGCTTGAGAGCCAGAGACCCCAAAGTCAAATGGTTTACTCTTGTCATCCTAGCTGGAGCCCCATCTCCTTCAACCCTGCAGCTGGCCCCCGGCTAGAGCAGATCTGATTGCTGGAAGATCTTCCTGTCATTCAACCGAGATCTGCTTTCTGGGAGTTGCTCCCCACTGGTGTTGATGCCACCATCACACTTATGCTACGCGAATCCCTGATTTTGGTGAAAACAGCTCTCATGCTTCCAGGGGTCTTCCAGCTTCCTGGGTCACTACTGGTAGGGCAGTTTCCAGACACTGTGCCATCCTGCGGTACTCGCCCCTGGATATGGTCTCACTTAAGTGGCACCAAAATGCTTCACAGTCTGTCCACGAGAAGCTTGAAAAACCCATGGCTTACCTATACTGTACTCGTGTAATGTGATTCTTAAATTGGAATGTTATTAAATGTTTATATTGCAAATAAGGAAGGTTTCAAATCAGTGATCTAAGAAACCAGAAAGAGGCGGCTAAATTAAATCCAAAGCAAGTAGAAGGAAAGGGCTAACAAAGAGCAGAAAGCAATGAACTAAAAAACAGGGAAATACAGAAAACGTAATGAAAGCAAAGCTATTCCTTTGAAAGCAACAAATCTACAGCCAAACCAACTAAGAAAAAAAGAGAAAAGACATGAATCATCAGTATCAGGAGCAAGAGAAGGGATACCAGTACAGATTCTAATAAGAGGACACTATAAACTCTAGGACCATAAATTCTACAACCTAAAGAAGTCACCACAGCCACTCGAGGACAAACTGATAGCCTGGATGGTCTTACATTTACTAAAGAAATTGAATTTATACTTAAAACAAATGTTCTCGGGGCGCCTGGGTGGCACAGCGGTTAAGCGTCTGCCTTTGGCTCAGGGCGTGATCCCGGCGTTGTGGGATCGAGCCCCACATCAGGCTCCTCCGCTAGGAGCCTGCTTCTTCCTCTCCCACTCCCCCTGCTTGTGTTCCCTCTCTCGCTGGCTGTCTCTCTCTGTCAAATAAATAAATAAAATCTTACAAAAAAAAAAAAAGTAAATGTTCTCATAGGGACTTCCACGTCTGGAAGATGAAGATGAACCTTTCCCTATTCCTCCTGCTAAGAGCAGCTCAAACCCCAGGACATCACATGCAGGACAAACACAAAACTTTGAAGGTAGACAGAAGAAGGCAGGCCAGCCAGGGGCCTTAGGTTCCGAGGAATGACTCAGTGACAGGTTCCAAAACTGTCTGTCTCCTACCGTACCCCAGCCCAGGGCTAGAGAAGCAGGTGATGCAGACACATAAACAGGCACAGATGAGGAAAAGCCAGAGGACCAAGAACAAGACACTTAGGACACAACATTTCTTTTTTCTAAAATTAATACTGTTGTATTTTTGAGATTTTAAATTTTAAGTTATTTACTTATTTTAAAGTAATCTCTACCCCAACATAGGGCTTAAACTCCTGACCCTGAGATCAAGAGTCACATGCTCTGGGGGCACCTGGGTGGCTCAGTCGTTAAGCATTTGCCTTTGGCTCAGGTCATGATCCCAGGGTCCTGGGATCGAGCCCCACATTGGGCTCCCTGCTCAGCAGGAGCCTGCTTCTCCCTCTCCCACTGCCCCTGCTGGTGTTCCTTCTTGTGCTGTGTCTCTCTCTGTCCAATCAATAAATAAAATCTTAAAAAAAAAAAAAGTTGCATGCTCTGCCTACTGAACCAGCCAGGTGCCCCTAGGAGACAACACTTCTAGATAATAACCGCTCTGCCAGCTCACGGCCTTCCCCCACCCTCACCAACAAAGGCTGGGGTGGGGAGTCCAGACAGACAGCAATGAGGTGGTTAGGCATCCACCCCCTCCCTGGTGTCAGTGGAGGCCACACGGGGAGCAGCATCAAAGTGTCTGTGCCATCCTGCCTGCCTCCCCTGCCTGGGTCATGGAAGATATGGGTGGGAAACCTGGACTCCCACCCCCACCTAAGATGCCCAGGAGGTGAATCCTAACAGAAGATTTAAGTAAGAGCTGAGTCTCGACACAAAGCCCAAGATGTCCTGGTTTCATCTGAAAACCAACAACCAGAAAAACCTCAGGCTGAATGAGAAAAGCAATCATCAGAAGCCAACACCAACATGACACTGATCTTAGAATTATCTAACAAAGACATTAAAAAAGACGTCATAAAAATGCTTCGATGAAAATTACGAACACGTCGGAAACACATGAAAAAATAAAAACTCTCAGCAAAGACAGAGAGGAAAAGACATGAGAGTGAAGTGAAAAGTTTAGAACTGAAAAATAAAAAAATGCGGGGGGCGTCCGGGTGGCTCAGTCAGCTGAACGTCCCATTCTTGATTTTGGGTCAGGTCGTGATCTCGGTGTCACAGGATTGAGCCCTGCATCAGGCTCTGTGCTGAGTATAGAAGTCTGCTTATGATTCTCTCTCTCCTTCTCCCTCTGCCCCTCCAAGCTGCTCGTGCGCACTCTTTCTCTCTCTCAAAAACAAAAACAAACAAAAAACGGGGGAAAAACCTGAATGGAGATCTCTACAGCAGAATGGGGGCAGAGAGGAAAGAATCTGTGACCTTGAGGTCACCCCAAATCTCAACAAATGGAGAATCTGAAGGGAATGTGAGGCTGTAACAACAGGTCTGATGTTGGTGCCACTGGAGACCCAGAAACAGAGGGGGTGGGGCTGAATAAATACCTGAAATGAAATACCTTCTGTAGGAATAAATGTAGCCAAGGAGGTGAGAGAACTGTCCTCTGAAAACTGTTACCATGTTGATGAAAGAAACTGAAGGCAACACAAACAAATGGAAAGACATACCATGCTCATGGATTGGAAGAATTAATATTAAAATGTCCACACTGCCCAAAGCAATCTACAGATTCAATGTAATCCCTATCAAAATACCAGGGGGGTTTTTCACAGAAATAGAGCAATTGATCCTAAAATGTACATGGAACCACAAGACCACGAATAGCCACAGCAGTACTGAGAAAGAAGAACAGAACTGGAGGTGTCACGTTGCCTGATTTCAAACGATACTGAAAAGCTGTAGTAACCAAAACAGTGTGGTGCTATCATGAAAACAGACACATAGGGGCGCCTGGGTGGCACAGCGGTTGGGCGTCTGCCTTTGGCTCAGGGCGTGATCCCGGCATTATGGGATCGAGCCCCACATCAGGCTCCTCCACTATGAGCCTGCTTCTTCCTCTCCCACTCCCCCTGCTTGTGTTCCCTCTCTCGCTGGCTGTCTCTATCTCTGTCAAATAAATAAAATCTTTAAAAAAAAAAAAAAAAGAAAACAGACACATAGACCAAAGGTACAGAAGAGAGAGCCCAGAAAGAAACACATGCCTACATGGTCAATTAAGTTATGACAAAGGAGCCAAAAATACTCAATGAGGAAAGGACAGTCTCTTCAACAAATGGTGCTGCGAAAACTGGACAGCCACATGCAGAAGAATGAGACTGGACCACTTTCTTATGCCACACACAAATATAAACTCAAAATGGACTTGAATGTAAGACCTTTTACTCCCAGAGGAAAACACAGGCAGTAACCTCCTGGACATCAGTCTTCATAATTTTTGGGATATGACACCAAAAGCAAAGATAAACCAGTGGGACTACATCAAACTAAAAAGCTTCTGCCTAGCAAAGGAAGCCATTAACAACAAAAAGGCAGCCTATGAGATGGGAGAAAATATCTGCAAACCGTATGTCTGATTAGGGACTCATACCCAAAATACATAAAGAAATGATACAACTCAGCAAAAAGGAAATAATCCAATTTAAAAAAAGGCAGAGGACCCGAATAGACACTTTTCCAAAGAAGACATACAGATGGCCAACAGACACATGAAAAGATGCTCAACATCACTGATCATCAGGGAAATACTAATCAAAACCACAATGAGATACCCCCTCACACCCATCAGAATGGTGAAAATTAACAACACAGGAAACAGGTGTTGGCAAGGATGCGGAGAAAGGGGAACCCTCGTGCACTGTTGGTGGGAATGCAAACTGTGGACAATAGTATGGAGGTTCCTCAGAAAGTTAAAAATGGAAGTACTGTGTGATCAAATAATGCCACTTCTGGGTATTTATCCTAAGAAAACAAAATCGCTAACTCAAAAGGATACATGTACCCCTATGTTCACTGCAGCATTATCTACAATTGCCAAGTGTCCATCCATGGATGAATGGCTAAAGACATGGTGTAGAGATACACAATACAGTATTATTCAGAAATCAAAGAAGGAAATCTTCCATCTGTGACAACACGTATGGACCTGGAGGGCACTACACGAAGTGAAATTAGTTGAAGACTTGTATGATCTCATTTGTATGTAGAACTCAAAACAAGACAAAACCCAAACTCACAGATTCAGAGAACATATTGGTGGCTGCCAGAGGTGAGGGGTGGGGAGCATGGGTAAAGGGGGTAAGGTGGTTTAAAAAAGTTTGAAAAATCCCCCAAATTTGTCAAAAGCTACACATTTACAGATTTGAGAAGATGAATGATCCTAAGGCACTTGGGTGGGGGAAAGATCATATTCTCCACAGGCAGTGTCTGCGTGTGAAATTCCTCCCTTGCCCCACACGCAGAAGTTAAAGCCGGTGGGTCACAGACATTAAGAGCAAGAAACAGGAGCAAGAAAACAAAACTTTTGTGTTTCAAAAGACATCAAGAAAGTGAAAAACCCATAGAGAGAAAATATTTGCAAATCATAAACCTGATAAAGGGCTTGTATCCACAATATACAAAGAATTCTTACGACTCAATAATAAAAAAACAATCCAATTTAAGAACGGGTAGAAGAGGGGCACCTGGGTGGCTCAGTCAGTTAAGCGTCTGCCTTTGGCTCAGGTCATGATACCGAGGGTCCTGGGATCGAATCCCACATCAGGTTCCCTGCTCAATGGGGAGCCTGCTTCTCCCTCTCCCTCTGCCTCTCTCAAATAAATAAAAATCTTTTTTAAAAAAGTAAAAATGGGCAGAAGATCTTTGTAGACATTTGTCCAAAGAAGACATACAGAAGGCCAACAAACATACGTGCAAATGCTCAACGTCATCAGTCATTAGGGAAACGCAAACTGAAAGGAGTTTGCACCCACTTTGATGGTTACGAGAGAAGGGAGACAAGAATGAGCGTCAGTGAAGAGGAGGGAGAACTGGAACCCTCATACATTGCTGGCAGAAGGTCAAACGGGGCAGCCACCTCGGAAAAGTCTGGTGGGTCCTCACAGGGTTACACAGAGCTACCACGTGACCCCACAATTCCACTCCCGGGTACATGCCACACAGACACCTGTGCCCAGAGCAGCAGCACGTTAACAGCCAACAGGTATAACTCAAATGTCCCTCACCCGATAAATGGGGGAATGAAACTTGCCAGAGCCATACACTAGATATTGCAGGGGCATTAAAGGGATGAAATCCTGATGATAGGATTAATGGCTGCTTAGGGCTGGGGATGACGGAGCAGGGGCGTGATGGCTAAGGGACACAGAATTTCTTGAGATGATAAAATGTTCTACAACTGTGGCGGAAGCTGTGTTGTCTGTGAAGACACTAGAAGCGGCTCCATTGTATGCTGTGAGTGGGCAAAGTGCGTGGTGTGTGAATGAGATCTCCGGAAAGCTGTTAAAACAAACAGAGAGGAGCTGAGCAAACCCCAAACAGGCTGAACCCAAAGACATCCATGCCAAGGCACCTCACATCAAGCTTCTGAAAACGGAGGACAAAGGGAAAAAGCCTTCCTGTAAAGAAAACTCTAGGCCCAGAGGTCTCCTACTGGCAGAGGCCACTGACTGCTTACAGAGAAGTAACACCAGTCCTACACAGACCTGTCCAGAAAACAGAGCAGGAGGGAGCACGAGGCTGGCACGACCTCGACACCCACACCAACCCCAGGCGGACGCGACAAGAACACATGAGCGCAGACACAAGGCTCCACCCTCAGGATGGAATCTGCCACCAGCAAACCACAGGGTGATCTTAATAAACGCAGAAAAGCATCTGACAAAAACCACCATCCATTTGTGATAAATACCGTCCACTAATCAGGAAGAGAAGGGAGCTCCCTTAGCCCGCGAAGGGCACGGCAGAAAACCCCCAGCAAGCACCACGGTGAATGGTGCACCAAGACCGAACGCTTTTCTCCAAATCGGGACGAGGATGTGCCGTCCACGCGGCCCACTTCTGCACCGTGCTGGCCACACCATAGGCTGAGAAACAGGAATGTAAGGCACTTATCTACAAGCACTGGAAAGGAAGAAACAAAACCGTCTCTCGTGGAGACATGACTAAGTTTATACAGAGATTCCACAGTATCGCAAACAAATTACTAAAAGTGAGTTTAATAAGGATGTGGCATCAAAAACGCAAAACTGAATTCTATTTCTATGTCCTGGTAACAATCAGAAATGGAAACTGCTAAAAAGTATTATTTATAATAGCATCCAAACAATCAAATATTTAGGAGTAAGCCTCACAAAAATGTGCAGGATCTGTATGCTGAGATCTACAAAATACCTATGAGAGGGAAAAAAAAAATAAAATAATTCCGAAACCTACTGTATTGTCAGATGAGAAGGCTCAGTATCGTGAAGGCTACAATTCTACCCAAACGGATGTATACTGATTCCACAGACTTCTAATCAAAATACTAGCAGAGCTTTCTTTGTGGAAATCGACAAGCTGACTATAAAATGTATACGAAAAAGCTAGTGACAGAATCGCTGCAACAACTTTAAGAAGTAAGGAAGTTGGAAGGCTTGCGCCACAGTTTCCAGACTGATGGCAGAACCATGGTCATCAAGGGGGTGCGGTGTCGGCCGAAAGGACAGACAGATCAGTGGAGAAGAACAGACCCGCAGACTCGTGGTCAATTCATTTCCGGCAAAAACAGTCCTTTCAACAGATTATCCTGAAACAAGGGATATCGACATCCGTCTCCAAACTCCAAACGCAACACAGACTTACACACAAAACGTGAAACCGTGAAACCTCCAGCAGCTGAAGGGGAATCTTTGCGACCTCAGTCAAGCATACTTTTTTTTAGATCTGGCATCAAAAACATGATCCACAAAAGAAATAAAAATCACAAACTGGACTTCACCCACATAAAAAATACTCCAGGGCTTTGAAAGATAACGGCAGGAGAACAAAGATAAGCCACAGAATGGAAGGAAATCTTTGCAAACACATCTCTGACATAAGGGAATTGTATCCAGAGGCTATAAGGAACTCTCGAGATTTAGCAGTAAAACCAGCAGCCTCCCCCAGCCCCCTTCTGCAGAGGACGCACAAGTAGCTGGTATGTACCAGAGAAGACGCCCCTGTCTTTACTCTTTATGAGAAGGAAGAGTGAGCCACACATGACACTGCAGGCTGTCAGATCTGACAACACCCAGGCTAGTGAGGACACCGGCCTCATTCACTGCAGACAGCGTGGGTGTACTGGGTAAAGTCCCCGGGACAGTCACCATGTATCTGGTAATCCCAGCAACAGGTCCCCACGGAATGAGAAACTGACATGCTCGCCAAAATCTGTCTGTGAACCTTTACAGTGACTTCGGTCCTCACCGCCAAGCTAGGAAGGATTCGAATTCCCACCCACTGTGGCGACCGGTTGTACCACTGAGAACCACGCAGAGGCCGGAGGAACCGAAGCCCACGAACACCGGTGAACCGAGGGATCTCGCTGGGGGAGCGCAGCCAGTACTGCAGGTCTCCATTCACCGGCCACTGTGGCGGTGGGCGGGGAGAAGACGGTGGGGATGTGTCAGCGTGTGCCCGTGTGCACCTGTCCCGGCCTAGAGAAGCACACACCAGCACGGCTGGACTTTACTGTACGGAAAGGACATCAATAAAAAGCTCATCTAAGTCCCGTGTCTACACTGAGTGCTGCTGCCCGTGGATACGTCCCGTGCCTGGGCTGAGAATCTGGTCAGGGCTTTTCCCGGGACTAGAGCCTGTCCTTTCTGTTCCCTAGGAGAAAATGCTGCAGGTGTCACGCAGCTCTCCTATTTGCCAGCATCCCGAAGAGTTTACCCCAGTGTGGAAACCACTGGAAAATTCTTCTTTCTGGTGAGCTACCCTGCGTCTCGGGCTTCCAATCACTCTGACTGACCTCTGCTGCCCTTCCTCCAGAGTGAAGACTGTTCCCCTGTTAGCATGGCAGTCCAGCCCACAAGTAAGGAGTCCACTCTGTTCTTGGTCATCTGTTCAGAACATACTGCAGTGATGGGTTTTTTGTTTGGTTTCTAGACCTTTCTGTGTCTTTGACATTTTTTTCAAAATTCGTCCTGATACTATTCTTTGAAACAAAGCACATCGAGTACTGACTCTTAAGCAAGCTATTCACTTTCTGCTCCAGTTTCTGTTCTGGAGAACGAGAACGATGCCACCCAGTGCACGGGTGGCCGTGGTAGGAGCTACCATGAGCACCTAGTTTGGCGCCTGGCACACAGTAGGTGCCGTGCTGCATGTTATGTTCATGTCCGACGACGTGCCTGGCCATTCATGTTACGAGCTCTTGGGCTTATGGCAGAACGGCCGCCATGTTTACTTCCATGTTACGTTCTCCCTGCTCCCTCCCTGCATCCCGCTCGGCAGCTCCAACTGTTCCCCACTTCCTCTAAGCCCCTTGCAGGTAGAACAAATCACGTGTGCAAATCAAACTATCTTGTCACTCCCTCGCTCCTCTGCCTCCGGTGGCCTCCTGATGCACGTGGGGCCCGACAGAAGCTGGCCGATGGCCGTGCACTGACCAAACTTCGGTGGGGATGGCCTCGTCCCCTCCCTTGGACACAGAGACCTGCCTGGATCCCACGGTCCCCATCATTTGCCTACTGGACCATCAATCTGCACTTAAAGATCAACCCCTGGGGGATACCTGTGCTGCCGGCCCGGCACCCACAGGCTCCCAAGCTGCACCGAACCGCAAGCTCCAAGGGGGTGGGAAGCAAGCCCTCTCTCTGCTGCGACCTAGCGCAGCGCCTGCACGCCAAGGCCCCAGAGTATCTGTCACAGGACAGCTTACACGAGCTGGGACAGGCGGCGGGAACAACAGACATGATAGGGATAGGTCAGAACTGGGCCAAAATATCCCCTCATAAGAGTGTTCATCACAGCATTACTCAAAACAGTTGAGAAATGAGAATCCCAGAACTCTAACAATGTGGCAATATCTGTTTTATGAAACAACCCATGACAACGCTTTCCATTAAAATTGCTACTTTAAGGGGCACCTGGGTGGCTCAGTTAAGTGTCTGCCTTTGGCTCAGGTCATGATCCCAGGGTCCTGAGATCAAGTCCCGCATCAGGCTCCCTGCTCAGAGGGGAGCCTGCTTCTCCCTCTGACCCTCCTCTCCACTTGTGCATGTGTGCGCACATGCACTCTCTCTCTCAAACAGATAAAGAAAATAAAATCTTTAAAATTAATATTTTAAGAGTATATAAAGACATGAGAAAATAATGAGATGAGCGAGAAACAGGTAGAACACCGTGTATAAAACCTCAGTTTCTTAAATGGGAACAGCCACCTATACGCTTGTGGGGCTGGAAGAAAATATTCCAGCGTAACGTCACTGTCTTAAATAACGTCATCAAAATCTCCCCTTTCTAAAAAATGTTTCCTGTGTTGTCCACGTGTTTTATAAAAGACACATCTTTATAATCCGAGAACAACTGTCTTAAATAACTGTGTCAGATGGCTGTGAGCACAGAGCCCTCAGGAGGTCTGTGGCCTCCGTGGCCCCGGTTACCTGGTTGTTGACGACCACGTGGACGGTACCGTGAGTCNTGTAGGAGGGCAGGTCGCTCAAGTGGAAGGTCTCATATACAATGCCCTGACCGGCAAAGGCGGCGTCTCCATGCAGAAGGATGGACATGACCTGCAGACATGCAAAGCAGCCCCCAAATGGAACACAGCCCTGCTCGCCATGGCCGCAAGGCCCACCAGAGACTGAGTCATAGCCTGCTTTTCCAGAACCAGTGCGTTTTGAGATCATTTCAAACTTAGAAACAAAAACAAAGTGGTAGGAGAACACAAGACCCCCAGACCCTGCCCGGGCCCTGCCCTGCTCCATCGGCATACCGGCCACTCCGCCACCATCTGCTGCAGAGCCCACGGATGCCACGCTGGGCACGGCCCGTGGGACCCTCTCAGCAGGAGAGCAATGCTGGCCAGGTTCTGACTGGGAGGGGCTCAATGCCTCGCCTATCTCCACGGCCCGGACAGGCCTTCATGACCAGACCCAGGAATGGCGTGCTCCATACCAGGAGACGCCCCAGCTGGTCTGCCCCACCCCAGCAGGTGTCCCTGTGCTTGCCTGGACAGGGAGCCGGCTCTGTGTCTCCCTTCCACTCACTGGTCCCCCTTGGTCATGGGAACATCTGGGTCCCACTCCTCACCAACCCCTGCCCGGCAGCCGCAGCGGCCTCTCTTGGGCGCTGCCAGGCGTCCCTCCTCCATGTATCTGCTGGTGTTCTGCAAGAGCCTCCCCTTCTTGCCTTTTACTTGCATTCACGTGTGCTCACGGGTTCCTATTCTATTCAATTGGCCATAACTGACTCATCACAGTGACTGTGCGCCTCCCATCGTCCCACATTCGGCGGGGGAGCCCCGTGTCGTCTAGACGGCGGCCTCTGGCACAGCAGAGCCTCCAGCCTCATGGCGTGCGGCCCCATGTGGCCTGGAAGGAGACACTTCCCCGGGAGCTGCTTCCCCCTGCAGGGACGGCCGGGAGACCAGGCTGCGCACACAGGTGTTGCTCAGCGTCTGTGTCCACGGGAGGACGGTGATGCTGCCATGTGCAACCCAACTCTGTTCCGAGCCGTCCTCCCTCTGCATCCACGGACACCTACACCTTGAGACACCACTCCCGCTGCTCCTGCTCCTGGAAGCCCTCATGTGTCCCCTGCCAGGAGGGGAAGGCCTACCGTGTCCTTCCTGGGGACAAAATCTGGATTTGTTAAATGGAACCCCGCGTGTTCTGCCTCTGGCTGTAGGCTTGTACAGGGGCCTCTTTGGTGGGGTGGGTAGGAAGGCCATGGGGAGTCTTGCCAGAGCCTTCTCCGCACACACTTGGCTTCCCGCTGTCAGGCGCTTTGGGGAGCCTCTGTCTGGATCTCCTGCGGAGGCCAAACTGGGGCCCTTGCCAGGCTGCACGGCTCTCCCTGAGGTTCCCTCAGTATGGTGCTGGGTGCTGACACCACGGGGCCCACTGCTCCTTGGCACCCTAGTGCCCAACCTAGACCCTGTAGGAGCAAGTCTCTGGGCAGGCAGACCGACCTGCTGCACTGGGGGCTGCTTCCCCACAAACACCCCAGGGCCCAACAGGGTCAGGTCCCGTCTTCTCCCAGGTTACAGAACAACCCTGGTCAAGTGTACAAAGGGTACATAAGTCTTCTGAAATGTGGAATGTCATGTTAACAGACTCTAGCTCCCTGAGTCCTCAGTTTAACAGAAATCAGCTATTTGCTGGGGGTTTTGGATGAGCAGCAAGGAGAACAGGCATGAAGGACTGTGGGGTCTGGATCCACGGCTGGGGGCGGGTGAGAGTCGGAGCGGCTCCCACACAGAGGTGGGAGCTTGAGGGGCGGGCTGTCTGCACCGGGCAAGAGCCCTCCTGAAAACTAGTGCCTGGCGAGCATGTGGGGCTAACCAGCCTGTCCTGGCCTGACGTCTCATGGCAGGACTGATAGCTGCCATCATCTGGAGATTGTTCAATGTCCTTCGGCTTTCACCTTGCGATTCGCTGCTTTACAGAACGTGTCCAGCACTCCAAGTGAGCGCTGCTCGAGGGGCTTTTTGTCTCACTTACAAATAAGGACATTGCACAGACTTTCCTGCGATGCTGTTCCCCCACCTGGCTCCACATGCCGTGTCCTAGCCGAGGACAATGGGAATGCTGGAGGCCCGGGTGACACCCCTCCCTCCCCAGCCACCGTGTTGTTGCTGCTCCCAGGGGCTGCATGGGAGGTCCCCCTCCACCTGGAGCGTGACCTTCACAACCTGACAGCCTCCCCGTGGGCCATGCCCTTTCTCTGCGCGGGTGGGGGTGCCCATCAGCGCAGGAACCACTTCCTGCCCCGACGTCATACCCGGCCCAGGCTCATCACTGCCGATGGCAGCTTCCCGGGTCTCTCCGAGTGTGGAACTAGTGGACCCACGGTACTTCGAATTATGGAACTTCAAATAAGCTAACACTGGGCCCCACCTCTAGAGAGTCTGCCTCCTCTAAGAGCACCCCCAGGCTGGTGCACCCCGTTCTGCCCCCGGCATCCCAACCCACCTCCACTTCACTCCCGTCTTTCACCCCCGGAGAAGGTTCTTACTTGCAAGCCTGGCTTCACCACAGGTGTGATGACGGGAGTGCCCCCCCCGCCCTGGAGCTCACGACCTAGGAGGGAGCACCTCTGGAGGCGCAACTGTGTCACTATCTAGGACTCCACCAAAGTCTGTTCAGAATACTTCGTTACATTCCAGAAACCTGAGGTGGGAGACGTGACTGGGGCTCGGAGTCCGTCCCGGACACTATGGCCTCAGGGCTGCCCTGGCCGGCCCCCCGCGGCCTTACCTTCTTCCCCTCCGTGTCCCCGCAGTAGAACTGCTCGGCCTTCGTCTTGCCCATCACCACGGGGTCGGCGGCCTCAAGGTGGGAAGGGTTCGCCACCAGTGACAGGGTGATGTTCCTGTCGGTCACGCGGTTGATCCGCCGGTGGTACATGCCCAGGTGGTACTTCACGTCCCCAGAACCCTGCCACACAAACACGGGGCTTTATCCTTGGAGGGAGGGAGACGCTCAGGCTTCATGACCCCTCTGCTCTGTGCTATTTCTACTCCCAGAAACCCCCTTCCTGAAGGCATGGGAAGGTTTTTCCTCGGATGGCTCCCACCCATGGCCCTGGGAGAAGGGCCTTGCCCCCTCCGGGAGGACTGTGACCTGGCGGCTGCCACCTCTTGTGACAGTGTGGAGGCCCCCAGCCCCTGCGGAGGGCACGGCTGTTCTGAGTAACAAGCGGCGCTGAGGGTCTCCGGTGGGTTTTTTGAGAAGAAACCAGCAGCCTCACCTCATCGGCTGCTTCCAGCTTGGAATCGAACTGACAGAAAATCTGCTCCAACTCCTTCCTGATGACGTTGGCAAGCACGTTGAGCCGCCCCCTGGGACACAGAGGCAGGTGAGCCCGAGGCCACGGCGGTGGGAGGAGGGCAGGTGGAAAACAGAAAGGCCATGGCCCGTGGGGAGCACTCTGCCCTCAGCCTCTGCTCTGCTAAGCCCCTCGGCTGGGGCCCCATAGGGCCCCCCCTGGCTAGGGGCATGGGCACCGGGGTGGTGGGCACGCACCTGTGGGGCATCCCCATGATCACATAGTCCACCCCGTTCTCGCTGGACTTGTCGATGATGGTCTTGAGCGCAGGGATCAGCACCTCGCACCCTTCCAGACCGAAGCGCTTCTCGGATGACCACTTTCGCTGCAGGAAGTCCTCAAACCTGGCCAGGGACCGCCATGTCACCAGGGCCAGTGCCACTGCCGGGGTCGGTGGCACCCTGCCCTCCCGCAGAGAGATGGGACAGCATGCTCCCCAGCCCCGGCCCGCCCTGCACGCAGCCCGCACCTGGTGGACCGCACGAGCCTGGCCAGCAGGGTCCGCTTCTCCTCGTTGGTGAACTGCATGATCCCGGGCGTCTCAAACTTCTGCCGGATCCACTGGCACTGCTCCAGGTCGTTGATGAACATGAACTCCACCCCGATGTGCTGACAGTAGGCCATCTGTTTCACACACACACACCCCGTCAAGGGCTGCTCACCCCGGGTGTCGACTGCCCATCCAGCCAGAAAGCTGGCAGGAACAGGGGTCTCCCTCTCAAAGACAGCGGAGCCAGCTGTGGTGCCAAGCTGGGCCCACAGCTCCCTCACTCCCAGCGGGCCCACAAGATGCTTTGTGCGGGTCACGCTGAGCCCAGAGAGCAGGGAGGGGTCAGCAAGAACCGTGGGGCCAAGGCGCTTTCCTTTGTGGCAGGAAAATGGAGGCACCAGCCAGGGGATGGACAATTCTGGGAAGCCAGCTTCCCTGACCTCAAGGTTTCGACTGCAGCCAGTGCCACGAGAGAGAAGGAACCGTGCTGCCGGTGGATGACAGAGCTCAATGGCCACTTAAGACTCGCAGGTGCTTAGATTTTAAATTCTGCTTTTATTAAATGACCCCTCCTGGGAAGGCTGGGTCCTACAGAAGTGTGACTGCACACATTACAAAGCAGACGGCCCTGGACAGAGCAGGTGTGTCCCATCCACGGCGCTCACGTTACAGCTGGGAGGGAGGCCGTGTGTCCTGTGGGAAGCATGGGCTCAGCGGAAAGGAAGCTGGAGTGGGAGAGGGCAGGAAGGCCACAGGAGGGCCCGGCCTCAGGGTGGGGGCCTTTGCGAGGGCCAACGCCTTCCTGAGGCAGGTGACCAGGGCCCTTCTTCCTCCACCCACCAGCCATCCAGGGTGACAGTAAACGCCAAATCAGCACTGGAGTTAAAAAAGGAAGCACCCTGGTGTGGCACAGGGAGGATTTATAGACCCCAAAACCATCTCCAGCAGCCACAGCGTCCAAGCACTCAGACCACCAGGCTCTGCTCAGAGCTTCCATGCATGCTCCATTGGTTTCCACAACGGACATGGAGCCAGTTGGCAAGGTGCAGGGCGTGGATGTGCCCTGGACCCCTTACTCCTGTCTTCAGAGCAGGGGTGGGCATTTCTGCACGGAGCTCCATGATTACAAAACAAAGGAAGGTCTGCCTGAGCTCACAGTAACCGCCAAGCACTACGTGCGCCATCGTCCTGGCCGAGAGAGGAAGATCTTGCCTAAGGATGAAGAGGAAGCGCGCAGGGAAGGGCCTTGGTGCTTCTATGACGACAGCATCTCAGGTGATAAACGGGGAGTGCAAGAAGCCTGGGGATGGGCCTGCTGCGCTGTCTTCCCTGACTGCAGAGTCCACACCAGCCCCTGCTTCTGCCTGAGCTTCATGGTCCCAAATGTGCTGAGCCACCGAACAAGTCACATGGCCCAACCAGACTGCCTGTTCACAGGAACCCTCCTCCTCCGTCAGCTTAAAAAAGGTTTTCTTGGGACCTAAATCTGAGCTGCAAGGCCAGGACGGAGGGGAGTGAGTTGGAGGGGAGAGCAGAAGGAGGCTGGAAGAAGGGGGGGGAGGGGAAGGGACAGAAGGAGGAGAGGAGAGGCAGGGGGAGAGAAGGAGAGGGGGAGGGAAGAAAGGAGGGAGGGGAATGGAGAGAGGGAGGAGAGGGGAGGGAGGGAAGAAGGAGAGGAGGGGAGGGAGGGAGAGATGAAGGGGAAGGGGGATGGGGGAAGAGGAAAAGGGCAAGGGGAGGGAAGAGGAAGGGGGAGGGGGAGAGTGAAGGGGAGAGATGGAGAGGAAAGCAGAGGAAGGGAAGGAAGAGGATGGAGGAGGGAGGAAAGGAAGGGAGAGGAGGGAGGGGAAGGGAGAGGACATGAGGGAGGGAGGGAAGGGAGAGGACATGGGGGAGGGAGGGGAGGGGAGAGGACAAGGGGGAGGGAGGGAAGGAGAGAAGGGAGGGAGGGAGGGGGAGGGGAGGACAGGGAGAGAAGAAGGGAGGAAGTAGGGAAGAGGAGAGGGAGGGAAAAGAAGGGAGGGGAGAGGACAGGGGTAGGCAGGGAGGGAGGGGAGGTCTCTGCACAGAGGTGGGGAGGGAGGAAAACAAGGCTCCTTGCACCCCAGGGTCACTATTTCCCTGACTTGAACAACTTAAAAGCTGGAAAGAAACGACTAGGTGGAAACTCCAGAAACTAGAGAGTCCCCATCACCACGAGAATGAGTTTGGCTATTAACTTGGACTCGTGGTTACTGGGCCCTGGATCACGTGTTGTTTTTCCTGTTCTTGGCTCAATCCCCAGGAGAAAAGGCCATGACTTTCCAGAGGCTGGTTCTTAGCTTCTCTGTCTAGCTAGAGACAGCGTGAAGGTGCTCGAAGCTGCTCCTGCTCCAGCTTCTCAGAGGCCATGTTGTCCTGGGCCGGCCCGCGGTCCTGGCGGCTCATGCCAGCAATCTGGCGTGCACACATGTGTGTGAATGTATACACCATGGTCAGCAACTTTGTCCAAATACCCGGAAGCCACGTGCACAGCACACAGGCTGGGATGTGGGTGCCCTGGTCAGGGGGAGCTAAGGTCCCACAGCCGGAGTCAGAGCCGCTGGGCTCTGGCCCTCCAAACGCCGGGCTCAGGGCCACGGGGGACTCAAGGCTGAGAAGGTCAAGCGCGGGGCTCTGCACACCCCGACTCCGCTCTGCAGGAGGGAAGGTGCTGAAGGTGCCCCGAGAGGAGGGGGCCGGCATGGCTGCAAGTTTTCTGGCTTGGGAGGAGGGCTGAGCTCCCCACTGGAGACCGTGTAGGGGAAGGGAAGGAGGGGCAGGTGCATTGTGCCAGCTCTCATGCAGACTGCTCCCATCTCTGCTTTGAAGCAGACCAGCCCCAGCTGCCCGGGACACCCGCAGGCGGACACAGGCGCCCTGGGCCCTGAGCCTGACGTGAACAGGCTCATCTGGAGAAGGACTTGTCTACAAGGAGTGCTGTTTCTGGGGTTCAGACCAAGGGAACCTCTAGGTCAGTAACATCCCAGAAAAACAAAACATGACCACAGGAGGAATTCGAATTTTTCTAATAGAGATGAATTAACTCTCAGACTCTATTTGGTCAATGTATCAACACATTCTCTCTTCAATACTTAAGTCACTCAGATAATTTGTACTCTTTCAGAACTCAACGGTCCCATGGGGCTGCTGGCTACATTGGCATAGAGCGGGTCTAGACACTGAAGTCAGTTGTGAGGCCAGTGCAAATGGAGGAAAAGGACCACCTAGGTCCTGGGTCGATCCACTGGCTAATCCTGCCCACTCCTCCCTGATGCTTACAACCTTTCCCCCTTCTCTCCCTGATGCCCACACCCCTCCTCATCCCCTCCTCAATGCCTGCCCCCCTCCCCAGCCCTCCCTGATGTCCACACCCTTCCCCCTCCCCTCCTTGATGCTCATCCCTCCCCACCTGCCCATGCTCACACCCCTCCCCATCCCCTCCTTGATGCCCACCCCTCCCCACTCCTCCCTGCTGCCCACACCTCTCCCCACTCCTCCCTAATGCTCACCTCTCCCCATCCCTCCCCACCCACCCCCATGGTCACACCCCTCCCCATCCCTCCCTGATGCGCACACCCAGCCTCGTGTCCACACCCTCATGTTGGCACCATGTCACCGAGTGTCCACATTTTCCCAACAGCCTGTGGGGAAGTGATGAAGGCCAAGCTGAAATGCTGACACCAAAGGACGCTTGTCACAAGTTAAAGACAATGTCACCAACAGACTCTCAGACCTTTCTGGGCCACCAAAGCCACATGTGAGCATTCTGGTCAGCAATGGGAGCATTCTGATCAGACCCCACTGGCTGAAGCGGGTCCCCCTTCATCACACCCAAGTCACGGATGGGGGTGTGAGCAGCAATGCCGGTGCCCGGCTTGTAGAGCCCCGCTACTGGGTGTCATGAAGCTGGGGCTTGCCAGGGACACCAGGTGCCCCCGCGATCCAGAGCGTGCGTGCCCGACAGCGCCCCAAGTGACGGCATGATCCTTTCTGGGGAGCCCCATTCCAGAGTACTTGTTTCCTCTGTCTGTCTTCATGGGCAGTGTCAGCATGGACCACCCACCCTGTACGGACGAGGGGCTGGACACAGGCAGGTGGCAGCGGAGCCTCCGTGCAGCCGCTGCGCATGTGTGCGGTGCCCAGTGGGCTCCGTGTGAACCAGGTCCAGAAAGGAGAAGGAAAAGAAAACAGCAGAAGGGCGGGCGAGCAGACAGACCTCTGTCTGGGGCGGGGAGTCCCGCTCTAGCCACAGCCCAAGGCTCCTGGTTCCTGCTGGCAGACCACGGGTTCCGGGGGACCTCTGCACCTGAAATAAGCTCCCACGGAGAACGAAACGCACAGGGACGCTTTTTCTCCCTTACGGTTGATGGTAAAAATGAAAAGCATGAATTTTTATCTACAAAAGAGCAAAAAAGCTCCCCTCTTTCTTACACTTGAAAACAACAGAGTACCAAGAGCAATAACCACCCTGTCGGGAGGCCTCCTGCCAACACAGGTTTCAGGCAAGTGCACGAGATTTCCGTGGATGCCGGCGTGTCCCCTTACCTCCAGCCGCCGGATGATCTCCCGCAGAGGAAGAGCTGACTCCTGCCCCCCGATGAATGTGGTGGTGGGCAGGTGGAAGACTTTGTCCAGGTCGGACTCATCCAGGCCATAGAACCCTGCAGGGGTGAGGAGAGACGGGCACAGCCACACGGAGGCCACAGTTTATGGAAAGGGGAAGGGACTCCCCGGAGGAGAGAAAAGAGAAGAGGAAAAAATCATAAAAATCTCTGATATACGTGAAAATAGGTAATATTTTACAGCCAGAAACACAAACTTTAGCAACAAACAGAAGCTGAGAATATTACTAGCATCACAGCTAAACAAGAATAGAATTCATATTATGCATGTACTAGTCCAGTGCACCAATTATTCATAATTTAGAAATAAACGTATTTCGAGGTCCCAGAGACACAAATTTTGACTTGAAAAGGCACTGGGTAAGTTCATCGGAAAGCGAATGAGAGGCAGTAAGGAGGGAATGCAAGCAGAGACCGAGGAACTGGTGGAGAAGAGCCCCGAGTCCTGTGTGAGGAGGTGACAGGAGCTGGGGCACTGAGGCAGGGGTGACGGCCGCGCCTTCTCCGAACCGCCCATCTGCACCCGTCCTGCACGGGGTACTCGGCAGGCCCCCCAGCCCCTGCTGACACAGATCTACTGCCTAGTCACTAGCATTTCCCGCAGGACCCGCCACGCAAGGTGCCTCCTCCTCGGACGGCATAGTTCAAACAGACACAAACGTGAACGAAAGGCTCTTTCTCGAGTTTCCCGTCACGGTGACTGTCGCGGGGAGAGGCTGGGAGGACTTTTGGGTGACACATCAGACTGGGCTCCCACCGGCTCTGAGAGCTCAGATGGGTGACGCGGAGGCGCCACATCACACCAAGGCCAGCACGCGTGGCCTGGGACGCCGGGCTGCGCAAGGCCACACTCTGTCCTCGGGTCGGCCTAACTAAGCGTCGCCGGCACAGCAGGGCCGGGAGCGGGCCTCAGGCCATCGCAGGCAGGCACAGCTGTGCGTCTGAACGGCTGGGAGGTCTGAAAAAGTGCACATTTGGAGGCCCCACCCCAGCGCTGCCTCCCTGGTCACATGGGGGCCAGGAATGCCCAGGTGTGCCCATCCAAGCTGCCGTGGGGACCACGGCTTTTATGCATTGAACACTCAGCACACATTTTTTAAGTCTTAAAAGCAAATTCTATGTTTTCCAAACCCTTTTGGCTTTCTTGAAACAAAAGCAACCCGGCCGGCTTTTTCATGTGGGGGGAGTGACAGCAGCGGTGGCTTGGGGAAACGCACGCACACCTTTCCTGCTGCTCTTCGATCCAGAATGAGAACAGGGCACCGCACAGGTCTGGTGAGACTCTGGGCGCTTACTGCCCGGCTCGTGGTATTTATGGAGGACAGCCAGAATCCTCTGGGGGGCATTTTCCTAGACGATGAGAACAGGTGTGCATGCTCCGCTGGGAATGCGCTGATCCAGAGAACCTCAGCTTGGCAGGACCCAGCCTCGGCATGTGTGCAGCTCTTGGGCTCCGTCACCCTGTGCTGACCACTCCTGGGCTGTCCTGGTGAGCCTCCAAATGGCCAGCTCTGCTGCTATGTTCTTTAGTCACACGAGAAATTAAATCTTGGATACCTGCTTCCAGGAAGGCGGAGCAGACGTATTTCTATCTATTCCCCACTAACTGCAACTACAGAGCCCAGACATCATAGGTAAAACGAACACAAGACAATGCCAGAAGGTGGAGAAGAAGGCTGACCAGTCAGTGAGTCCCCTGGATTTCCTTCTGGGCTCCCATATCCCAAACTTGGGGCAAAGAACAAGCAATCTGAGAACTCCTCCAGATGCAGACAAAAAAAGCGCAACGAAAGCTGCTCTCTACAGGGTCAGGAGGGGCAGCCGACTAGGGCAGAGACCTCGGATAATGACCGCTCTATTCCACCCAAACACGCAGTACACACTGCAGCCCAGCCACACCCCTGCAGGCTGTGAGGCACTCCAGTGTCCAGCCCCATCCTGGGGTTTCAGGGAGGGTCCAACAGGGACTCCAGACTTTGCTCCCTCCAGGAGGGGATGCACCAGCCTACTTCCCCATCCCAGCGTCAGTGGAGTCCATGGGGACTGTGGCCCCTCCCTGCCACGGCAGTGTTCACACAGGCCCTGCTCTAATAGAGATCGGAGTATGATTCCAAGTCTGATGATACCCAAACATCCTGGTTTCAGTAAAAGAATCCCTCACAACAAGAACCAGGAATCCCTCAGACTGAATGGGGAAAGACAACCAACAGACAGACACCAGCTCCCAGCAGCACGGACCCCTGGAACTGCCGCTTGGGGCTCTCCAAGAGCCGTCCTCAGACGACTTCAGTGAGCACTCAGAATGTGACAGGGACGGTGGGAAGCCAAGGATCTACAAAAACTGAAGATGCAGAAAAGGACTGAACGGGGAAGTCTGAAACTGCAGAATGTAATCACCTGAATTAAAGTCAGGCAGGTGGGCTCAAGGGCAGAGGTAGTGGTCAGAGGACCAGGGACCCTGAAGACAGAATAGAGATGAACCAATCCGAACAACAGAGAGAAATGAAGAAAGCCTCAGGACACGTAACATAAAACAAAAGCCTTCATGTTTGTGCCCACGAATCCCAGAGGGGGAGAAGGGAGAGGGAAGATGAAAAAAGGGACCTGGAAAATAATGGATGAAAAGTCCCAAATACGGCCAGAGACTTCAACCCACAGATCAAAGCAGCAGCATGAACCCATAGGAGAAACCCAAACACAACCACGCCAAAACACAGCATAATTACACTTCTCAAAATTAAGGACGAAGAAAAAATCCTGAAAGCAGCCAGAGTAAAAGGAGAGAAAAACCACTTGAAGGCAGAGGGTTTCTCATGTGGAATTGGCGGGGGGGCAGAACAGGGGTGCACACTTTTCCGGGGCTCCGTGTTCCAGGGATGACACCCTTTAGGAACGAAGGGGAAATGAGGCATTCTCAGTTGCAAGGAATAGAGAAAGTCTGTCACCTACAGGAAAGGCTACAGAGAAAGGAAGTGACATCAGAAGGGATCTTAGACATTAGGAAGGAAGACGGAACACGGAATAAAAAATACGGGGTAATAAAGCAGACTTCCCTTCTCCTCCTGGGTCTTCTAACTTAGAGCTGATGGTCAAGGCCAAGCTTATGACACTGTCTGATGTGGTTCTAAACATGTAAAGAAAATATTTAAGACAATTTTATTTTAAATGAAGATGATAAAGGGATATAGAGGGAGGTACAGTTTCTACACTCCATCTGAACTCATAAAACAATGACACCAGTAGATTGTGATAATCTGTATATATAATATACCTAGACGGCCACAAAAAAGGCTGAAAAACAACTACTAAAAACACAAAGATATGACCAAAAATATAAATAAATATAAATAAAATTGAAATTCTAAAATATAGGCTTAAAAACTCATCTGAAGTCAGAAAAAGAGGGCAGAGAAATGAAAAAGAGAACAGACAATAAAGAACAAGATGTTAGACTTAAGCCCCAGCATTATCAATCATTACGTTACAAATAAATGATCGAAATATGCCAACTAGAAGACAGAGATTGGCAAAGTGGATTAAAAAAATAAAAAAGGACCCAACTATATGCTTGTCTACGAGAAACCCACTAATGACATTGACAGATTAAAAGTAAAAAGGCAGAAAAAGATATATCACGTAAACACAATCAAAAGCACAGGTGGCGCCATTATTATCAGATAAAGGAGACATCAGAGCAAAGAAAATTACTAGCCACAGAGAGGGGCATTACATGATGATAGGTCAATCCACCTACAAGACAGAGGAATTCCAACTGTGCGCACAGTGATGGAGCTACAAATAATGTGAACCAAAAACTAAGGACAGAAAGGAGAAACAGAGAGAGGCATGTGGGTGACTCAGATGGTTAAGTGTCTGCCTTCGGCTCACGTCATGATCCCAGGGGCCTGGGATCGGGCCCCTCATTGGGCTCTCTGCTCAGTGGGGAGCCTGCTTCTTCCTTTCCTTCTGCCATTCCCTCCACTTGTGCTCTCTGGCTCTATCTCTCTGTCAAATAAATAAATAAAATCTTAAAAAAGAAAAAAAAAAAAAAGGAAAGGAGAAACAAGAAATCCACAGGTATAGCTGGAGACTTCAACTCTTCTCTCTCAATAATTCATCGAAACAGTACATAGAAAATCGCCAAGGATATAGAAGGACTCAACAGCCACCAACCAACAGGATCTAATGGGCATCTACAGAACACTTCACCCGACAATAGCAGAATACGTGTTCTTCCCAAGTGCCCATGGAATACATGCCAAGAAAAACAATTTACTGGGCCATAAAAAGTCCTCAACAAATTTAGCAGAACTGAAATCATACAGAGTGCATTCTCTAACCACAATGGAATCAGACTAGAAATTAATAACAGAAAGATAAAAGGAAAATCTCCTAATTATTGGAAATGAAACAACATACTCCTAAATAATCCATGGATGACAGAGGAAGTATTAAAGGTATCAATATACTGAACTGAATGAAAATGAAAAGAAGACATCAAAATTTGTGGGGCAGCTAAAGCAATTCCCAGAGGGAAATTTACAGCACTAAAGGCACACATCACAAAAGAGGAAACGTTTCAGGGTCCCTGAGTGGCTCAGTCAGTTAAGCATCCGACTCTTGAATTCAGCTCAGGTCATGAGATCGGCTCTGCGTCAGGCTCCATGCTCAGCACGGAGTCTGCCTGGAATTCTCCCTTGGCCCCTCCCCCTGTGCACTCTCTCTCTCTCCCCTTCTCTCTAAATAAACAAAATCTTAAAAAAAAAAAAAAAAGAGGAAAAATCTCAAATCAGTAATCTAAGCTCCCACCACAAGAACCTAGAAAAGGAAGGAGAAAAACCAACAGAAAGCAGAAGTAAGGAAATAATAAAGATAAGAGGAGAAATCTATTTAAATCAACTGAAATTGAAAACAGCAAAACAGAGAAAAGTCAATGAAACAAGGAGCTGGTTCTCTGAAAAGATCAGTAACACTGACAAACCTGTAACAAGACTAACAAAGGAAAAGGGGCACCAGGGTGGCTCAGTCAGTTAAGTGTCTGCCTTTGGCTCAGGTCATGATCCTGGCGTCCTGGGTTTGAGCCCTGCATCGAGCTCTCCACTCGATGACAGCAGGGAGTCTTCTTCTCCCTCTCCCTCTGTGCGTGTGTGCTCTCTCTCTCTCTCAAAAATAAAATCTTAAAAAAAAAACCACAACACTAACAAAGACACAAATTACCAATATCAGGAACAAAACAGGATAGCAATACAGACCCCACAGATATCAACAAGATACTAAGTGAATGCTATGAACAACTCTATATATGTACACTTGACAACTCAGATGAAACAAACCATTCCTAGAACAATACAAACTGCCACTACTTACCCAGTATGAAACAGATAATTTGCAATAGCTCTACAACTATTAAGAACATTAAATTCCTAAATAAAAAACTTCTGAAAAAGAAATCTCCAAACCCACATGGTTTTGTTGGAGAATTCTACCAAATGCTTAAAGAAGAATTAACACCAGCTCTACATAATCTCTTTCAAAATAGAAAACAGAAAAGGAAAAAAACCAACAACAACTCATTTTATGAGGGTAGAACTACCTTGATACGAATAGCAAAGACAATTGAAAAAAAAATTACAGAACAATATCCCTCATTAATATAGACGCAAGAAATATATAGTTGCAGCAATATTTAAAAAGAATTCAGCACCACAACCAAGTGAAGTTTATTCCGGTGATACAAGGTTGGTTCAAAATTGAAAATCAATCCGTGTAATCTGTCATACAATCAGGTTAAAGAAGAAAAATCGCCCAACTGTATCAATAGATGCAAAAAACTGTCACGCTTCTTCCAAATAAAAACTAACAAAAGAAAGGAGTAGAAGGGAACTACTTCAACTTGATAAAGAACATCTACAAAAAAATCTATAGCTAATATTATACTCGGTGATGAAAGACTGAGAGCTTTCCCCCTAAGATCAGAAAGAAGGTAAAGATGTACATTCTCAGCACTCACACTCCACATAGGGCTAAAAGTTCTAGCCATGGCAATTAGGCATGAAAAGGAAATAAAAGGCACAAAGGTTAAAAAGGAAGAAATAATTGTTCTTCTTGTCAGATGACATGATTATCTACACAAAAAATCCTAGGGAATTTCCCACACCCACACCCACACCCACACACACACACACACACAAAGTCCTAGAATAAGTGAGCTCAGCAGTCCACAGGATACAACATAAACACAAAAAACAACTGTATTTCTAGGTATTAGTAATGATATGTAGACACTAAAATTAAAAAGAAAAAGAATCTTGGGTATAAATCTAACAAAACATGTACAGGACTTGGATACTGAAAACTACAAAAAGCGGACAAAAGAAATCAACAAAGATCTAAATAAATGGAGAAGCATACTATGTTCATCGACTGGGAAGCAATGGGATATGTAAGCCAATTCTCTTAAATGGATCTGTACGTTTAGTACCATTGTTACCAAAATGTCAGCAAGTTGTTTTGTAAACACAGACAAGCCTTCTCTCAGATTCACCTGGAAAGAGAAAGGCCCTAGAACAGCCACAACAGTTCGGAAGTAGGAAAATAAAGCCCAGCAGCTACGGTAACCAAGAGAGTGATAGTGGTTGGGGAACCGTCACATGGACTAAAGGAAAAGATCGAGAATTCAGGAACAGATCGGCGCAAGTCAATTCAACTGATTTCTGACAAAAATGCAAAAGCAATTCAACAGAGGGAAGACAAACTTTCCACGTGTTGGGGCAAATGGACATCCATAGGCAAAAAACAAAAAAATCCCTTGACCTAAACTTCAGGTTTTATACAGAAATAACTCAAAATAGATCATAGATTTAAATGTAAAATGTGAAACTAGAGAACCATTAGAAAAATACATAGAAGGGGTGCCTGGGTGGCTCAAGGTTAAGCGGCCAACTCTTGATTTTGGCTCGGGTCATGATCTCCAGGTTGTGAGACTGAGCCCAGCATCAGGCTATGCGCTCAGTGTGGAGCCTGCTTAAGATTCTCTCTCTCCCTCTGCCTCTGCCCCTCTCCCCACTCACACACCTTCTCTAAAAAAAATACATCTTAAAATACATAGGAGAAAATCTCTGGGTTCTTAGGTTTGGAAACAAAAGCACAATCCATAAAATGGAAAACTGTGACAAACTAGACTTCATCAGAATTTAAAATTTTGCCCGGCAAAAGAGCCCATTAGCCAAAGGATGGGAACAATGCAAACGTCCTCCAAGTGAATAATGGAAGCAAGTGTGAGACACGCACGGCAAGGAGTTCTACTCAGCAAGAAGGGGCAAACCAGTGTTACAAAGCCACCTGGCTCGAATTCCAGAAAAATCAGGTTGATTGAAAACGGCCAATTCCAAGATGTTACATACTATGATTCCATTTGCATAACATTCTTGCATGGACGAATTATAGAAGTGGAGCCCAGGATAGTGGCTGCCAGGGGTTAAATGGGAACAGGATGGAGGGGAAGCAGGTGTGGCTAAGGAAGGCTGCAGGAAGGACCCCTCGGGGGTGAATGTGGCCTGGCCAGCACCCTGGTGGGATGTACTATGGTTTACAAGACATTACCACCATGGGCTGCGAGGCACGAGGATCCCTGTGAATTCTTACAACTGCATATGAATCAATAATGGTCACAAAACAAAAAGTGTAATCAAAACTGAGGTGTCACAGCTATGATAAGATGGTGGGAAAAGAGAACATCTCAGGGCCACCTGGCATGGAAGGAAGACTAGCCACTGGGAGAGGGACAACAGGCAGATGGCCCCCAGCACCTCACTCTGGATTCTTCAAAGGTGCTTTGCCCAGAACCACGGGTCACTGAGGATTCCTTACTTCATGAAGTAAGTCTTTATGAATACTTCAGTTGTCCTTCAAACATGGGAAAATCAACAGAGAAATCTCGTCCCAAATACCCAGGAAGCAGAATCTGAAAGAATCCAGAGCCCAGTCGAAGGCACAGCGCAGAAGGTGGAGGAAAGGGTGTGCCAACATGCAGAATGCCGTGTGGCCTCCGCCCCCCGCCGGCTTGGCAGGAGCTCCAGGCAGCCTGCACTAGAGACAAGCTCAGCGAAGCGGCGGCGAGACACACGGGAGATGAGAATGGACGGAAACAGAAATGACACAGAAGTGGCTCTCCCTGCTGGGTGACAGCTGAATGACGGGACAACACACCTCAGTACAATTAACAGTCAACTTTCCCCAAATTGCATGCTGGGAAAAGTTGCACACCCTGTTCAAATGAGGTCCTCAGCTCCAGAAAGGTGAAAGGCGCGTTATTTTCCTACCTCCTACTGTTAGCATTCGGAGTCGTTCCTTGAACACTGCAAGGTCTGAGAGGCAGAGTGAGGTGGCGTGGGTGAGCGCAGAAGGAAAAAGACAGCGAGAGTTAGTTAAAGACCCAGACATCCCAACCCTGCACCGTCACCGCGGTCACG
>NW_024425563.1:94279608-94311189 GCF_017311325.1 Ursus maritimus | reverse complement strand
GGGGGGGGTCCAGCCCCCCGCCACACAGACAGACACCGAAGGGGAACACGGTGGGGCTGGGGGGGGCCGACAGCTACTGGGGTACACGTGGGAACTGCTCAGAAACAGCTGGAATGAGGTGAGCTTAAAGGAGGGAAAGGTCGCTTCCTGACTCGGGAAAGACCTCCTTGCTTCCCCGTCCTGAAGAAGGGGCTGACACAGAGCTCTCCTGGGAAATCGAACCCATCCCACCTAGCCCACTGCAGGGTGACAAAACCAGGGAACAGAAAATGAAAAGGCCTATTTCTAGGAGACCGTCCTCACAACTGGGTAGCAGGTAATGGACTAGACCGTAAACCTCCAGATTCTGATGGGTTCTAAAGGACAGAGGTGGGGCCTCAGTCCCCCCTCAGCAACAAGGCAGAACTGGGAGGGGGCTCAGCGCCTGTCCACGGTCCTCCTACGGCAAGCTTTTCAGGGCCCTGTACCATTCCTGGATGCTTTCCAGGCTGCTGGTGAAAGCCAAGTGTTCATCTGGACACACAAAGCACTTCCTTCTCCTGACCCTGGTCCCCTGGGAGTGTGAGCCCGAGCTGGGGGGCTGGGGTCAGGGAGGGTCGTGGTGGCAGGGCACGCAGGGCTGGCGGCTGAGTGGGGGCGTGCTCACGGTCAGTCAGGCAGCTGCTTCCTGCCCCGGGAGTGCAGAGGAAGCCCAGCGGACGCTGCCTTGGAGGTGGAGAGCAAAAACTCGGGAGTCAGAGGAGGCAGGGCCCACTGCTCTGGGTGGGCAAGCCTGCCTCCTTGCCCGTGGGGAGAGCAGTACCCAGTGAAGACCACAGAGCTGGTGGCTCTTAAGACAGCAGATCATCTAAGTTCTGCGAAGAGTGTGGACACTTTGCTTAAGGGCAAGAAGGAAGATCTTCCTTTTTCTCCTTCAAGCCTCAGAATCGAGACAAAAGACCCCGACCCACCCCAACAGAGAACCGCAAGCGAGCCGTTAGAAACTCCACAGGCAACACATGGAATGTCTTGAAATATTGACATCTGTTCACCCTGGGTACTGGTGGAGGCTTTCATTCTTATCTGCACTTCCTGGTTGGATTTAACAGAAGACAGAAACAGCCGGTGTGGTGGCTGTCCCTGCAGAGAGCACACGGGGGTCCCTGCAATCTGTACGTTACTCCTTGATGAGCACACAACGCTGCTGGAGAAACAGAGCAGCCAGGATTCGGCCATGGTGCCCCCCGGCCTGCCTACGCGTCTGGGAGGACACCCCTGCATAGCACGACCCCTGGGAGCTCGGCTCGGCGCGAGCCTGACTCCAGCACACGGCAACCCACAGATGTCAAGTAAACTGCTCTGTGTTGCTCCGAAATTAGGAAAGCTGACAAGATCACCCCTACCCCTAGTTTTAGTTATTCTCCCCAGACGTCAAGGGAGCAAAAGTGGCCGTGGTGGACACAGAGTGCTCTAGAAGGTCAGCAGGACGGCAGCGAGACTCCAGCCCCAGCCACGCCAGAAGGAGCTAACCCACTGACGTGGCCAAAGTGTTGCCCGGATTTCGGACTTCTGAATTGGCTTTTTAACTAGAGGCACCCTTCGTTTTACCGCACTTCACAGATACTGAGTTTTGTGTTTTTTTTTTTTTTTCCACAAATTTTAGGAATTTACAACTTTGTGGCAGCCCTGTATCCAGCACACCCACCAGCCCCATTTCCCCAACAGGATTTGCTCACTTCCTGTCTCTGTGTCGCATTTTGGTAATTCTCTCAATATTCCAAACTTTTCACTCTTATCCTACCTGCCAGGGTGCTGCGATGTGATGACTCCCTGAGAGCTCAGAGGACAGTTAGCATGAAGGTGTGCACACCGTCTTCACTCAGACACAGTGCTGCTACCTCACGCTTGCTCGGCCACAGTGCAAACCCCCCTCTGGGGCGCACCGGGAAACCAAAGAGCTCCCGGGGCTCGCTTTATGGCCGCGCTGGCTCTCCTGCGCTGGTCTGGAGCTGAGCCTGCAGTACCCCAGCTCAAGCTCATTTCTCGGGACAGGCAGTGTGCAAACACTGACGGCAAACGAGAAGCATCACGGTTTCCTCCCTGTGATCTACAGAATTTGTTTCAAGTTCCCCATAATTATGTTTAAATCTCACGGCACAGTAAACGTCCGTCACCCCTGTCGCCGTGAGCAACCGCAGTGCCCATCTACACAGAACCGCAGGTGCAGGCACTTCGAAGCTGGAGTCTAACTTACGCACCGCATGTGAAAGCAAGACATGGAAGGCAGGTCAGTGGGACCTTTCTGCACGTCCCAGACCAGTCGAGAGTGGTTCAGCTCCCTCCCCACCCGAACAAAGCAAATGCTGCACGCCTGTACGGGACATGGGTGTAGTTACATCCACATTGTTTGTAGTGAAGACGGCAATGACCCTGACCCCACAGGACTCTCTTGTCTGGCCCTTTACATTGAAAGCCACAGCCTAATTTAGGGCCAAGCAAAAAGGCCTCACTAGGAAACCCTATCCTGTTCGGATATTCTGAGGAATTGAAGGTGGAACACATGCCTGGGCATCAGTGCTCCCCACCCTCCTCCACGGGCGTGGGGTCGACGGGAAAACCGGGTACAGATGAGGATATGTTTCTGGAGCCCACCTGGAACCCGGCTCCTGACAAAACACATCCTGGTAAAGGTACCCCGTTGCTAGTAATCATCTACCTGATTATGGACTAGTTGAGAAATGGTACTAATATTTATTTAAATTTACAATCTTAATTATAATCATCACCTCTCAACAATGTTTCTGCTGCACTGGCGGTAGGCGGTATGCTCCGTGTGTGTGCCACATTTTCTGGTAACCCCCTCATCCTGGCCACCCAAGAGCCCTGCATACCCGCTGCATCTGCCGTGACAGGAGAGAGCCTGCCCGTGAATTCTCTCTCCACCCGTCACTTCGGGGGCCAGGGGAATGCGTGTGACGTCAGGATAGGAAACTTAGACCATCAATTCCCAACCTTCCCCAAACCAGTCAAAGGTCAAAAGCTTAATGGAAACTATTTCACACAATCTACTTTATTTAAAAAACGGGGAGTGGACATAGCCCTGCCGGCACTGCAGACCAGCATCATCGGCCCTTGCAGACAGCCCACTGCCCACTGCTGCCCCTCCACCCGCCTGCTTCCCCAGCAGCACAATGCACTCTCAGATGTGTGGGGAGCAAGCATCTCCCAAGCCTGGGCTCCCCACAAGAGGATGGAGAAACTGTGTCTGCATCCACAGGGAGAAGGGGAGGTCAGCCCAGAGGAGGCACAAGAGGGACCCAGGCTCCACAGGGAAGACGCAGGCCACCCTGCTCTGGCCCCAGCTCTGGGGCTCCCCCACCATGACCAACCCTGGTGTGGCCCCGGATTGCTTGCTCCATCCCTCGGTTTCTGAATTTACCTCCTTACCAGAGGGCCTGGCAGAAACCTAGCTCGAAAGACTGTTAACAATCGCACTAGCTCACGGCTTCGTGGAGCTTAGGAAGCTCCAGGCACTGTTCTATGGAGTTTATTTAATTCTGAAACAGCCTGACGGATGAGGAGGTGTAGACACAACTGCTCCTGACCGAGCCAGGGGTCCCACCCAGGGAGCTGCCTCTGAGGCCAGGCCCGTGGCCTGGAGGAGGTGAGGAGCATGGAAGCACCCAGAAGTGTCCAGGTCCATGAGCAGTGGTCGGGGTGGACCAGCTGTTTTCCTGAAGACCTGCACGCAACAAAGGCGACACAATTCAAACCAACTTTCCTGCAGATTCACTATTTCCATTTTTTGCACCTAAAGAACGAACTTATCACAACTATTTCAAATTCTCAGGATGAAAATGCAATTCCCTCTGCAAAGCAGGGACTGCTCCCTGACTTGCTGCTGGTGGTTCTGAAGGGCTCCTGGCCAGGACAGGCAGCATCTCTTCCTCCAAAGAGCCCAGGGGACTCCAGGGCCATGTCTGTGTGGCTCTCCTGGTGTATCACAAACGCTTGGGAACGCTCCTCTGGGAGGGAATATAGGGTGAGGTCGTGGTAGCCGGGAGTGAACTGGGAAGAATGACAGAGGCGCTGCCCCTACCCCGTCTCTGCCCCCGACCGGCGCAGGGACAGAGACACTGGAGCGTCGCCAGGCATCCCATCCTGCATGAACCAGCTGGTCTGGGAGTGTTGGGGGATCTCTAAGCACTGTCCTGCCCTGACCAGTCTCACGTGGGACAGAGAAGAGCTTCACCCCCCCCACCCTGCCAAGTTCGAATGAGAGCGGAGAACCACCAAAAACCATCCATTTTAATACCAAGAAACTGGCGACCACGAATGCACCACTGGGGTGATGCAATTTGGGGTGGGAGAGGGCGACCCCTACCTCCTGTGCCCCCTTCTTGTTGGAATGCCTCACGGTGTCCAGGCCCTCACCCCTCTCTGCAGAGAAGCCCTAGGCCTTCAACACCTGGAGGGGCCACCAAGGGGCTTCAGGACAGGCGAGCACAGGTTGATGGGGCCAGGGTGCTGCCAGGGCTGAGCGGGGAGGGGGAAGAAAAGGGAAGAAGCCCCTGGACCCCCCAGTAGTATCTCTCCAGTGAAGACGGCGGTGACAGACTGCTAGCTAACACGGACCCTGGAGCCGATGCTCTCTGGAACCTCACCTTACCTGGCTCGACCCTGACCACCCACATCAGAGCCCAGCGATGCCTAAGGGGTGCTGGGGTATCACAGAGTGTTAGAGACCATTGCTCAGGGAGGTGAGTTCTGTCCCCACCCAGAGAGCAGCATTAGGCAGGTAGGCAATCGTGAGTTTTATTATTAGCATGCACAGTGTGTCTGGTGGACACCTGGCCATTTCTGGGTCAGTCATCTCAGCACAGGTTAGCGGCATGGGGACCGAGAGCAGATTAACTTGAGAAAGCAGCTGCAGGGTGAGCCCAGCCGCGCCCCTGTGTGTGCTTCACGGCAGCAGAAGAGGTAGTGGGGACGCGTGACAGTGACTGCCCGAGCGCCACGCACCTCCCCGCGTGCCGGGATGCCTTCCAAAGTTTCCTTCCTCAGTGTGATCACCAGCATTTAGGAATCGACACCCAGTGCACATCCAGTGTGCTCTGGAACTCGCCCGTTAAAGGCAGGCTGTCCCAAGCGCCAAAGAGCACAGCGCGCGACAACGGTCCCGAGCGAGGCCGCGTCGGGTGGAGGCCGTGCTGCACCGGGATTTGCAACCCAAGCCAGCAGAGCCGACCTCTGGAATGTCATGTGACCCGCCTGTCTGGAAGGTCATCTTTTCCTCGGTGCCACAAACCTTGTCTGACCCAAATTTTACTCTCCAATTTGGAGACTTAGACAATTGAGCTCATAGACAGAGTCTGGCTAAGAAGCTGGGATAAAAGTAACTTGCCCCAAACACACTAAATTTCGAGTGATCAAAACGAAGGAAACTTAAGAGCCTCTCCCTTCCGTCTGAGGACGTCCTGGCCGTCACAGCTGTGACGCAGAGCAGCTAAGCAGCGCAGCGCTGGCCGCTCCCAGACCCTCACCAAGTTTGTCTGTGGAGGAGATAATGTCAGCGGGCACGGACGAGTCCAGATCGGCGTCCAAAATCCCCAGGGGGTCCAGCTGCGCTACATGGTGCCCTCGTATCTACGGACGGGCCAGCGAGGGAGGGGGACACACACAAAAGGACAGGAGAAAAAAAAGAGGGAAGGGGTAAAAAAAAGTAAAATTACATTAAAATTAGCGTTTACAGATTAATTCTCACCCACGTTTGAAGAAACAGTTACCGGAGCATCATCAAAATTTACACAACTAATTCCGAGAGGATCAAGTTTTGCAATGTGGTGACCCCTGACCTGGAAGCAATAACACAAGCAGTCATTAAGCAGGACCCGCGGGCTGTGGGGGGGAAAAGTTACACTTGGTCAAACCTGAACCCAAAGTAACAAAATTATTAAAAAAAAAAAAAAAAAGCCTTCAAATATTTTATCGTGAAAGCACTCTTGTGCTTGTAAAAGAGATAAACTCAGGTCACAGTAAACTTGGCAGTTCTGGGGATCCTTGCCGTTTCCTTGGATAAACGAAGTGGGACACGCTGGGGGGCTGATGCCCGCGTGGGGCCGTGCCGCTCAGCATGTCAGTGCCCCCAAGGAGGGGAGCACAGGTGTTGGTTTGGGGAGCGCGGGCCCTGCTGAGGGGCGCAGGGGCTTCGGCATCTGATCTGAACTGCCTAAGAAGCAAAAGGAGGAAGAAAATTCCTCCCAACTTCAAGTCTTGGCTATTTGACCCACGACTGTTTGCTAGCAGCTTGAGAAGGGGTGGCTGAGGACGGGAACCTGGGACCGTGTGATGTTACGAGGCTGCAGGAGGCAGGCAACGGTCAGAAGCATCAGATGCACCTCCTTCCTCCAGATGTGCCCACGGAACAACACTCCAGAGCACATGGCCATGCCGGCCACATGGCTCGGAGCATCTGTCCACACCCATTGCCCTGCCCCATGCCACCTGCCCCAACCCGTGGCATCTCTTGGAAATATGCCCAGGAGAGATGAGACCTCCATGTGATCCACGGAAGAGGTGGTGGCAGGGGAGCCCAGGGATCCCAGAAGGGACACCCCAGCCCCAGGCCTGATTTCTCCTCTTGTCCTCAGATCTACTCTCAGGTGTTTGGATCTGAATTCTGGACTCTTTCTTCCCTGCCACGTGGAGAAAGGTTGGAGGAAACCCACGTGTCCTGCCTAACAGCCTCTGACAGCGTGGACAGCTAACTGGGAGGCTCCTGGAGACCGCCCTGCCCCTCACCTGCCTCTCACGCACCCGGGGGCTCTGCTTCTGTCCCAAACTCTACGGGTTCATTTCCTCTTGTCGTACATGGGTGCTGGCGACTGAGAAGGGGGGGGCACCCCTTCCGGTCACTGCTCCCTCCAGGTGATCAGCAGCCCCCTCAACACCCCAGCAAGGACTGTTTTTCCCTGCCCCTGAGTTTTTCTTGTCAACTTATGGAAAGAAACAGGAGCTACTTATAGGTCAGGTGCTCCAAGCAGCAAGGACATGCTCAAGCAGGGTCAGACTGGGTCAGACCCGGCTCCTTTGCTCCTGGCATATTTTGTTTTTGCCAGGCTCCTGGTTACATGACACATCACTTGGGGGGCCCTCTGTCATTGATGTGCTGCCGGCCAGCAGGTGTGGCCTTACCTGGTAGGCTCTGATGAGAGACTGCACTGCCAAGTGGTCCTCCACCAGCTTGTCCACGTTGGGCTGTGCGGCCACCAGGGGCTGTGCTCGTGCCATGGCAGACAGGGAGCCCGGGCTCAGGGGGAGCGGGCTCTGGTAGGCGGTGCCCGGCGGCGCTCCGGCATTGGTGTTTCGGAAAAAAATGTCCCATGACTAAAGACAAAGAAGGAACTCGCATTACCCCATGGCTCACCCAGAACGTAGGACTCATTTTTAGCAGTGTTCCTGGCAGGCAAGTCACGTCCCGGTTATATTCGCCCACCACAGGCTGGTTCGGCTGACTTGCTCCTACGCTGGACAGCCCAATTCCACCCCTGAAAGGTGGGGCCCTGCTTCCATTATTCCCTCGGGATGCCCCCTCTTACCCCCCACCCCTAAGACGCAGATGACGTGAGGCTGCCCTTCCATCAAAACCCCAAAGGCCCAAGGTCATGCAGCTCTGCTGCACTCCAGTAGCATGCCAACCGCTTCCATGGTGGGAGGCCCGGGAGGCAGGTGAACAGAGGCCTTCCCACCCCATCTGGCCCCAGCCCAGTCATCTGGAAGACCAGAGCTCCTGGCCCTTGTCTGTAGGTCTGCAGCTGCCCCAACGGGACCACCTGAGGGGGACTGAGCATTCCAAGTGTCTCTCTAGACTCAGAGGCTAGGCATAGTCTTGGGGGGTCCGGGCTGACCTTGCTCATGCTTGTGTTCCCAGGAGTGAGATGGAATCGGGGCCCCTGTAAGGGGCCCAAGGCTCATATCTGCAAGCCTGCCATGCTCCCTCACTGACCGCTGGAGAAACAGCCTTGTCCATAATTCAGGAGGGCCACTAAAGAGCCACGGCAGGTGCATGCTCAGAGACAGAACTTGGGATCTCAGCTCTGACCCATGGAGAACCTCACTGGCGTTACCGCTGCTCCCTATTTCCTCTGTGCTAACATGAATGATCTCGTTTCCTTCCGTCCTTCTGTTCTCAGTATTCCGTGCTTGGAAGATTCAATTTACAATTTACGGAGATACCGTGAACTTTAATAGTTTATCATCTCATGCAAAGATATGAGGTTTCAAAAAAAATACTGCTGAGCTCATAGAGAGGAAGGCTTAATAACATTCCTCTGCAAAGAAGAACATTACTGAAAACCAGCAGGTTCAGACAGAGGAAAATGTTTGTTGTCTTTCCTCGCTGTCTGAGGTTCTTCCGTCAGTAAGCTGATTTAGATTCAGGACAAACATCGTTGGACTTTTGCGCTCGCCATCGCAGGAAGAACTACCGGGATGCCATCCAGAGGAGCTCGGCCGGGACTCGGCGGGCATCGCACGGGTGGTCCGTATGTGGACTGATGCCATGGTGTCGGTCCTCATGGTCTTCTGGCTTTCTCAGGCAGGCACCATTCAGAGCTGTTCGGGGCCCCTGAGCGACTGGTCACAAGCTTGTCACCGGCAAAGGCCTGGAGCACTGCCTCACGTGGGGCAGTCTGGCCTCTCCTTACAACTGCTTTGGAGGGAACTTTGCAGAACGTTTAAATCATTCTACGATAAGAATGCATTTCTTTTGTATTCAGAAAAGGTAATTTTTAAAAATCACGTTAGCAGGATGATCGTCCAACACTGAGTTGTACACTTCACATGATTCTGTGTCTCAATAACAATTTTAAAACGTTTTAGCTCATTAGTCCAGGTTTTACTGTTTTTACCTCTCTGGTTAATTTTCAGTGTGTCAGCTGACGGTAGATAGGATGCGGGGCTCTCTCCTGGCACCTGCCTTAATGCCGATGAAAAGCCCCTTGTGCCACAAAACTGGACAGCGGGGGCACCCTCTGCAATCCAGGACTCGGGGGCCCAGGGCCATCTCTTCACCCCTCCCGTCAAACTACTGCCACCAACACTCTGGTGTGCCTCTGACACGGGTGAAAGGCAGCGTGTCCACAAGGGAAGGCAGCTGCCCTTGTCTCTGGAGGGAAAGAGGCCACCTGGGTGTCGACTCCTAAGGGAAGGTAAGGCTGCCTCCCTGCTCCCACCTGGTTCACTACAAGGACACAAACAGCTAACACACTGGACACAGCCCCCCCCCCCATACTTCTGACTTTGGGGACATTTGTCAGAATGTCTCAGTGAGCCCCTGCATCTGGGGAGTGGCTCTGGTCCTGGGCTCTCCCAGGCCTCTGTCCAGGCCTCCAGTGACCGAGGGCTTGGCCCAGAAGGAGCCCCTCTGAGGCGGCAGCGAGGCAAAAGGCAAGAGTATGCCACCCTGAGTGCCAGGACAGCCACGCCACGGGACGGCCACAGGGACATGGGTCAGCGGGCAGCCGTCACATAAACAGCATCGCTCACCAGCCCACCCTGCCAAGGAAACGCAGAAATGAAAGGCCTCTCCCGCAGACGCGGTGGGCACAACCAGGAGACAAAAGCTGCAGGGGCCCTGTCCAGGCCAGCCTGTGAAGGGGGGCGGGGTGTCGATCACCACCATCAGGCCTCCTCCCTCTGACCTTCTTTTGTGCTCGGAATAAAACTCCAGGTGATTTCTAATTGGCTGAGAACAAATGCACAGCCGCAAGCCCTGCTGGTGCTGGAGGCGCTCAGAAGAAACTGGTTCACGCCAGTCCTGCAGAAAGGGGGGGTCAGCAGGAGGACCAGGGCAGCAATGCAGCGCCCGCCTCCCCCGTCGCTCACCCCCACACACAGTGGGGCTGGGCACCTGCGCTCCGGTGAGCTGCCCCCACAGCAGCAGCGAGCCCCCTTCCACCGAGACGGGGGACGCTTTCACACGCGCACCTCTGCAAGTGGAGTCCGGTGACTTGCACACCCAGCGCCCTGCAACTTAAAACGGGCACGTTTCAATGTCAGTCAGACCTCACAAAAGCTGACCGAAAAAAGTCTCTGCAAGCAGAGGTCATGTTTTGGCTGCAGGCCTCACTACCCCATCCAATAGTTTCCGCTCCCCAAGCGGCCTCTCTCTCTCTCATCCCTGGACCCTGAATACTGGGCCTCGTCCCCTCCCGGAGAGGGCTTCCTGTCTGAGGAGCACAGCCCTTGCTGGTACACACCTCGGCAGGAGGTTTTATAGACCTGTGCGCTCACTGGCTGCCACACTCCGTGAAGAGGTGGCCGTGAGGCTGCAGCAGCCGGTTGGGGGGCCCCTCCCCTCTGTGAGGAGGAAGCTTCCAGAAGAGGATGCCTGCCCCTGCCCATCTGCTCGAGCCTGGCGGTGTGAGGCTGTCGTGCCATTGAGGCAAGTGGCCCCAGGCTTCTTACTGAGTGAGAAAAACCCTGTGTGTGTGCGCACGCATGCGCCACATTCACATTCCTCTCGGAGCCAAACTCCTTCCTCTTGTCTGGACACCCCAGCCCTATGGTGTGGTGACCTGTGCCTCCAGCATTAACTGTGGCAACAAAGCAGAAGTGAAAGGGAGGAAGCCCAGGGACCGGTGAGGGTGGGGGTGATTTCACAGCACGGACTCTAACAGTGCCTCTGGAGAAGTCTCTGGAACACCCACAACCAACAAGGCACAGTGGACCCTGGCTGTTGTCTCGGGCTACGGTACCCGGGCCAGAGGGTGGCTTTCTGTGTCAGATGGAGCCAGGCGGGAGTCCCAACCCTGCCACACGGCCATGAGCTCATCGCCTCCTCCAAGTGCGACATAAGCCACCAGCCACCACAGACTCACACCGAGGGTCCAGACACCCCGTCACCAATGCCCCAGCCTCCAACCTCTTCATCTGCCTCTGGTGCACAACTAACCCACCGAGGAAACTCTCTCTCCCCCTGCCTGCCCCTGAACCTACCAGTGGCCACTGACAGACACTCTGTCCTCTATCCACCGCTGGAGAGGCAGTGGTTGCCTGCAGGGAGGACCAGAGAAGGCACCTGCCCCTGGGAGGCCAGCTCCTCCACCCAGCAAGACAGGAGGCTTCCGGTGACGTTCCTGGCAGAACGGTATTCCCAAAGGCACACAGGTCGTACGCAGGTAGTGTTCCGTGACAAGGTGTGAGCACTGTCACTCACGAGTTCAATCCCACGGACACCCACTGAGGCTGCCTCTGCACAGGCCGTTTTCAGGTTTAGGGACAGGCGAACGACCACAAAGAGCCCCTCTCTCAGGAATGGCAGGAACATGAGTGAGCGTGGGAATTCAGAGCAGGCACAGGGGTGGCGGTGGAAGAAGACGGCACTTCGGGGGCAGCCAGTGCCATGAGCCCTGTGGGACAGGGTGACCCAGTAGAGACAAAACTGGAGAGTTGGCAGAAGCCAGGCCACAGGCCACGCGGGAAGAGGGGACAGCCATCAGCGGAGGTGTGGGCTGCCACCCCCCTCCCACGAGTGGGGCTGAGACCCTCACTTGTTGCCAAAATGGACCTTACCAAAACGTGGTAGGTTTTGAGTATAAGTAAGTACAGTATTCTGGTCGAAACGACACCAAAATTCTTACTTTCAATTTTAGATCAACGAAAGCATTCACCTATAACTTATGAAACTCTGTTCCAAAAGCCATCACCCCCAAGCCCCCACCAACCTCCCAGACCTCCTGTAACGACGACGGACTCTCCCAGCCATCACACACCCTCTCTGCCCTAAGCAGAGGAAGCCCTTTGAAGGCTGTGCACACCTTAAGGAAGCTACTCCAGGCTTTGCACACAGTCGGTGCTCAACACACTTGAGTCAAACTCAGACAGGTTCAGACTCCTCCACAGGGTGAACAGCCTGACAAGTCAGCTGTAGTGCTAGGCATGGTGTCACCAGGGCGTCAGGTGCGGTGGTAGGTGGGGTGCCAGCTGTTGACACCTGCGGCCTCGAGAATCCAGAGGCTCCACCTCACCCGGAAAAGCTGCTGACACTGGTGAGCGCGGCACTGCTCACCAGGGCACATGGGTGTGAGCAGTCAGTGAGGCAAGTGGACTCTGTCCTCAATTATCTACTGTCAGCAGATCACCGGCACCTCAGGGCCAAGTTCCTGGCCATGGAGTTCCCATCAGAGACCGTTCATGGAGTGCTTCAGTGTCGGAGGGGCGGCAAACACGCCACCCCTTTCACCTGCCTGGAAAGCCCCCCAGGGTGTGTCAGACATGGCGGCCAGCTCGAGTGTGTGACCTAAGGGCCCGACGCACAGCGAGTGCATGGCGGTGGCGAGTCTGCCTCCCAGGGTCTGGACGGGGCCAAAGAAGCCGCTTCAGCTGCGCGTGTGTGCTCACCAGAACCTGGCCTGCAGAGGGAGTCACCCCTGTACTGGCACACCTTCTCACACTTTGAAAAGCAGCCACAGGATATTTGGATTTGTTCCAGAAACTGAGGATCAACACTCAACCGTGGGGTTACCGTGTACTCTAGCCGCCCAATTCCACGCCGCTGGTCCTGGGCTGACCAGCCCGTTTTCCTCCTGTTCAAAGTCCCTTTCAGATGCTGCTCTGCCTTAGGCCTACCCGCCCGCAGGACGCACCTCGCTCTGGCACATGTCACCCGACGCCACCACCGCCCTCTGCCGGTGCCCTGCCAAGTACCCTGACGTCAAACCAGCCTGGGGAGTGGGTAAGAAGCCTCTGGACTTGACCAAACCCTGGGCATAGAGGCCAGCCCGAGGTTGATGAACTGCGGGTCTGGGTCGGACCCCAGTGCCTTGACGGACAGCCACATTATTAAGGTCCTGTATTAACAGTGCTTCTTAGGTGCTGCCTGCACGAAAGTCAGGGCAGTTAAGTAGCCAGTGGCCATCCTGAGCAAGGGTTTGGTGGCTCCAGGCTAATTCAGCCAAACAGATGGACAGGCAGCGGCTCCTGAACCTAAGGGTAAGGGTGGTTGCGGGAGGCTGGCCGGCTGCCGGGTGCTGCTCTGAGGCTCCGTCCTCCCCAGCCCCCCGCACACGGGCTCCTCCAGTTTAGAAGGTGTGCTGAAAGCTCTGCACCGTGCCCTATGCATTCAGGTTACTGTGTCCTGTGGCCCAGCCACGGCATGTGGCCATGTGTCTTGTATCCCTGCTGTGCATGAAAAGGCTGCACTGGACGGTTCCCACACCCGCCCGAAGTGCCCTCTTCGTGCCAACTGCTGGGACCCAGCCTTCCCTCAAAACACCGTGTGTGCCCACCCCAAGGTCCCACTGTGAGGCTCTGACCCTTCCATCCACTGGCAAGGCCGCGCCCGGCCCAGCACACGTCTGGGAGGCAGGGACTGGCAGTGCCCTGGGATTCGGGTCTGCCTGACTTTGTGCCATGGAGCTGTTTATACTGCAAGCAGTTAAAACTGGAGGTTCTACCTGGGTACCCCTCCGTCACAGAAACCGAGAAAATACATGCTCAGTCAGAGCCACACGGTCATGCTGAAAGCACAGCACCGGTGAGGTCATGTCTGCAGACGACCTCAGCTACCTTTCCTCTGTGACGGCGTGGGAGCAGAACCTCAACCACCCCCCAAGACGAGCAAAGAACGCTGCCTCAGCTCTGCCCTGTGCAATCTGCTGACCGTGACCGCCGCTCCCCGGCCTCTGCTCGAGATGGAGGCTGGGACCCCTTTAGACCGTGACAGAGAGGACCCGTCTGGTGGCCTCAGGTCCTCCTATGCCTGCAGCACACCCCCCCACAGCTTCCAAGAGAATCCGAGTCCGGAAGTCATGACCACATAGAGGAGAGGCCTCCTTTCCAAGCCCCGAGGGCGGCACCTTGGGCCAAGAGCCTGCAGACCTTCGGACGGCTCAGGGTTTGGCTCATCACAGCCCCCTCCAAGAGAGGCAGACACGTGGCCCCAGGGCTGAGAGGTGGTGCCCAGGCCCGTGCACACAAGGACCCTGCACCAGCACGTCTCCCGCAGCCCCGCACCACCGCACTCAGACCGGACAGCCATGGGCTGCAAACCGCCTCCTGTTTCCTGCACCCTTCAGACATGTGAACCCTATCTCACATCTAAACCTGCAAGTGAAGCCCCCTGGAGATACCGTGCTGACATTCGGGAAGGTGCTCCGCCTACTGGGTGATTTCATACACAAATCACCGTGGTTGAGATACCTTCTGATGTCGGAAGCCGAGTGTCACCGCCGCTTCACAGCCTCCATCACCGAAATCCCACAAAGTACCCCACAGACCTACACTACACGTGTGTCTGTCCGCTAAGGCCTGCAGAGTTCTCCGAGCACAGCCAGGGTGGTTTCAAAACTGCACAGTGAAAAGGCACATGTCACCATGAATTGGGGATGATGTGTTTTTTTCTCTGCTTGTCTGGCTCCCTTACACAAAACGACAGGATTGTGTCTCACGAGAACGGAAGGAAGAGGAAGAATGGCCCAGGCCCCAGGAGGTGGGACTGAGTCTGAAGACTCCCCCTTGGATGCAGCGACCATGGGGGACCAGAGCTGTCACTACGCTTGGAGCGGCCCCCCAGATGGTGTAAGAAATGGGTGTGGTTAACAGGAAGAGGAAGACAATATTTCGGAAGTGGGCTAAGGCCACTAAGAAGGCCTGGCAGGGGAAGCAAGCTTTGAGGCTCTGAGGACGGCCACAGGCAGAGAAGGCCCTCCCTCCAGCTCCAGCACTGGGAGCAAGCCAGGGTCCTCCCTGGTGGGGTTGACACCACAGCTCCGCCTGTTGGGGGGGGGCGCGTGTGCCACTGCACACAAATGGGGCCCGATAGGGGCACAGTAGTGCCCAATACCTGCTTGTCTTAAATACTGACGGGGCAATCTAGCTTTCATTCTAAGTGTTTCTAAGATTTAAATAAAAATAAGATGCTGCCATCTGACTTATCCCCAACACGCCTGAGACCGTGATGAGGGAGGCTTCACGTGCTGACACAATAGGCCTCCGTTGAGATTTCCTAATGGGGTCCAGCAGTGGGCTGTGCTTGACAAGGCGTTTAGACTGGAGGTGACGACGGGGAGGGGGTGCAGTCGGGGCCAGCCACCTGCCCGGGCACCAGGAGCACGAGGGGCTCCAGCTCAGAATTGCTCACGTACATCACCGCAACGTTCACAAGGAAACACTTAGAAATATAAGCGTTCTTTAAAAACAGGCACACACGGGGCGCCTGGGTGGCTCTGTCGGTTAGGCATCTGCCTTTCAGGCACATACTCTTTAAGAGAGGCACAGCTGGCTGAGGCTGAGAAGTAGACGCTGGAGAGTTATCTGTGAACTGTGTTAGGTGTGGTGAAGACAACATTCCCGTTAGTGAGAGTTGTGCCGAAATGACGCAGGTCTGGATTTGCTTCAAACGCTCCCCTGAGCCCCCACCCAAGTGAAACCAACAAGCAAAAAAGAGTGGGGCAGGAAGAGGTTTTAGAAACTGGCAGGGGTGCCTGGGTGGCACAGCGGTTAAGCGTCTGCCTTCGGCTCAGGGCGTGATCCCAGCGTTCTGGGATCGAGCCCCACATCAGGCTCCTCTGCTAGGAGCCTGCTTCTTCCTCTCCCACTCCCCCTGCTTGTGTTCCCTCTCTCGCTGGCTGTCTCTGTCAAATAAATAAATAAAATCTTAAAAAAAAAAAAAAAAAGAAACTGGCAAACTGTGGAGTGCTGTTGAAGCTGGACGTGGGTCTCCTTGCAGTGGCTCGTTTTATTCTCTACTGTTTGTTTGAAAATATCATAAAGAGTTAAAAAAATAATTGGAAAGCTGAGTGTAACAGGGCAGGGAGGGGAGATCCTAAAATTGTTCTGTTTCTGCCGGATATGAACAAGTTCTGTGCCAACAGAGGAGAGAGAGCACAGGACCAGCCCTCAGGGCACGGAGCCCACACTGCACAACAACACACACGTGGGGGATCTGAATGCCAATTGATCTCAATCTTCAAATCTAATTTATCATTTCTGCTTGAACTATATGTTCTAAAACACAAGCACAAACGAAGTGTTCTTAGCAAAGTCAATATTTCTAAGGACTTCCCTGAGTCACAGAGTCCTCCGGAATCTAGTGCAAGCTTTGGATTGTATCTCTGAAAAAACACAGACACGTCAGGTAGGAGGCCTATCCCAATTTGGAGAGGCAATCGACTCCCTGTGGTTGGCACTGTGGACAGGGGCACCCCGATTTACGCTGCCCTGCCCCTCCCCTTCTCTAGAAGACGTGGTACCCCCTGGAGAGTCCCTGCAACAGAAACCAACACGTACAATCTGGCCCAAGGATGCCAACCTGCGTGGATTCTCGTATTCACCTGGCAAGCCCCTTTCTGAGATCCTCCTACCCGCTCTGCTGCATCTCTGTGAGTGTTCACTCTGACCAGCAGAGCCTAAGGACCCAGTCCCCACCCTGGACTCCTCCCCCCCCCACCCCTGGCTGCACCGGCTGCACCTGCTGCACCTGGCCCATCAGTGGAGCCGTCACTGTGCTGTGCTCCCCGGGATTGGGAATGAAGTCAGGACACTGCACAGTGAAAAGGCACATGTCACTGTGCCCAGAGTACACACACTGCAACAGCCCAGAGAACAGAAGATGTGGTTGGTTCCATGAAGAGATTATGTTTGGGGAGAGGAAGGCCGAGGGACAGGCCTGGCGAGGTTTAGTCCAGAGCCCACAGCACAGGGCCTGTCTTCAGAGTGTCTGACAGCCAGAACTGTAGGCAGGGCCACTTTCGTGGGACACCTCTGGATGGTCCCTTTGTTTACAGGTCAGGGAAACATCTACTCTCACAGGAAACCAGGTCTCACCTTGCTCAGGGAGCCACGTGGCCTCCAGGTTGCCAAGGGAACGGGGAAGGACCCAGCCGGATGCCCTCCTTTGCCAAGCAACGAGGCTCAAACCAGGATGAAACAGGGCCAGTGGCTCCAGCGGCCACACGCACATAACCACCCTTAAATGTCATGAACATTTCAGAGTAAAGCTTATTCTCAGGGGCCCAGTGGAAGCAGGCTGCCTTTTGATGACAAGACCCCAAGATTCACGAGTAAGGAAAAGGCCAAAACAACAGTTAATGCTGGCCAGCCTCCAACGGGCACTCCTCTGTGCAGACCCCGGGCACCTCACATGTACCGTCTCCTCCGAACCTCCCACGGCCTGCAAACAGGGCACAGACTGCAACTTGGGGACCCACCCTCCAGTTCCTGCAACTGGGCCAGCTGCCCAGCCTTAAAACCCGTAAACATCACGGACGGAATGCTAGGAAGAAACTCGACTGCCAGGCACGCCCTGTATCAAGCAAACGCTTGCACACAGGGGCTCTTGGGGACATGCCTTACAGGCAACAGAGGGGAATTAGAAAGAAGCCCGGACGGACTTTACTTTCAAATACAGGAGTATACTGATCGAAAATGCCATTTACACAGCATTCACATGCGATGATTTTAGGGTTTCTCAGGAAGATGGGATGGAGGAGCAGTCTGCGGCGTGGTCGCTTCTGTTTGCCTCCTGTCTTCGGCGTCTGTATCCCACAGCATTCTTGGGGAGACCCTGGAACTGGTGCACGAGCCTCTTCAGACCCCTGCAGGTCCAACAGGTCTTCTGTTCCCGGGAGCAGGTCTCAAGCGTGTGCTGCATCAAGCGAGAGGGGAGCACGCCTCCAGAGAGGTGGTCACTGTGGGGCCCGGATGACGACCAAGCTGCCGATGCAGAGGACTCCGCTCGGTGGGGTTTTCCGCCGCCTGCTGGCCGGCCTGCCTTCCAGAAGGCTCCTCGGACACAGGCACTTACCTGGATGGCCGGCCAACATCAGGCCAAGACTCCAAACACACGAAGACATCCGCTCCTGGGAGCCTTACCTTGTGTACACTTTTGGGGTTTTCCAACCAAGCATAGTACATTTCTTCCACATAGTTGGAACTAGTCCCGCTGAGGAAGGGCTCAGCAGCAACGGGGGTGGTAAAGCACCGAATCTGCCCCAACGTCCTGGCTGCTGCTGGTCTGTTTTGTGAAAATGTCTTCACAGTCTGGGAGGCCGTCAACGGCCTCAACTTAGCAGCACAAGTCCTTAAGTGAAACATTCTTGTCCTGACGTCTCTCACGACTGTCTGCACAAAAAAAAGAAGAAAAGTTAGAAAGGGTATCTTGTCAGACAGGGAAAACCCGTGCACACTGTGGCTGGCAGAGACTCATGGCCGTGAGTGCCACATCGGGGGTGCAGAGGACATGACAGAGCACGTGCACCCACCTAAACCCATCTTCTAGGCAGGGGGCCTGTGCTCCACACGACATGGAGGCAAGGATGCAGCTGCAGTCTCGTTGGAGGGATGGGAGGCCAACGACACACCACACGTGGGAAGCTCTTTAAGCTTATGGGTGTGTAAGACAATCACAGAAAAGGCAGCAAGGATTATTTCATGAGGATTAGATTAGGATTAACCATCAAATGAGAAAGACATTTCTAATCTGTCCTGAAACTATTAAGCCCCTACTGGACTCGGAGTGTTCTGGAACATACAGAGAAACTGGAAAAATATTTTGGTCACCCTCAAATAATTTACCATCAGGCAGAAGAGAAAAAGACAAACAAACAAAAAACGCTGCAGAGAAAACACTGAGTACTCGAGTGGCACCAAAAATGCCAACAAAACTCTGGGAAAGGCCCATTCCTTTCAGGTGGGAGGAAAGAGCAGCCAAGGGAAGCTTTGGGAAGGCTGCGGTTTTCAGGCCTCGAGGAAGGATTTAGCCATGAAGGGGAGGAGGTATTCTAAGCCAAAGAATCAGGAGGGGGAAAGACAGAGAGGTGGGAAAAGTGTGAAGGAACAGAGGAAGAGCAAGAATTATCTGACGCAAGACAAGGAGAAGGGGGTGAGCTGGACAGGACCACATGGAGGGTCCTGACGCCACCCACAGAGCATGGTCACACTTCATAAGCACCGGGGACCCGGGGAGGCCTGACAGGACTGGGGCTGAGCTCTGAACAGGTTCCAAGGGGAAGCCCACACAGCAATCGTGACAGAAATGTTTACCTACCCTGTGACACGTTTAGGACTCCTCACAAACCCCGCAAACCCCCTAAAAGGCAGGCACCAGTTCTTCTGTTTTCAGACTGCCTTTCTGAGTTTTAGTTTCTTTCTTGAAAGAAAGTTCCTAAGGTCATAGAGCCATTAACAGCAGGGCCAGGATGCAATGCCCATCTTCCTGTTCTGCCTGGCCCTTCAGCGGCTGGAGAGGAAGGGAGAGGCAGGGAGAGGCCAGGGTGAGAAGGAAAGGACTGCGTTTAACACGTACCTGCATCAAACACAGCCGTGTTACAAACAAGCGGCTGTAGCTGCCAGACTGTGCAAGAGTTGAGACTGTTCCAAAGTATCTTGAACCAACTCCAACCATGCCAGAGAACCCAGCACAACAAGGACACGGTGCTGCTCCCCCTCCCCAAGAATCCTAGCTGCCCAGGGAGGGGAGGGAAAAAGAGAGGAGAGGAGTGGAGCAAGGCTCATACCACAGCCCTCTGCCTCAGGTTGCCATGTGTGCTGGCCTAACGCCTTGCTCACGCCTGTGCCTCGAAGCAGGTGCCCTGGCTGGAATCACACCCACCTCCACACCTACCTGAAGGAGGTCCAAGCCCTGAATCGTGGTGAGAATTTCCCAGAAATAACTGTTGGGTAAAGTACCCCGGGTACTGTTTATAGGAGCTCTTCCTCTTGGCCCAACTATGCTCAGAATCCACACGAGGTCTCGGACGCAGAGAGCGCCGGCCTGCCCTGCTGCTTGGGAAAGACAGGCCAGCACAAGGAAGACGCAGAGCAGGTGTTCTGAAACCAACTAAACAACCAATGAAAACGGCCCCTCACAGGTTCAAGACAGGCAGGCCGCGGGGTTTCGAATGTGGGCACAGAACGCAATCTCGGCCTGTGCTATTTTCACCTCAGGAGTCACAAGCTCCACGTCACGTCCGCTCTCCCTAACCCTCACCACACGTCTCTCCACCGAGCGCCTGCCAACACAGGGACGGCAGAAACCACCACCACTGCTTTTTAGGACGTAGATCCGAAGGAAAACGCTCATGTTTCCCCTCCAGCGTCACTGTCATCTGGGCCTCCTGAGCCATGCCACGGTCTCTGCGTTGGGCTCTCCTCCCAGGATGCAGTAGTCTCACCTCCACTAACTGTCATTACTGAGCTGCTGTGAGGCCCAGTGACACAGGTACCACACCGACAACCACAAAACCACTCATTCCTTCGGTTCTGCCAAAAGCAGTCCTTCCAACACGACGCTGCAGATAGCCCGTGTTATCTAGCTGCTGCCTGCGGTCACTGCATCTGCCACACAGCTCAGGGCTGCCCAGTCACTGTCAAACTCCCCTTAACACGACTCATCAGAAAGACTGCTCCTCAGTGGACGGCCCCACCCAAAGATCCCCACGATCTGATGGACCTGAGCAGACACTGGGTTTACGTTCCAGATTTTGGAAGAACCATATTCCATCTTTCTAATTCCAAGTCACCATAAGAAGTGCATCATTTGGTAGAGACATTCAATTGTTCAAACACTTTCATGAAAACCTTGGGTTATCCAAAAAGTCCATGTGTTCTGACTTTGGTTTGGTTTTGGATGCCAAAAAAGTAGTCCTTTCAACAAACGGTGGTGGGACAACCACAGTTCCACAAAAAACAACATGAAATTAGATCCCTATCTCACACCATATAGAAAATTAACTCAAAATGGATCGAAGACCTAAGTACAACAGCTAAAAAACCCTGTAACACTCTCAGAAGTTTTATAATTTTCAAGTTACAATGTAGTAAATCTTTGTGGCCCTGAGTCAGGTAATGGATTCTTAGTTAAATGAACGAATAAACAGATAAACTGGACCCCATCAAAATAAAAACCTTTGTGTGTCATCACAAACCTTTGTGTTTCCCTAACACAAAATAGGGAAAAACACTTACAAAACACACGATTATATACAGAATACATTTAAAAACCCTCTTACAATTCAACAGTAAAGAGAAAAATAACCAAGTAAAACAACCACCACAAGATACGAGTAGACGTTTCTCCAAAGAAGATACACAAATGGCCAACAAACACATTAAAAGATGTTCAAAATCATTATTCATTCAGGAACTTCAAATCAAAACTGTAAGTGGGCACTTGATGCCCACTAGACTAGATACGATCAAAGAGAAAATAGGTGCTGTGGAGGATGTGGAGAAATGGGAGCACTGCTGGTGGGAACACAAGCTGGTGCAGTGGGGGAATGCAGTGTGGCAGGTCCTCAGAAAGTTAAAGACAGAGCTACTGCATGACTCAGCAATTCCATTCCTAGGTACATAACCAAGAGAAATGAAAACATGTCTATACAAACCTTTGTACGTGAACGTTCACAGTGGCATTATTCATAGTCGCCAAAACACGGTAACAACCCAAATGTCCATCAACTGACGGGACAGGTACAGAACGTGTTAGAGCCACACAATATGACAGCAGTGGGCAATAAAAAGGGATGCAATACAGATGTGTGCTGCGACACAGACAAACCTCGACAGTGTTATGTGAAGAAAGTCATCCACAAAAACAACGTAAAATGTTCAGTACAGGCAAATCTCTACAGACAGAGAGCCTGCTGGTAGCTGCATGGGGCTGGGGGCAGAGGGACACATGTCTGCTAATGGGTGTGGGTTTCCTTTAGAGAGGGATGAAGATGCTCTACAACTAGATTATGTTGATGGCTGCACAACCTTCCAATATACTGGGAACCATCCAATCGTGAAACTTACATGGGTGAATTGTATGGTGTGTGAACTGTATCAAAGACATTGTTTTTAAAGAAACGATGTCTAAGAAAAAATGAAAATCTGTTGGTATCAGTAAAGTACACAAAATGACACTATTTGTTAACTCATTAATTTCAAGATGCAGGTATAGACCTGTACCTCTGAGAAAAAGAACATTTAAGATAAGCAAAAACCAAGGCAAAATATGTAATTAAGGATTTGGTATACCGCCTTTAGAAATCTATATGCTGACATAGAACAGGACTTTATCTGTGCCTGGACCTTCCCCCATTGGACACACACTTCACCCAAGGCCACCTCCCCATACACAGAATGCAGAGATAACGGACTCCTGACGCTATCAAAGTCACGTCGAGGAGGCAGAGGTGCAATTACGGAGGCAAGGTCTAGCAAAAACAACCCAGGCAGCTCCTCAGGCAACGAGTCTGAGGAAAAGAGCCCGCATAGTTAAGTGACTGTTTCCCCGTGTGTGTTGCCTGACAACCATTTAAAAAGTACAACTGATCTTGAAGACATTCTCCTTTCTCTTTTTCTTTTCTGGTTTCAGACTCATTGAGATTCTCATGATGAACCAAGAAGACCAGGTCTGCTACATGCCTATAGCTGTTCTTCCATGGCTGCACTTACTGTACTACTGGCAGTGACACAAGGACATGCACAGAGAGGGCACAAATAGGAACTCTCCCCTTCCTGGTGGAAAATCTCAAAGAATTCAATGCCTTTCACTTGTGATGCCTCATCAAGCATAAACTGAAGGACAGGGAGGTAGTTCCGGATCACTTTCAAAATGCAAAGGTATCTCGCCATTACTAGGTAGAAATATGGTCGAGCCTGCAGGGCAAACAGGCAAAGGGGCTCTCGGTTGCTACATGAGCCTCAAACACGTCACTGGCTCTGCGTTCAGGTTCCTTTGCCAGAAGTGAAGGCAGCGATCACTCCTGCTCCCGCCCATCACGTTTTATGATTATGGTACAAACATGAGAGCACTTTGTACACTCTGAGAGTGTCCTATGACTAAAGAATTACCGCTTACCAGCAGGAGAAAAAAGACCAACTAATGATATCTCTTCAAAAGCTTAAGTTCCCAAGGAAAACCTGAACACAAATTAATGTGGAATGGCCAGCTGACCAGATAACTGTGAGGGGCTTCCACCTCGGGAGTTGGAACCCCCAACAAGCTTCAGTGCGTGGGTCTGAAGGCTGACCTGTCGTCACCCAGACCGCCACTGTGCAGGACTCTGGGGCGTAGCTAGACAGGCATTCTTCAAGGGTGTTGATCAGACTATAAATTATTAAGTATTAATGGAAAACAAGGCCATTGTCAGTATTTATTAAAAAATTTAAAGGTACGTACAGTGGGTGTCAGGGTGGCATAGTCAGCCAAGCATCCGAATCTTGGTTTTGGCTCAGGTCATGATCGCAGGATCATGAGATCAAGCCCCACAACAGGCTCTGCACTTAGCGCGGAGTCTGCTTGGGTTTCTTTCTTCCTCTCCCTCTGCCCCTCCCCACTAAAATAAATAAATTTTAAAAAAATATATAAAGGCATATATAGGACTTCTGTTTCCCACTAAATGCATCTAAAGAAATAAGATGTTACATTTAAACCAAACAAAACATAAGACTCTGAAAGGTGGAGAGAAGGAGGCAGACTGGGAAGGGATCTGGGGGCCCAAAAAGACACAGACAGCATCAAGTCCTCAATTTTCTTTCTGCTTCACATATCCCAGACTAGGTGCTGAAGAAGCTGGAAACCAAGAAATGCTGACTGACGTAGACAAAGCTGCAAACAAAGTCTGCTCTCTCTGGTCAAAGGACCAGAAAAGGGTTGCACAGCAGGACAGAACATTTGTAGACAATCACTGCTCTACTGCAGCCTGAAGCCAACCCCACAGAAAACACTGTGGCCCACCTCTACCCCAACCGGTGGTGTCAGAGAAGATCAGGGACTTCCATCCCCACCAGATGACCCCAAGGACTGTGGAGGCCAGCAGGGAGCCTGCATTCCACCTGTGCCCGGCAATAACAGGGCAGCACCCCTCCCTTCCCAGGCAGGGTTGAATCACAAAGGCTTAATGGGGAACTTACACCCACACAGCAATAACAAGGAGTCCCTCCCCACAGATACCAAGCAGGCTGGGTGGGGAGCCTAGATTCCACCCCTGCCCTGTAGTAACCAGGCAGCACCCACTGACCTCCAGCAGCGTCAGCAGAAACCTGTTCTCTGGGCTCAAACATTTATGACTCAAGTCTCATAATGTAACACCCCAAATGTCCAAGACATAACCAAAGATCACTCACCACATCAAGAACCAGGATGATCTCAACCAAAACCCCCCAAAAAGACAATCTATAGACATCAAGAAGATAGAAATGTTAGAATTACCTAACAAAAAGTTTAAGGGAGCCAGGTTCAAAATGCTTCCTTAAGCAACTATGAACATGCATGTCCACAAGAAACTCAATTCAAACAAAATGATAAAGATTGAAAGTGAAAAGGTGAAAAATTACATATTATGCAAAAATTAATCAAAGGAAAGCAGGAGTGCAATATTATTACCAGATAAAGTAGACATCAGGGCAAAAAAAAAAAAATTACAAGACAAAGACATTACATAATGATAATAGATCAATCCACTAAGAAGATATAGCAATCCTAAGTGTGTGTGCATCAAACAACATAAGTGCAAAATACGTTAACCAAACTAATAAAAGGGAAGAAGACAAACTCAGTTATAGTTGGAGACTTCAAGTGCCCTCTTTCAACAAGGGATAGAACAACTAGACATAAGGAACTCAACGGAAGTACAAACTGCCACAACGAACCCAATTTGAAATAAATAATTTTATAACTCCACAATTATTAAAGAAATTTAATGTGTAATTAAAAATCTCAAAAAGTAATTTTCACGCCCAGATGAGCTCACGGGGAATCCCACCAAACATTTAAACATTAATTAATTCCAATCCTACACAATCTATTCCAGAAAATATGAGAAGACAACAATTCATTTTATGAAGCTAATATTTCCCTGAAACCAAACCCAAAAACAGTTAAAAAAAAAAAAAGAAAGAAAAAGCTTTAAAGTAATATTCCTTCCTCATGAATACAGATACTATCTATATCTATATCTATATCTATATCTATATCTATATCTATATCTCCATCCTTAAAATTCAGCAAATAGAATTAAGCAACACACAGACACAATTATACTCTAGCGGGGTTTACTGTAGGGATGCAAAGCTTGTTTGATATTAAAAAACAAAAACAATGTAACCCACCATACTGACAAGCTAAAGAAGAAAAACCACATGATTATATCAATAGATGCTGATAAAGCACTTGACAAAATTCAACACCCACTCATGATAAAAACCCTCAGGAAGCTAGGATTAGAGGGGGACGTCAATTTGATCTAGAGCATCCACAAAAACATAGAGCAAACATTAAACTTAATAGTGAAACACTGAATGCTTCTTTGTAAAACTGGGAGCAACACAAGGATGTCTACTCTCATGTCTACTACTCAACACAGTACTGAGAATTGTCGCCAAAACAAAAAGGCAAGAAAAGGAACTGAAAAACATACGGGTCAGAGATTAAGAAAGAAAACTACCCCTATTTGCAGATGGCATGATTGTCTTTATATAAAATCTCAAGGAATCTACAAAAACACTCACAGAATAAATGAATTGAGCAAGGTCATAGAATACAAGATAAATACACAAAAATCAACGGTGTTTCTGTATGCTATTAACAAACACATGAAAACCAAAAAGTTTTAAAAATAAATAGTTTAAGTCCAACAAAACATATGCAGGAGCTGTAGGCTGAAAACTACAAAACATTGATGAAAAAAATAAAAATCTAAGTAAATGGAAAGACATACTGTGTTCATAGATTGGCGCGCTGAACATGGTAAAGATATTAGTTACCTCCAAATTAATATATAGATAAAACACAATTCTTATCAAAATCCCAGCAATTTTTTTTGTACGTAGAGATAAGATTATTCTAAAATTTAAATGAGAAGGCAAAGGAACTAGTTTAGCCAAAACAATTTTGAAAAGGAAGACTAAAGTGGGAAGAACCAATCTACCCGATTTCGAGATTTATTATGTACCTGTGGTAATCAAGATTGTGTGGTACTGATGGTAAGATGGACAAAAAGTCCAATGGAACAGAACAGAGAACTCTGAAACAGACCCACATAAACACAACTGATCTCTGACAAAAGTGCAAAAGCAATTCAGTGGAGGAACAACCATCTTTTCAACAAATAGTATTGACTGGAGATTCATAGGCAACCCCCTCCCCCCAAAACAAAACAAGCACATCTCAAATTAGACTTCACGCCTTATATGGAAATTAACTGAAAATGAATCACAGATTTAAACGTACAACACAAAACTATGCAACTTACAGAAAAGTACATAACAGGAAATCTTTAGGAACTAGAGCTAGAGAATTCTTAAATCTGACACCAGAAGCAGGATCCATAAAAGACAAAATTGATAAACTGGACTTCATCAAAATTAAAAACTCTGGCCCTGCAAAATAGCTTGTTAAGAAGATGACAAGCTACAGATGAGAAAATACTTGCAAACCACATACCCAACAAAGAGCTAGAATATATAAGGAATCCTCAAAACTCAACATTAAAAAAAAATATATATATATGAAATGGGCAAAAGACCAAAAAAGGGGCATAACTCAAGCGGATATACAGACAGCAAATAAGCACATGAAAATGTGTTCAATATCAGTAGCCGTCAGGGAAATGCAAATGGAAACCACAATGACATATCACTACATAACTATTAGAATGGCTAAAATTTAAAAAAAAAAAAAAGTGACATCATGAAATGCTGGCGAGGATGTGGAGAAAGTGGACCTCAAACACATTACTAGTGGGAAGGTAAAATGGCACAGCCACTATGGAAAAGTTTGGCTATTTCTTGAAATACTAGATATGCAACCACCATATGACCTCGTAACTGCACTCCTAGGCATCTATCCCAGACAGACAAAAACTTATGTTCACATAAAAACCTGCATGTGAATTCTTCTAGGAGCCTTATTCATAATAGCCAAAGAATGGAAACAACTCAGATGTCCTTTAACGTGTGAGCCAGTGGTGTTGCATCCAAGGCCTGGAGGCATAAAAGGAGCGACATGACGGCAGCAAGCTGCATTCATATTCAGAGAACTGAGGAGTGCAAAAAGCCAATCCCAAAAGGTTACATACCTTATGATTCTCTTTATGTAACACGCTTCATTTGCCAAATTCATAGAAATGGAGAGCAGATTAGTGGCTGCCATGAGCTAAGGAGATGGAGGCAGGAGGAAAGAATGTGTGGCTATAAAAAGGCAAGAAGAGGGATCCTTGTGATGAGGAAAATATTCTGTTTCTTGGCTGTTATCAATGCCAGTACCTGGTTGTGATATCATACTCTAGTTTCTGCAAAATGTTATCATTTGAGGAAACTAGGCAAAGAGACACTGGCATCTCTCTGTACTATTTGTTGTAACTGCATATGACAAATTTATATGTACAATTATTGAAATAAATCTCAATAATGGCAGTTATCCCAACATAAAAAAAAAACTATGTGAATATTTAAAAGGTAGAGAGTACAGTATTTTTTTTTCAAAAAATGGGGAGTGCGATCAGTTAAAAGTAGATCTGATATGTACATAAGCACACATGTGTAGGTGTGATAGACATACAATAAACACAGTAAACGGTATTTAATAAACTGTGCAAACTTAAATGAAACCCACAGAAATTCATGCTTCTGAAATTAGTTTATAAAAGTAACTGAACTGTGGTGATATTTGCATAACTGTGAACACACTCCAAATCATTTAATTGTGTATTTTAAGTGGGTGAATGGTACAGCACATGAATTGTATCTCAAAAGTGTTGCAAAGGAAAAAAACCTGAAATATGGAAAGTGCTCTCAATCATCAGGAAACTGGTCTTTCTCCAACTTTCCAAGATCCAGTCTTCGGCTACTTTGCAAAGCTAGAAGAGTACTGCATATTTTCATAAGAAACGTGTCCACACAAAAACACTATGGTTTGACTGTCGCAGCTCCTGCCACTGTGCAAACGAGGCTCCATTCCAAGGCCACTTGTCCTGAAGCTGTTCAGAGCAGTGAGCCTGGAAACATGCCTCCCAGTCCCTGCTCCACAGTCCAGGACTGCAGAGCAAGGCAGAGGATCGCCAAGACAGAGGTCACACCTTGGGCCTCGGAACATCTCTCCTCCGTTCTGCAACCACCAGTGTCCTACTGAGTCTGGGCACACTACTTACACTTCTGTCTGGTAGCTCTGGGAAGCAGAAGAGGTGCATGACTGGTGTGCTGCTCCAAGAAATGCGCTTCATCTCAACATGAGCTATCAGACCTCTGGAAAAAGGACGAGTACGGTAGGGTGCTGCAGGGTGGCCCGCCAAGGGTGTCTCCCCACGAGCACAGGGAGAAGGATGGGTAAGGCAGGATGCTGAGTCCAGAGGAGCACTGAGTATACAGGTGCTTCAGGGTGGTCCACTCAAGGGCGTCTCCCCAGGAGCTCAAGGAGAAGGCGGGGTGCTGGGTCTGGAGGAGTACTGAGCACACGGTGTGATGCAGAGGTTAAATATGATCGAGGGCATCTCTCCAGGAGCACAGGAAGAAGTTATGGGGATAGAGCGGTACCAAGGATAGAGGACTACCGAGCACAGAGTGCTGTGGGGTGGTCTGTTCAAGCATGTCACCCCAGGAGCACAGGAAGGATGAGTATGTGGGGTACTGAGTATGGCAGAGTAGTGAGTACAGAGGAGTACTGAGTACACAGGGTGGTGTGGAGATGAAATATGCTCAAGAACATCACCCCAGGAGCTCAGGGAGAAGGATGAGTAAGGCAGGGTGTGGAGTCTGGAGAGGTACTGAGTACACGGGATGACGTGGAGGTTAAATATGCTCAAGGGTGTCACCCCAAGAGAACAAGAAGGATGGGTATGGTGGGGTGCTGAGTATGGCGGGGTACTGACTACACAGAGTGCTGCAGAGATTAAATACACTCAAGGATGTCACTCCAAGAAAACAGGGAGGATGGATATGAGGGAGTGCTGAGTACGGCACAGTACTGAGTACACGTGATGCTGCAGAGTGTCCCATTCAAGGGCTTCGCCCCCCCCCCCCCAGCACAGGAAGAGGGATGAGTATGGCAGAGTACTGAGTATGGTGGAGCACTGAGTACACGGGGTGCTGTGGAGATCAAATATGCTCAAGGACATTGCCCCAGGAGAGCAGGAAGAAGGATGGGTAAGAAGGGGTACTGAGTCTGGAGGAGTACTGAGTATACAGGGTGCTGTGGAGATGAAATATGTTCAAGGGCATCCCCCCAGGAGTGCAGGGAGGATGGGCGAGGCGGGGTACTCAGTCCAGACAGGTACTGAGTCCATAGGGGTGCCGGGGTGGTCCGCTAAAAGGCGTCTCCCCAGGAGTGCAGGGAGGATGGGTATGCGAGGTACTAACTCTGGAGGAGTACTGAGGCCACGGGGTGCCGAGGGTGGTCCACTCAAGAGCGTCCCCCCAGGAGCGCAGAGAGAATGATGGGTAAAATGGGGTGCTGAGTCCGGAGGGGTACTGAGCATACAGGGTGCTCGGGGTGGTCCGCTCAAGGGCGTCCCCCCCCCCCCCCGGAGCGCATGGAGAAAGGTGGGTAAGTCGGGGTACTGAGTCTGGAGGTAGTGAGTTCGGAGAAGTACTGAACAAGGGGTGCTGCGGCGGGTCCGCTCAAGGGCGTCTCCCCTGACGCGCAGCTAGGACAGGCGCGGGTGGAGCACGGCCTATGGCCCACAGTCCGCAGCGGCTCCATCAAGGGCGCGCCACCCTTCCGACCCGTCAGAGGACAGCGCCGGGCGGCTCCCTCGTGACGCCTCCTCGACCTTGGGGGTCACCCGGGCCTCGGCGCCCGTTCCCTCACATCCGCCGTGCGGGCCGCCCTACGCCCGCCACAACCAATGGCTCGCCACTGCGCGCCCCCCGCGACGACCGCGCGCGTCCGCACCCGCCAATCTCCGCCCGTCAGGCGGCGCTCTTCCCGCCATTGGCTGTCACGCCCGTCCGTCATGCCCCGTCCCGCCCACCTCCCTCCGTCAGCCCTGCTCCATCCGGCTTCACTCCCTGTCACCGCGGCTCCAGCGACAACGAGGACTCGGCGCCCTCGCCCTGTGCCGCAATCCCCGCCTCCTACCCGCGGCCGCGGATCTTCCTGCACCGGGCCAGGCCCGGCGGCAGCGCGCGCTTACCTGTCCCCGGCTCAGCTCCACCCGAATGAGGCGCCGACACCCCACTCCGGGGCACCAAACTCTTGACCCCGCCTCGGCGTGTGGCGTCAGCACGCAGCCCCGCCCCTGGAGACGAAGGCCCGCCCATGCCCCGTGGGCGTTGCCTGGCGTCATAGAGCTGCGCCGGCGTTGGGGCTGCGTGTGCTTGTGGTCGGCTGTGGGCGGGTTGGGTTTGCGCGCTTTGGTGGGCAGGGGTTCGGCGCGTGGCCATTGGTGTCGCCAGCTGGGGGCTCCGCGGACCGGACCCGTATGGCCAGAGCGGAAGAAACTAGTCGGACCGGAGGCCTCGGCGCAGGGCGAGTTTGTGTGGAGGCGGTCGTGGACGCCAGGGTTTCCTACGGGTGGCGGGGCGGCGAGTGGGCTCTGGACGCTTTTCTGCGCGCCCCGATTGCGGGGGGCCGCGGCTTCCAGAGGCCGCTTCCCTGAGGAAGGAAGAGCGCTGTGCGGGACACCTGGGCGGCCGTGGGGGGGGGCGTGGGGACAGTGGGCGCCGCTCCGCGGCCCCTTGTTGACCGGCCCCCCGGCGGGCAGTCACGGAGCTGGAACCGGAGCTGTTCTGTCTTCCTGATGCCCGACAGCTTATCTGTGATGCTTCTGGCGAGTGCTGGTTCCCTGTACGGCAACGATAAAAAGTTTTGTTTTCCAATAGACGGTTGCGTTTAAAGGCTGTGTGAGAGCTGGATATTAGGGTGGGAAGGTAGCGTCCGGGTGACTGACATCCCGGAAACACTGGACCACGCCGCCTTTTCCTTGAGTGTTCCCAACGTCTTGAAGACAAGGACTGTGTTCTGTGACACAGCAGAAGCCACTGGGTGACCAGGGGCAGCCTGCTGACCATGATAGTTCTATAAAGGATACAAATATCTGAATCTGGGCTGGAATTCAGGGCGAGGGCTATGCCACCCATTCGTGGATGTGGTATAGTCTTAGAGCAGTGTTTAGAAGGGAAGGGCAAAGTAGGCGGGTTTTTTGGATTTATTTTTGTTTTGTTTTGTTTGAGCAGGGGTATAAGTACTCATAAGAGCAAAGTTGGGCAGGTGTGTGGGATAAGGATCTGGAGACTGGGAGAAGGTGAAGGAACCAGGGTGCAAACCTCAGTATGCTTTTTTTTTTTTTTAATTGTGGTAAAATATACATAAGGAAAAATGCTGTCTTTCAAAAGTGTGCATTAATTACATTCACAATATTGTGCAACCATCACCCCTCTATTTCTGAAACTTCTTCACGGCTCCCAACAGAAACTCTGTACCCTTTCAATAATAACCTCCCATTCTGCGAGTTCCCTTCCCCTCTCCCTTCTCCCTTGGTAACCTCTACTATGCCTTCTTTCGCTATAAGTTGAGGAGTCTAGGTACCTCATATAAGTGAAATCATACAGTATTCGTTCTTTTGGCTCTGCTTAGTTCACTGAGCATAATGTTTTCAAGGTTCATCCACGTTGTAG